>NC_134573.1:79125309-79480809 GCF_050947875.1 Dermacentor variabilis | reverse complement strand
GACTCAGGCTGTGAAGTTGAACTGCCTCCTACTGTGAGGTCTTGCATATACTTGTATAAAGCCGTCACCTTCAGACAACTCCTCGAGGTCACACACACACACACACACGCACACACACACACACACACACACACACACACACACACACACACACACACACACACATATATATATATATATATATATATATATATATATATATATATATATATAAATATATATATATATATATATATATATATATATATATATATATATATATATATATATGAGGTTCTAAAGACTGGTCGAGTCCCAGGCCTCCCCGGCCGAC
Source organism: Dermacentor variabilis (assembly GCF_050947875.1). Taxonomy (NCBI): domain Eukaryota; kingdom Metazoa; phylum Arthropoda; class Arachnida; order Ixodida; family Ixodidae; genus Dermacentor; species Dermacentor variabilis. The sequence goes on along the minus strand of NC_134573.1, from coordinate 79,480,496 downwards.
ACAAGGTGCACATCCTTGTGAAGGAAAACGTGACGTATAACTGCTGCGAATGTTCGAAACGTTCGCTTTCCAACTGGCTTGCGCTTTGATATCGTGTGTATTTTACCGATGAACTTCGAAGATAAATATCTTGAATTAGGTAGGCCTTCCAAGATACTGAAAAAAGAAGGTTGCATTAAAATATGGCTGCCCTAAATTTCGTCATTTTTTCACATGCCCATAATGTACTTAAAAGAGTTTATTATTACGTGATTTTAAATTAAAATTCTAAAGGTCAGGTTATCACCGGAAGAGTGCGTCCACGTCGAATAGGAACTCGTCTCTAAAAACACCACATTCGCTCCGCCATTACAATTTTTAATGACTCTATTCTCAAAAAAAGTCCCCTGTATACTGGTAATTAGAGTTCTGTATCCGAGCTTCCGGAGGTCGGACAGGCCGGACAGGCCGACAGGCCGCCATTGGAATCTGAACCTGGCAACGTTTAACGTTAGAACGCTATCTAGTGAGGCGAGTCTAGCAGTGTTATTGGAGGAATTAGAGGGTAGTAAATGGGATATAATAGGGCTCAGTGAGGTTAGGAGGACAAAAGAAGCATATACAGTGCTAAAAAGCGGGCATGTACTGTGTTACCGGGGCTTAGCGGAGAGACGAGAACTAGGAGTCGGATTCCTGATTAATAAGGAAATAGCTGGTAACATACAGGAATTCTATAGCATTAACGAGAGGGTGGCAGGTCTTGTTGTGAAACTTAATAAGAGGTACAAATTGAAGGTGGTACAAGTCTATGCCCCTACATGCAGTCATCATGATGACCAGGAAGTCGAAAGCTTTTATGAAGACGTGGAATCGGCGATGGGTAAAGTCAAAACAAAATACACTATACTGATGGGCGACTTCAATGCCAGGGTAGGCAAGAAGCAGGCTGGAGACAAGTCAGTGGGGGAATATGGCATAGGCTCTAGGAATAGCAGAGGAGAATTATTAGTAGAGTTTGCAGAACAGAATAATATGCGGATAATGAACACCTTTTTCCGCAAGCGGGTTAGTCGAAAGTGGACGTGGAGGAGCCCGAATGGTGAGACTAGAAATGAAATCGACTTCATACTCTGCGCGAACCCTGGCATCATACAAGATGTAGACGTACTCGGCAAGGTACGCTGCAGTGACCATAGGATGGTAAGAACTCGAATTAGCCTAGACTTGAGGAGGGAACGGAAGAAACTGGTACACAAGAAGCCAATCAATGAATTAGCGGTAAGAGGGAAACTAGAGGAATTCCGGATCAAGCTACAGAACAGGTATTCGGCTTTAACTCAGGAAGAGGACCTTAGTGTTGAAGCAATGAACGACTATCTCATGGGAACCATTAAGGAGTGCGCAATAGAAGTCGGTGGTAACTCCGTTAGACAGGAAACCAGTAAGCTATCGCAGGAGACGAAAGATTTGATCAAGAAACGCCAATGTATGAAAGCCTCTAACCCTACAGCTAGAATAGAACTGGCAGAACTTTCTAAGTTAATCAACAAGCGTAAGACAGCGGACATCAGGAACTATAATATGGATAGAATTGAACAGGCTCTCAGGAACGGAGGAAGCCTAAAAACAGTGAAGAAGAAACTAGGAATAGGCAAGAATCAGATGTGTGCGTTAAGAGACAAAGCCGGCAATATCGTTACTAATATGGATGAGATAGTTCAAGTGGCTGAGAAGTTCTATAGAGATTTATACAGTACCAGTGGCACCCACGACGATAGTGGAAGAGAGAATATCCTAGAGGAATTCGAAATCCCACAGGTCACGCCGGAAGAAGTAAAGAAAGCCTTAGGAGCTATGCAAAGGGGGAAGGCAGCCGGGGAGGATCAGGTAACAGGAGATTTGTTGAAGGATGGTGGTCAGATTGTTCTAGAGAAACTGGCCACCCTGTATACGCAATGCCTCATAACCTCGAGCGTACCGGAATCTTGGAAGAACGCTAACATAATCCTAATCCATAAGAAAGGGGACGCCAAAGGCTTGAAAAATTATAGACCGATCAGCTTACTGTCCGTTGCCTACAAAGCATTTACTAAGGTAATCGCAAATAGAATCAGGAACACCTTAGACTTCTGTCAACCAAAGGACCAGGCAAGATTCCGTAAAGGCTACTCAACAATAGACCATATTCGCACTATCAATCAAGTGATAGAGAAATGTGCAGAATATAACCAACCGTTATATATAGCTTTCATTGATTACGAGAAAGCGTTTGATTCAGTCTAAACCTCAGCAGTCATGGAGGCATTACGGAATCAGGGTGTAGATGAGCCATACGTAAAGATACTGGAAGATATCTATAGCGGCTCCACAGCCACCGTAGTCCTCCAGAAAGAAAGCAACAAAATCCCTATAAAGAAAGGCGTCAGACAGGGAGATACGATATCTCCAATGCTATTCACAGCATGTTTACAGGAGGTATTCAGAGGCCTGGAGTGGGAAGAATTGGGGATAAAAGTTGATGGAGAATACCTTAGCAACTTGCGATTCGCTGGTGATATTGCCTTGCTTAGTAACTCAGGAGACCAATTGCAATGCATGCTCACTGACCTGGAGAGGCAAAGCAGAAGGGTGGGTCTGAAATTAATCTGCAGAAAACAAAAGTAATGTTTAACAGGCTCGGAAGAGAACAGCAGTTTACGATAGCTAGCGAAGCACTGGAAGGGGTAAGGGACTACATCTACTTAGGGCAGGTAGTGACCACGGATCCGGATCATGAGACTGAAATAACCAGAAGAATAAGAATGGGCTGGGGTGCGTTTGGCAGGCATTCTCAAATCATGAACAGCAGGTTGCCACTATCCCTCAAAAGGAAAGTGTATAACAGCTGTGTGTTACCAGTACTCACATTTGGGGCAGAAACCTGGAGACTTACGAAAAGGGTTCTGCTGAAATTGAGGACGACGCAATGAGCTATGGAAAGAAGAATGATGGGTGTGACGTTAAGGGATAAGAAAAGAGCAGATTGGGTGAGGCAAGAAACGCGGGTAAACGACATCTTAGTTGAAATCAAGAAAAAGAAATGGGCATGGGCCGGACATGTAATTAGGAGGGAAGATAACCGATGGTCACTAAGGGTTACGGACTGGATTCCAAGGGAAGGGATGCGTAGCAGGGGGCGGCAGAAAGTTAGGTGGGCGGATGACATTAAGACGTTTGCAGGGACAACATGGCCACAATTAGTACATGACCGGGGTAGTTGGAGAAGTATGGGAGAGGCCTTTGCCCTGCAGTGGGCGTAACTAGGCTGATGATGATGATGATCCGAGCTTCGCCAGTGATAACGTACAAAGACAGTAAATGAATAATGGAAAATAGCATTGCGGGAGCACGTAATTGAACCAGTGATAAATTTCAGGAGAATAGGATGTATGAAGGGGTGGATGAACTGCCATGCTGTTTATGACACAGGTTATTACGAACTTCATGGGATATTTGAAAATTTCCTTTGGAAATTGCGGCGCTGTAGACACAAAGCGCTCGAAAAATACACCCACAGCTCCGAACTCGATCAATAATTTGCATTACTCTAGAGAGGACCTCTTACACCTATCAGGCTAGAACAAGTACATTGCGCTTCCAACCTCAGGTGATCGAAAGACAGAATGTTTTCTGCTATTGCCCACTGATCGGCAATCCTTCAATTTATTTTGGTATTAGCGGTACCCAGCGCCTTACCTAGGTCGTCTGGCACCCGAGGCCCATACGTCTTCTGCAGGCTCCACAGTACTGCAATGTACTGCAGGCCCTAGCGCCCAAGACCACTTTGTGTGGAGAAGTGTTTGTTGACTTAACACCACTTTGGGGCCCCTGTTCCGGTATTGCAGTGTTCCCTATATGTTTGCTAATTAAGCAGTTGTTTAAGCTATCCATAATTATTATCTGCCATATTTTGCCCGATGCCGAGTTCCTACTATTCACATGGACGCGTAATTTGATTGAATATCGGTAAATATTCTCACAAATTTGACCTTTTTGTAAAATTGCGGGTAGCTGAAATAGTACACTGTATTTGTGACATGAAGCACACAACAAGAGGAAGAGGAGGAGTAAAAGAAGGAAGGGACGGTAGGAAGGTCAACCAGACAAATTTCCGGTTTGCTACCCTACCCATGGGAAGGAGTTTAAGGGGAGAAAAGAAAGGACAGGGAGGGGAATAAGGTACTATCAGTGTGACTACGTGGGGTTGTCCATAACTGCAGCCTCTAATCAGTCATTAAGGACCGTCGATTTTATGAAAAGAAACAGTGCCCGCGTCGCTTTCCAAGCCTGCGATGGGTGAGGCCACGGTTCCAGAATTTCATTCACTGAAAATGGTCTGCTATCTAATTGGTTTAACAGCCTCCGGAGAACGTCCAGTTCGATCTCATAGAGATTACAAAAACACAACACGTGCTCGATCGTTGCTTTACATTTTAACGAGTCACAAATCGGCGTGTCGGACATTTCAATAATGAACAAATAGGCTTTCGTAAAAGTCACCTTTAACCAGAGGCGGCCCAGTAAAGTTGCATCACGGCGGGCGAAGTTCGATGGAATCTGCAGCTTCAATGTGGGATACGGCCGGTGGAGACGACAGTTGGAGAAATTCGAAATGTTCCACAAAGTTTCATTCTTGGTTTCAGCAAGTAAACGAAAACACGTTGCAGCGTCTGCCCTTGATGATGTTATAGGAATTCTTTCGGTTTTTTTATGGCCTGGAAGGGTGGCACTATCAGCAAGGTCATTTCCGAGCATGCCACAGTGCCCCGGAAGCCATTGGAAGATAATGTCATGTGCCTTTCGGAGGGCTTGGAGAACCTCTCTGATTTCCAACACCGGTTGTTCGTATGTTTTGCGTCGTAAGAGTGACTGCAGACTCTGAAGGGCTGCCTTGGAGTTACGTAATAAATCAGCGCCCTTAAACTCTGTCAAGAAGGATGACCAGCGTAGCTGTGTATGTGGGCCCTTTAATGGTGAACTGCATCTCCGCCGCGGTTCGGCCCGGTATTGCACTATCGATGGGATCGGCCAACGTATGGGGAGTGCTGAACGCCTGCTTCACCTCCGCCCGGGTCGGGCTGGTATTGCACTATCTTCGGGATCGGCCAAAGTATAGGGAGTGCTTAACGACTGCTTCACCTCCGCCGTGGGTCGGCCCCGCATAGCACTATCTTTGGCATTGGCCCATGCATGGGCAGTTTTTTCCTTACCACGACGACACGCAAATTTCCTTGGACGGTATAGGTTCACAGCTTCGCTGTAAAAACAACCCACTTTCGAGGTTTGGCTTGTGCGACGCAATTACCAGCGGCACGTAGAGCGGCAAGTTCTGTTGCCGTCGAGCTCTTTATATGGGACACTATGACCGCAATTCTGAATAGTAAGACCGGGATAATAACAGCGCTTAAGGAGCTGGTGGCTGAGACAGGTCCATCTGTGTAAATGTGCGTGCTTTGTTCATGTGCCTTGTTCAGTAATGACAATGCCAACTGTAGTATAGCCACTGTTGAATGACAGGCCTTCTTAGTAATTCCCCGGAATCGTGAGGCGTACTTGTAGCTGTCGTTGGCACCACATGGGTTATCGTGGCCTTACTGCTGGTGAAAAGCCCGTCGGAAAGTAGCCTTGATGTGTCGGAACAAGCTTGGAAAATGAGGCTTGAGGTACTTGTGCTGCAAAGCAGCGATATAGTGGCTGGGTATGCAACACACATTTCGAATGTGTGCTCTAAGACGGTTAATCGTTATGTGTGTTGGAACCAAGTAGTCTCTAGCAATCCTGATCGTTGCGTGAGTTTAGGCGCATCATGGTATTCCAAGATGTATACGTAGAGCCTGGCCTTGCAAACTGTCGAGAGTACGAATGTTACTTTTAGATATGTTCGCCAAAACCGGCAAGCTGTACCGTAAGCAGTCCAGAAACAGTTCTCCTTACTGCTGCAGCATGGACCGTGCCGACGTGCCCCAGGTTTTTCCGTATTAGAACCTCATTATATATACAATCCGCTATAGGTAAATGCAGTGCGGCCTCCTTGAAAGGTCGCTGTCAATGAACACACCTAAGAAGCAGTGAGACTTCTGGCATTTGATACTCTGGCCATTGAGGGAACAGGTTTTTTTGCCACTGGTTTTGCGCGTAAACGCGATGAACGCGTGACGTGACGCGATGATCGCGTAGCGTCGTCCAAATGAGAGGATGCCCTAAGCAGCCCCGATCCTGAAGCACTGCTATGGGCTGTCCATCGGGCCCACGGCGCAGCAGGGAGGCTCGGATTTTCTGAGCGGACGTGGGAGCGGCCCGCTACGTGCTGAGACGCATTCGGCAGGAGTTGAGAAATGTTTAGTAGAAAGTAGAATAAACACTAAGGCCAGCTTATTGCGCAGATGCAAGCGAGTTCCGGTGGCTACCCACTGAGTTCTTGCGCGCACTTGATGAAGAGTCAGCGCAGAAGACGAAAGACAAATATCATCAGCTTACATGAATAGGTGAATTTTCTTGCGTAAAATTTCAGTCGGGCCAACCACAGTTAAGGTAAAGAGAATAGGGCTTAACACCCCGCGCTGGGGGACGCCACCGTGGCAGCAACACAATGATAAAGAGATGGTTGGCTGTGACTAGGTAACAGTGCTTTTATTCGTTACCGCGAAACTGATACAAAACCAATGCAAACGATACAAAGCTGATAAATGGAACACATTATACATACTGATGGCACACAAACCATGGTGGGGCATGAGCGCACCGCACATGAACCATTCCGCTAAGATTAGTCTACCGACCACTTGGCGAGTTAAATTTTTTAGCCCGCACATTCGAGAAATTATTACATAGGCTGTTACTAAAGCTGCAGCCGACAATGTTGCGGGACCATACATCTGGTACAACGGGTACATGAGCATAGGCTGGTGGTTACTGGAGCTTTCTTTACCATTTCCGCCCATTCAAGCCGGCGGAAAGATGGGGAGTCTGAAGACATAATTGACGTCCCCCACCTGGTACCTGGCACCCAGGGGCCACTGCCACCCGGCCACCATCCGTTACTACGCCACTGGCGGTACCATGTTAGGCATAAAGCTAGCTACATGGATCTTCAGTAAATGTGGCAAACTAACCTCCCGATACAGGGTGCTAAGACTCACCTTAGCCAAACTGTTCAACAACAGCAACAAGAACAAAAAAATGTTCTTCAAAGCACGGCGCAAGATGCCCTCTTCATACATACGGTGTTAATATGCTATAAGACAAAGTACTATTCATAACCAATACGTTAGCAGATGAAGCTCACTGTAAAAATGTATGGGTTTTTACGTGTCCAAACCACTTACTGATTACGAGGCACGCCGTAGTGAAGGACTCCGCAAATTTCAACCACCTGGGGTTCTTTAACGTGCACCTAAATCTAAGTACACGGGTGTTTTCGCCCTGTTCGAAATGCGGCCGCCGTGGCCGGGATTCGATCTCGCCACCTTGTGCTCGGCAGACTAATACCCCAGCCACTGAGCAACCACGGCGGGTGCTCGTTGTACGATATACAAGGTGTCCGAGTTAATATACGAAAATATGCGAATGCCACGTAGCTGGATAGAATCAAGGTAACGTTGTTTGTCGCGTGTTGTTTGTATTCAAATTATTTTATTATACCAGTTAATTAGATAACCAGTCTTAATGTTTAAATAATCTTAATGTTAACTTCCCATTATTATAATTAGATGAAAAGTGTCACTGAGAATATTGCAGCGCGATATGAGAAACTCCCCACACAGCTTTCTGTTGCTCAATCCGAGCTGCATAAAAGTGTTTTTCGAATGTGAAAGAAGCGCCAAAAGCCCGGCAACATTGCCGCGCGACTGGCCGTACGAGACACTGCGTGTAGTCGCGTGCTTCTTTCGCATACAAAAATTTTATGCAGCTCGCATTGACCAACAGAAGCTATATCGGGAGTTTTTCGTGTCGCTCTACAGTTTTCTGTTTCACACTTTTCATATAATCATAATATTTGAGAGGTTGATTAATTTATCAAGAATATTTAAGTAATTAGGTGAAATAAAAAAAATAATTCGAGTACTCCATGCGACGGCAAACAACGTTACCTTCGGTCTGTCCAGTTACATGGCATTCGTATAGTTTTGGACTCTGGCTACATTTAACTAGAGCACCCTGTATAAGCTCCGTGCACATGATGAAGCAGCGGTTGCCTTCAAATTGATAGTCTTCACAATGTGATTGTGCTTCTCAGCTCAGTGATCAACCCAGACTTCACAGTGTTGGCGAAAATAGTTATTCTTTCATTTTGAATAATTATTATGGGACATTACGTGGCAAACCATTTTCTCATTATGAGGCACGCCATAATGGAGGACTCCGGAAATTTCGACCACCTGGCGTTCTTTAACGTGCACCTAAATCTAAGTATTTCCTAACATAAATTAAACGGGGCGAAAACACCCGTGCACATAGATTTAGGTGCACGTTAAAGAACCCCAGGTGGTTGAAATTTGCGGAGTCCTTCACTACGGCGTGCCTCGTAATCAGAAAGTGGTTTGGACACGTAAAAACCCATACATTTTTACAGTGAGCTTCATCTGCTAACGTATTGGTTATGAATAGTACTTTGTCTTATAGCATCTTAACACCGTATGTGTGAAGAGGGCATCTTGCGCCGTGCTTTGAAGAACATTTTTTTGTTCTTGTTGCTGTTGTTGAACAGTTTGGCTAAGGTGAGTCTTAGCACCCTGTATCGGGAGGTTAGTTTGCCACATTTACTGAAGATCCATGTAGCTAGCTTTATGCCTAACATGGTACCGCCAGTGGCGTAGTAACGGATGGTGCCGGGTGGCAGTGGCCCCTGGGTGCCAGGTACCAGGTGGGGGACGTCAATTATGTCTTCAGACTCCCCATCTTTCCGCCGGCTTGAATGGGCGTAAATGGTAAAGAAAGCTCCAGTAACCACCAGCCTATGCTCATGTACCCGTTGTACCAGATGTGTGGTCCCGCAACATTGTCGGCTGCAGCTTTAGTAACAGCCTATGTAATAATTTCTCGAATGTGCGGGCTAAAAAATTTAACTCGCCAAGTGGTCGGTAGACTAATCTTAGCGGAATGGTTCATGTGCGGTGCGCTCATGCCCCACCATGGTTTGTGTGCCATCAGTATGTATAATGTGTTCCATTTATCAGCTTTGTATCGTTTGCATTGGTTTTGTATCAGTTTCGCGGTAACGAATAAAAGCACTGTTACCTAGTCACAGCCAACCATCTCTTTATCATTGTGTTGCTGCCACGGTGGCGTCCCCCAGCGCGGGGTGTTAAGTCCTATTCTCTTTACCTTAACTGTGGTTGGCCCGACTGAAATTTTACGCAAGAAAATTCACCTATTCATGTAAGCTGATGATATTTGTCTTTCGTCTTCTGCGCTGACTCTTCATCAAGTGCGCGCAAGAACTCAGTGGGTAGCCACCGGAACTCGCTTGCATCTGCGCAATAAGCTGGCCTTAGTGTTTATTCTACTTTCTACTAAACATTTCTCAACTCCTGCCGAATGCGTCTCAGCACGTAGCGGGCCGCTCCCACGTCCGCTCAGAAAATCCGAGCCTCCCTGCTGCGCCGTGGGCCCGATGGACAGCCCATAGCAGTGCTTCAGGATCGGGGCTGCTTAGGGCATCCTCTCATTTGGACGACGCTACGCGATCATCGCGTCACGTCACGCGTTCATCGCGTTTACGCGCAAAACCAGTGGCAAAAAAACCTGTTCCCTCAATGGCCAGAGTATCAAATGCCAGAAGTCTCACTGCTTCTTAGGTGTGTTCATTGACAGCGACCTTTCAAGGAGGCCGCACTGCATTTACCTATAGCGGATTGTATATATAATGAGGTTCTAATACGGAAAAACCTGGGGCACGTCGGCACGGTCCATGCTGCAGCAGTAAGGAGAACTGTTTCTGGACTGCTTACGGTACAGCTTGCCGGTTTTGGCGAACATATCTAAAAGTAACATTCGTACTCTCGACAGTTTGCAAGGCCAGGCTCTACGTATACATCTTGGAATACCATGATGCGCCTAAACTCACGCAACGATCAGGATTGCTAGAGACTACTTGGTTCCAACACACATAACGATTAACCGTCTTAGAGCACACATTCGAAATGTGTGTTGCATACCCAGCCACTATATCGCTGCTTTGCAGCACAAGTACCTCAAGCCTCATTTTCCAAGCTTGTTCCGACACATCAAGGCTACTTTCCGACGGGCTTTTCACCAGCAGTAAGGCCACGATAACCCATGTGGTGCCAACGACAGCTACAAGTACGCCTCACGATTCCGGGGAATTACTAAGAAGGCCTGTCATTCAACAGTGGCTATACTACAGTTGGCATTGTCATTACTGAACAAGGCACATGAACAAAGCACGCACATTTACACAGATGGACCTGTCTCAGCCACCAGCTCCTTAAGCGCTGTTATTATCCCGGTCTTACTATTCAGAATTGCGGTCATAGTGTCCCATATAAAGAGCTCGACGGCAACAGAACTTGCCGCTCTACGTGCCGCTGGTAATTGCGTCGCACAAGCCAAACCTCGAAAGTGGGTTGTTTTTACAGCGAAGCTGTGAACCTATACCGTCCAAGGAAATTTGCGTGTCGTCGTGGTAAGGAAAAAACTGCCCATGCATGGGCCAATGCCAAAGATAGTGCTATGCGGGGCCGACCCACGGCGGAGGTGAAGCAGTCGTTAAGCACTCCCTATACTTTGGCCGATCCCGAAGATAGTGCAATACCAGCCCGACCCGGGCGGAGGTGAAGCAGGCGTTCAGCACTCCCCATACGTTGGCCGATCCCATCGATAGTGCAATACCGGGCCGAACCGCGGCGGAGATGCAGTTCACCATTAAAGGGCCCACATACACAGCTACGCTGGTCATCCTTCTTGACAGAGTTTAAGGGCGCTGATTTATTACGTAACTCCAAGGCAGCCCTTCAGAGTCTGCAGTCACTCTTACGACGCAAAACATACGAACAACCGGTGTTGGAAATCAGAGAGGTTCTCCAAGCCCTCCGAAAGGCACATGACATTATCTTCCAATGGCTTCCGGGGCACTGTGGCATGCTCGGAAATGACCTTGCTGATAGTGCCACCCTTCCAGGCCATAAAAAAACCGAAAGAATTCCTATAACATCATCAAGGGCAGACGCTGCAACGTGTTTTCGTTTACTTGCTGAAACCAAGAATGAAACTTTGTGGAACATTTCGAATTTCTCCAACTGTCGTCTCCACCGGCCGTATCCCACATTGAAGCTGCAGATTCCATCGAACTTCGCCCGCCGTGATGCAACTTTACTGGGCCGCCTCTGGTTAAAGGTGACTTTTACGAAAGCCTATTTGTTCCTTATTGGAATGTCCGACACGCCGATTTGTGACTCGTTAAAATGTGAAGCAATGATCGAGCACGTGTTGTGTTTTTGTAATCTCTATGAGATCGAACTCGACGTTCTCCGGAGGCTGTTAAACCAATTAGATAGCAGACCATTTTCAGTGAATGAAATTCTGGAACCGTGGCCTCACCCGTCGCAGGCTTGGAAAGCGACGCGGGCACTGTTTCTTTTCATAATATCGACGGTCCTTAATGACTGATTAGAGGCTGCAGTTATGGACAACCCCACGTAGTCACACTGATAGCACCTTATTCCCCTCCCTGTCCTTTCTTTTCTCCCCTTAAACTCCTTCCCATGGGTAGGGTAGGAAACCGGAAATTCGTCTGGTTGACCTTCCTACCGTCCCTTCCTTCTTTTCCTCCTCCTCTTCCTCTTGTTGTGTGCTTCATGTCACAAATACAGTGTACTATTTCAGCTACCCGCAATTTTACAAAAAGGTCAAATTTGTGAGAATATTTACCGATATTCTATCAAATTACGCGTCCATGTGAATAGTAGGAACTCGGCATCGGGAAAAATATGGCAGATAATAATTATGGATAGCTTAAACAACTGCTTAATTAGCAAACATAGAGGGAACACTGCAATACCGGAACAGGGGACCCAAAGTGGTGTTAGGTCAACAAACACTTCTCCACACAAAGTAGTCTTGGGCGCTAGAGCCTGCAGTACATTGCAGTACTGTGGAGCCTGCAGAAGACGTATGGGCCTCGGGTGCCAGACGACCTAGGTAAGGCGCTGGGTACCGCTAATACCAAAATAAATTGAAGGATTGCCGATCAGTGCGCAATAGCAGAAAACGTTCTGTTTTTCGATCACCTGAGGTTGGAAGCGCGATGTACTTGTTCTAACCTGATAGGTGTAAGAGGTCCTCTCTAGAGTAATGCAAGTTATTGATCGAGTTCGGAGCTGTGGGTGTATTTTTCGAGCGCTTTGTGTCTACAGCGCCGCAATTGCCAAATGAAATTTTCAAATATCCCATGAAATTCGTAATAACCTGTGTCATAAACAGCATGGCAGTTCATCCACCCCTTAATACATCCTATTCTCCTGAAATTGATCACTGGTTCAATTACGTGCTCCCGCAATGCTATTTTCCATTATTCATTTACTGTCTTTGTACGTTATCACTGGCGAAGCTCGGATACAGAACTCTAATTTCCAGTATACAGGGGACTTTTTTGAGAATAGAGTCATTAAAAATTGTAATGGTGGAGCGAATGTGGTGTTTTAAGAAACGAGTTCCTATTCGACGTGGACGCACTCTTCCGCTGCTAACCTGACCTTTAGAATTGTAATTTAAAATCACGTATTAATAAACTCTTTTAAGTACATTATGGGCATGTGAAAAAATGACGAAATTTAGGGCAGCCATATTTTAACGCACCCTTCTTTTTTCAATATCTTGGAAGGCGTACCTAATTCAAGATATTTATCTGCGAAGCTCATCGGTAAAATACACACGATATCAAAGCGCAAGCTAGTTGGACAGCGAACGTTTCGAACATTCGCGGCAGTTATACGTCACGTGTTCCTTCGCAAGGATGTGCACCTTGTGTCGGCCGGGGAGGTCTGGGACTCGACCAGCCTTTAGAACCTCATGTATTTATATATATATATATATATATATATATATATATATATATATATATATATATATATATATATATATATATATATATATATATATATATATATGCGTGTGTTTGTGTGCGTGTGTGTGACCTCGAGGAGTTCTCTGAAGGTCACGGCTTTATACAAGTATATGCAAGACCTCACAGTAGGAGGCAGTTCAACTTCAGAGCCTGAGTCCTCTTTCACTACCAAGAAACCAGCGTCCCTCGGCGGTGCAACCTTTCATCGTTAATTGTTTCATACTAAGCAATCACTTATTGTGCTTGGCCTTTCTAGAGAAACTGAATCATCGCTCTCTTTCTCTTTTCTGTGAGTCCGATTGTAAGCGCTGCTGCGCATGACTTCTGTTGATTCTAACTTCAACTGAATATGTTTTGGCCTCATTTCCGTTTATGAGTGAATTATACAGGATGTCCCAACTATTATGTACCTTGAATTAGAGAAACACGGTTTGCTTTATTTGAAAAAAACCTACGGTGCAGATTGTTTCTCGTGCATTGGAGTAATAGCCAGTAAATTTTCTGTTACTGAGATTTAAATAGCTAAATATAATTATTTGTCTAGCTTGAGAGGTGCTGCCCTATTTCTCAAAGTGTTGAGGCAGTTCTAGTTACCCAAAAATGACATCTAACTGCGCTGTTTTCAGGGTCGTTCTAATTGCGAAGATTTTTTGTTTACTGGCAAAGAAACCCCACGAAATATTAAAAAAATACCGCATGACTGCGCTCCCACCTGCATTATAAAGCAGCGCCCTCGAATAAGCTGACTGAAAGCAAAAGCTTTGCCTGTCGACAACCCCAAAAACAGTGCGTCAACTTGTTATTGGTGTGGAAGGAGCACCAACAGCAGGGTTCGGGGCTACGCAGCTATGCCTCCCTCTCATTTTTATGTCACACTTATTATCCTTCTGTCAAAGTCGACTGATCACATTGATAACAATAGCCCGTTGAAAATACGACTGAAGCACCATTCTGACCACGTACAAAACGCAAAAATCAATGTAATGGGCATTGATTGTTTCAACGTTCCGGCTCTGCTCTCACCACATCGAAAGAGTGGGTGCGCAGTTATATTTCTCGCCAGAAACTGGCTTCGGACCAAAGCCAAATTAAAGTGCCGGTTTTATTTTTCATTGGCGAAAGAATAAACACGAAAACCACAACCACAACCGATGTGTTCAACAATGTAAATTTATCACTTCTAAATGAACCGAATTAGCAAACGGTACGTCTGCAGAAAAATGAGAGACAGAGAGAGAAGGAGAGAGAAAATACACGCAGAATCTTCTCTGGGATTCATTTGAGTGGTGCGTAAGTATTTCGTAGTAGTGACGTGGTGTTTTGTGGTATTATGCAGGTGTATTCTGTATAATGGCGAGAACGTCCGCAGAAGAACCATGAAGCGGTGAAGCGTGGTTGCAACACTTTACTGTTCAGACCTGCACGAGGCGACGTAGAAGAGGCGAGAAGAAGCTGGTGTTGTAGATAACTGGTGTTACAGATCGCCGCTGCGAATGTTACCGTGGGAAGAAATGGCTAGGCATATATATCAAGTAAAGGAGATATATGCAATATTTATTGGCACACTGGACCATTCTTAATCGTTATCAACCGTAGTGCGAATGCAGCAACGTCTGACATGGCCGCGCCGCCCGTATCTTGAAAGCGATGTGCGAAAGCAGTAGCGCACGGCAGGTGCTGCGAGCTCCGTGCGTGCTTTGTTATCGCCGCTTCGTTGGCGCTGTAGAGAGAGAGGCAGCACGCGGGTTAATTCATTCGCTACTGTGCCCTGCTATGTTGAAAGCGATCGTCTTAAGGGATGGAAGGAGAGACGGTTTATCCATTGGGTAAGGATAGAAATGCTTACACATTTTAAACCATCATATTTCAGTGTGGCCTTCTTATCTAGGAAGTCGTAAGCTACTTTGAACACAAGCTTCTGCTCAGATAACGTGTTTTAATAGGTTTTTTCTAGCAGATACGCAGTACTGAGTGTGCTTTTTCACGTCTTCTGTGGCTTTCTTGACGACTGCCGCTGGAAGTCTACGGCAGACATGCGTTAACCTTGCATTGAGCTCTTCTGACGTCTGCCTAGATCATGTATCACGTTCTTTCACATAACTTCAAAGAAAGAAATCAAGTGGGGAGAGGTCAAGTGACCGAGTCGGCAAATTACTGTCCCGTGTCTTTCAATCTATTGCGCATGGAAAGTCGCATCCAGCCAGTTTCGTGTTTGGCAGCTGCGGTGTGCTGGCGCCTTTCTTGCTGGTACCACAAATTTGAAGACGTGACAGGGGGACATCGCTAAAAACTCATCCAATCCTCCTTCAATGATTTCCTGCACATAACGCAGTCCAGTCATTGTATGATCAGAGATGGGACTGCTAATAACACCAGAGTAAATTCTGCTCCACACATTGCACGACCAATGGTACTGGTGGCGAGTGCACTCTACATAGTGTTTATTAGAGCCACTGTAGTATACTACAGTGTGCTTCATGCAGATTTCCCTCGCCGTTTCTCCAAAAATTGTCTTCATCTGTGCACATGATGTTGCTGATAATTTGTGCAGATAATGTAGTCCGATGATCCATCCACTTTTTGAGGACCCAATTCGAGAAATGTAGATGATTCTGCAGCTTCCTATATACCAAGCATGGATACAGGTTAAGGTGGTATGGATGAAAATCCGTCATTTATTATCCCCCAAACTGATGACTTGCCAATTGATACCTAGGCTGTCACGTCCTGCACGCTAGCCGGAGAGTTTGGGGCCCCAAATGCAGGAACTTCGGTGCGAAGACCAGTACTCAAATATGGAGTCCTCCGCCCTGTTTCTTGAGGCTGCCGGCTTTTCTAAGGTTTTTGACAATTTCCGATGACAGCCGATGCGTTTGTTATACCGCCACACTTTCGAGACTGATCTATATATTTGTGGCCTTCCTCTTGTTGGTATTTGGAGCTGCCGAGGCAAGGATCATGTTATCCTTCTGCTCATTAGACAAAGACTTGTCGACTGGAACGCATGCAAACGCGCCTTTAAACATTTGCACTGACGTCAGTTCGCTTTTCTGGTGGTAGGTCTTGTGGCAAAAAAAAAGACAACACCCGGGCACTGTACCTACACTAAGACAACAGTAATTTCAGCTTGTTTCCCACTAACACCAAATCTGATGTGTTACATCAGCCGGGGCGCGTAAGGAACTAGCTCGATCACGGTGTTCATCTTTTGTCCTCCATTTCGTTCTGGCCAACTTACATGGAGCTAATCCGAGGTCGCTGCCTTATAGTAAGGGAGGGCGCGCAGTCATGTGGTATTTTACATATTTTGTGAGGTTTACATGGTAGTCGGACAAAAATTACTCCGCAGAAAGTACCACATTTGTAGGTCCCTTCGCTCTGTCTACAAATGCGTCATTGACACTTTCATATTTTGGATACTACGTCCCCATTTGGATAACTATATTAGCATTATCCAGTTTACTCTCAGTAGTGAAAATATTACTGGAAGCTACTCAATATGCACCGGGAACAATGTACACTAGATTATCTTCGACTAACGCAATTGCTCTTTAAAAATACGCTTGGGGCACGTTAGTTAATTGGGGTACCCTGTGGATATTTATGACTTCTGCGTGCAAGTTGTGATGTTTCCTTCTGTAATTAATGTTGTAAATTGGTAAAAGGGTTTCCTTCTTTTCATGAGTTCGTAGCATAGCTAGGTAGACGGCATAGATGCCCTCTACCTAGCTACGCTAACTTGCGCTCTTCTCCTCTACCTCTGAGCACGGGGAACGACGCATCTGCCCGACTGTGCTTCGGGGGATGGACGCTACTAGCCGAAATTCCATTAGCTCCAAAGACGCGGTGCAGGTTCTCACTCGTACAGGCACGTTCACGCTCGCGTCGCTCTCGGCATATGTCCAAGTCATTCCTGGTGCGTGGCTTCCACCCAAAGATTCAATATCTGCTTGTTATTGGCTATACACTGTGCGTGGTCTTTGGTTCTGCGAGAGAGCCGGGAATATTTTTCCCCGCTTTGAAGCATCGCTGTGCGTGTCGTAGGTAACATTTGCAGCAGCAACCCAATTCTTCCTTTTCTGGACTGTACTCGCAAAGAGTAGCAAATCTTTTGCTTGCCTGTACAGGGTGTACTTCTATCTCGTGCGTAGGTATGTGCAGTGCGCGGCTGATTCCTAATCCGCGTAATCTCATTTTCTGTCCGCATTCCCTTCTCACAGGTTACGCATGCAGCAAATGCCCAGGTGCTAAAGTGTTCTACGTCACGAGCAGTTTGGCGTCGTGCAAGAGACACCCGTTGATATGTGGCTGATTCACTAGGAAGCTCGCATCTCTGTTGCCACTCTCCGTCAATTGGGATTTTTAACTATTTTTTGTGCTGCTCTGTGGTATAAGAGCTGCCGCATGGACGCTGTGAAGGCTTACTTTCGGTTTGCTCTGGTTTTAGTTCAAAAGGATTGGCTACCTTTTGATGAGAGGTATTTCCTTTTCCTTGTGAGAATGTTTACCAGCCTAACCAAGTGATACGTGCGTATTCGAAACAGCATCGCTCACAGACGAGGACGACGGAAGAATAAATAGGTAGCCGCACACACGACCGCAGGCTCAACTAGAAGCTTGTTTGTAGACAAAGGTATTAAAGAAACTGGACAACAT
This sequence comes from Dermacentor variabilis, assembly GCF_050947875.1. Classification (NCBI taxonomy): domain Eukaryota; kingdom Metazoa; phylum Arthropoda; class Arachnida; order Ixodida; family Ixodidae; genus Dermacentor; species Dermacentor variabilis. Next base: position 79,462,738 of record NC_134573.1, on the reverse strand, counting down.
TACAAACACAGAAAGCCATGCATCCGTGGCCGAAACAGCCACGTGCGGCAAGAAAAAAATATGAAAAAGCCATGTAATGTAGAAAAAACGTGCGTGAAAAACGAATACTTTCGGTCAAATCTTTCGAAAAAACGAAAGGTTTGTACAATAAGTGATACTATCCAACAAGAGAGAGAGAAGTGGTTCTTATGGGGAAGGAGGAAAGGCTCGCACTATTTTCTGCAAACCATGCGAGAGTACGGCTCAGCGCCAGCAGGTTAGGGCAGATTGGGATTAAGAGAGAGAGAGGGTAGGAGGGAGAAACGTAGAAGTTCGACTGGAGGAGTAGGCTGGAGGTAGACCGTATAGGAGGTGGCCCAGTAGAAGTGAAGTAGTGGCGGATCAGGAAGCCCGAGGTGGTGGGATTGCCGTTAGGCCTTCCGTCTTTGTAGAAATTTCCTATAGTCTCATCGAGAGCCCCGGCGAGTCTAGGTACTCGACGACACTTAGGAAGGCTGGAAGCTGATTACGACAGGGGAAGAGGATATCTTCCTGTCTTGAAAATTGGAGCCCCACTCGGTGGAACTCTTGCAGAAGTCGACCGCGGTGCTGCAGGTGAGCAAGGAAGGCCAGCAGGAGGGGCTCCAGAGTCTCTGGTTCACCACAGGAAGCACAGGCTGGTGACGTAGCTTTCCGAAGGCGGTGCCGGCGGGCTGCCGTCCAGTAGCAGCCAACTCGCAGTCGGAGCAGCAACGCGGCGTCCCTTCGTAGGAGGCCATGCTGTGGCCGTACTATTTTCTGCAAACCATGCGAGACCACGGCTCAGCGCCAGCAGGTTAGGGCTGATTGGGATTAAGAGAGAGAGAGGATAGGAGGGAGAAACGTAGAAGTTCGAAGGCCGTGGAGGCTGGCCCAGGGATACCCGTTTGTACGGGTGCAGGCGATGGTGTGACGGCGCAGCCTGTGTCTCGAGAAGTCTGCGAGCGTTACAGCAGGACTGAGGGGGACGCTTGAGTGGTGGGCATATTTTGCAAGAGTGTCCGCCTCTTCATTGGCCGGGATCCCCACATGTGCCTGTAGCCAATGCAGGGATAGTGAGCATCCTGCGTCATGAAAGGCCGTCAGTCTTGAAGAGAGCAGCGCTACCCCAAAGCTAGCCCTGTTAGGGTTCTGCAAGCAGAGCAGCGCCGCCTTGGTGTCGCAGAAGATGGCTGCAGGGGTGGCTGGTAGCTCCTATACAAGTTGGTCCACAGCAAAGTGGAGTCCTGCTAGCTCTGCTGCCGTAGAGCTTGCATGTCCCGGGAGACGGCACAGCTTGGTATTTTGTAGAGCCGGTGCAACGAAGGCTGCTCTGGATGAGCCAATCTCCGGTATCACGGATCCATCGACGAAGACGTGAAGCTGGTCTCCAAGCCTCTCTAGGAGGAGAGAGGCTGCTATCTGCTGTAGGGCGCATGTTGGGGAACAGTTCTTCGAGACGCCTGGCTGCTCCGTCTAGATAGATATTGGTGGTCGATGTGGTGGACGAGGCTGTACAGCGTTTGCAGGCGTGTAGCCTTTGACTTCCTTATAGAGGCCACACAGCCGTCCCATGTGTCATGCTGGCTGGGAGCGTAGGCGGGTCAGGAGTGCTTGACCATCTGCGGCATGGTGTAGGCGATCAATGTGTCGTGACCCCTGTTGTAGGAAGAGTAACGACAGGGCCCAGGCACCTGCCTCAGCCAAAGTGCGGCCACTTGTGAGGTTCGGGGAACGCCAAGACAGAGCCATATTGCTGACCGGTGCTGCAGCTTCAGTTTCAGCAGGCGGGAAGGGGGCAGCGTAACAAAAGGGAAGGCATAGAGTAGCCGTGAACTGGCTGCAGCTTCAAATATCTGCAGGACGCACCTGGTGGTATAGCCCTGTCCACGGGCAAGGAGCTGCGAGATCGCCTTGCGGACTCGAAGCGTCTGGGCGCACAGGGCCTTGTTAGCGGCAGCCCGGTCAGCCGATGGTATATGCCCAGCCCCAGGCAGGTGACTGCCTTGCTCCATGGGATCTGGACGCCCTCTAAGCGCAGCCGGGCAGCTAAGCGGTGGGCTGATGCTTTGGGATAAAGTAGCAAGGCCTCGGTCTTCTCGGGCGAGGTGGTAAGGCCGATTCTGCATAAGTAGGCAGCCGCAGTGTCCAGGGCCATCTGTATGGCAGCACGTGCCTTACGGATGTGTTGCGGTGGTGTCCCCGCCCACAGGGCGAAGTCGTCCGCGTAGATTGAGGACTGCACGGTGAAGTGAGGGTTGATCTGCAGGGCAGCAGGCAACCGTGCCATGGCAGTTTGAAAAGGAAGGGACTCACCACTGACCCATGTGACACGCCTGCAGGGACGGGACAGGGGTGCTCTTCGATTGACCCACACGTACCTTGAGAGTGCGATTGTGCAGGAACGACGAGAGCAACTCTCGCAGGTTGCCACAGTTGCAGAGGAGGTCCAGGCCCTGCTGGACAACTGCTTGAGGAAGGGTGTCGAAGGCACCCTGTACAACGATCAGCAAGAGCATCACGAGGTCCCCACCGGCCTTGGCGTCCTCCAGGTTGGACACCATGTCGGCGATTGAGTCCGCAGTGCATCGCCGCCGCCGGAAACCCGTCTGTTGGTCTGTCAGGAAGCCACGAGCAGGGGCCACGCAGTCCAGTCATGCCAGAGCCATGGCCTCCATCTCCTTGCAGGCAGCGGAGGTGAGGGAGACCGGTCAATAGGATGACAGTTCCCTAGTCGGTTTTCTGGCCTTGAAAATGGGTGCCACAATGGCTGTGGGCCATGCCAACGACTTGAGAACTGCAACTGTTTCCCACTAAGGCCAACAAATACCTTGGTTATGCATTTCCTTTCTTTGTGATCAATAAATATTGCTTCTGGAACTCCTATGGTGTTGCGGAATAGGGCAGAAAGAACGATTGTTTCATCAATAAGAGCAGAACACAGGGGAAATTGTGGAAGCATTATTTATTGATCAGGAAGAAACGTGCATAAGCAAGATTTCTGTTATCTTTAGTGGGAAAAAGTTGCTGCAGGCAGTATTTCTCGTTAAGTAATATCGCTTACAGGAGAACCCTTTCAGTTTTCATCTGTTCTTTGTTAGTTTTTGACGCACATGTTTATTCTACAGGATGTCCTTCTGCCCTTTTTTGTTGTGCTGGGCTTTTATGCTGCACATCCATGGCTTTTTGTTTTTGAAGTTGGCCAGTGTGTTTGAAATCTTTGTCTTCACAAATAAACTTCTAGTGGAGTCAGCGTTCATGTGTGTTCCACCTTAATTCATCCTTCTCGTCTTTGTTCGGGTGGTTGTGAAATATGTATTTACACCGAATGGCCAAAATGTTCATACAATTGATACATGAAGGTACTTGCGTTGTTTATTTCTCGAAGAACGCTATGGGGTCTTCTCTTCTTTTTAATCGCTGATGTTCATTTTTCTAGTTCGAAGAGTCCCCTGAGGAAGCCAATAAGAGTGGTGGTAACTTTATTTCTAAGATTTAAGAATTTCATCCACTGAAGGTATGACATGTCACATGCCTGTTTGTAGGTATGCAAGCATTCATAGTTTTTAAACATACTCAGCTCTACTTTTCGGTTCTCATGAGGCTGCTTTGTGCTGTGCTGTATTCTCCAGGCGCAGGAGCCTTATTTATGCCATAAGTGCATGTGTTGTTTTTGTATAAATTGTAGAAAAAGGTGTCGTGAGCTTAAGCATGCATCGATGTCACTTTCGTTGTATTTTTTTTCAACGCGTGTGATGTGTATCTCTCTCAGTCTTTTGAACTGCTTTGTTCCAATTTGAACGCGAAAGCATTAAGGAGCTCGTGTCGCAGACGAGCCTATGTCGCCGGCGTCAGCCTTGAGCGATAAATGCGCGAAGGCAATACATAAATAAAAACAACATGCGAGTTTGGCTGGGTGGAAATCGAACCAGGGTCTCCGGAGTGTGAGACGGAGACGCTACCACTCAGCCATGAGTTCGATATCTCACCGCGAGACAAAAGCGCCTCTAGTGAATGCGGTGTTGCCTTAGAAACGTGCCGTAGAAAGTTTTACTGCGGAGTATATAGATAATTATGAGCATGTAAATTACAGAAGTCGCAGTTAAGCGAGTAGCGAAGAACGTTTCCGCTACATTTCTTCTGCGCTTTGATCACAGGCAGAGCCATCTTGTGGCAAACACAGAAGACCCTTTATTCGCAATGTAGGGCGCTGCCCCGACATCTGGCGCGCCACTCGCCCGCTTCTCCCCTTCGTGTCGTTTGAGCGCATTGGGGCCGTTCGGCGACCGGTGCGAGGATGCCCCGATAACCTTGCGTTTAAAACTTTTCTCGCTCTCTCCCCTTCCAACTTTCATTGTGCGTCACTCGAATCCTCGTGTTTAGGCGGCGAGGCTCCTCTTTCCGCTCAGAGCAAGATTGCTAGGTGCAGCGTCCGATAGGGGACGCCTGTGACTTGATCACTGTGCCGTAGCGCGTCTGGTGGCAAAGCGTCCCCTGCGATGTGTGCCGTGCTGCTGGCGAGGAATCATGTGTCTACCTGGTGCTCCCAAGCGAGATAGAGCACCATCTCATCGAGGCGCCAAGAGCCCCATGATCGCGTCCGCCTTCATGGCGTGTCGAGGCCCGGCTGTCCGTGCCGATCAGGACCTTTGGCTCATGTAGATTGTTTCTCCGTCCGAGACTCCAAGTTCTTTGCATTGTTCCGCTTGCTCAGGCACATGTTTCGACGTTTTGTGAATCAAGAGCATGCCGAGCGAATGAGTGGGCGGTGCGAACGGGGTGCGATAACGCGATCGCGTTCCACTTCATGTATATTTTTTATAGTTTATTTGTGTATATTAAGCAAAGCATTCTGGTAGCATTTTAATAACATTTAACCTGCGCAATTGAGGTAATTTGTGCATCGTATATGCATTTATTTGGGTTTTTCACTGTCTCACCAACGTGGCTGTCTAGTCATTGGGACTTTTTCTCATCCTTTATGACTACTTCTGGGGTACTTGATAGTGCAACTTCAGGTGACCACTTATTTGGCGGTTTGGAATTCTGTTAGCTTTGTGTTGCTACCAATTTTCTGCGTTAAATAATTCTTTTTTCTCTTATGGTGCAAGTTATTAGCCTTGCCGTATCCGTTTATTGACAGAGGTGCCACTTAGTTGCAGGGTATAGCGAAATAACCCCCGAAAAGTGCTTTCATTAGCTTTGCGCTAAGTCTAGAAAAAATAACTGGAAATGAGATCACTAAATTTAGGAAATGCCACAAGAAAACTCTTCTGTACCCCAAATTAACATAATTATTTTTTACTTACAAACAGTAATATAATTAATGTTTGTTCTTGACTTGTGCCAGGGGTATGAGCTGCATTCCGTGCACAAAAGCTTAAAAAGTTTATCTTTGAAAAATGCAAACCCGGCTCGTCAGAAACACATGATTCAGGTGTTCATCACCATGCCAACAACTTTTCAAATGATGTCTTGACAATTAATAGGTAAGCTGAGTGATATATCTTTTAATATATTTGGGCAACACGTAAATATGTACATTTCGAAGACAAAAAGCTCAGACAACTCTAATTTGGTACTTCATGAAAATTTAATTGGGTTGAAAGACGTGTGCTAAAGCTTGTATATATTTATGTGAATACATTTGTTTCCAATCTATCATTTTGCCTTCTCACATGCAGCTGTAACACTTCCTGTGATGTGTTGGTGTGCGAAACATTTCACTGTACCGTATTCAAATGTCTTGTGTATTCACACATGCATGCAGCTTCAAGAGTTCATGTGTTCAAAGTTGGTTGTTACAAGGGTATGCTTAAGCGCTGCCTTTTGAGTCGCTTTGCCTCCTAGTCAAAAACATAAGTCTCAAGTGATTCTTTTGATTGAATTCAAATGCACAGTTTTTTTTCAGATGTATATATATCCTTAAGATTGCTGTAGGTACTAGCATAAGTCTGCAGGTGCCCTGTAGTTGTGCCTTATGCACTATAATAATGTTTCAAGTGAAGGCATCTTTAGTGTAAATAAAGGTACTTCTAATTGACCAGTCTATCTGCTTTTGCTTGTTTTAGGGAAAGCTATGAGCAGGCACCGGGGCATGGAAGTGTGAATGGGAAAGCAATTTCATTATATGAATAAAAATCCACTAGCCCAGCGAAATGTCATCAATATTTCAACGGCGTGTTCTTAAATCTCAATGCCATCTCAACTGGGCCACAATGCACTTTTCAGTGCTGCAATTGCAATAAAAATTCACAACAAGTCAACAGAACTACCACAACGTCAATTCAATGGAGCATCACTGGTAACCTAAAAATCATACAGCAAAATGAACACCACGAACTGTCTATGCACCATGGACTTTCAATCGTAACTTAACAATATTCAACATTGAGGCACTCAGTCGTGTCTCAATTAAATTTCAGTGGCCAATATTCAAGAGACTTTACAATCAACCCGATAATTCTCCAACAAATTTCTTAATTCCTCAAAACAAAACTCATCATTGACCAATGATATTTCAATGCTTTCTCAATAATTTTTGTATGGGTAGTGCTCTGTCTGTCTTCGTTCTCGTGTCTGGCATAGTTACTGGCTAGCTTCCTTGTTATTTTCCGCCATTGTGAGTCAACGCTCTGTTTGTATAGGTATTTCAATACCATAGCTGCCCACCTGTTATCATCCAATTTCCTCAGGCGTTTCCCGTATAGGATTTTACTCTAGGCTTCCCGTGCTTCGAACGATGCCCAGCCCATACGCCCCTGTACTGCTTCGTTTGTGGTTTTCCCATGGGCAACTAGTGCTAATTTTCCATGATCTCTGTGATTTACTTCTAGTCTCGACTGAACTTCTGCTCTTAAGCACCTCGACTGCACTTCTGCCCATAAGCACAGGCCCACATTCCCGAAAGTAAGCCCCTGTACTATTACTCCTTTCCAAATACCTCTCAGTACCTCATACGTGTTCTACCCCCCCCCCCAATGCCTGATCTTTCATTATCCCGGCATCTCTTCGCCCTTTTCCTTTGAGGGACTGTTCATTATTTTCCGCGTACATCTGCCCTTTGTTTATCCAAACCCCGAGATATTTGTATTCGGCCACTCGGTGTATATCCTTGCCTTGTATTGTAAGCTCCTGTTAAGTTGTATCGTTGAAAAACGTCCCACCGGATTTAGCTGGACTAGACTGGCTCGTTCATCTCCACAGTAATCAAATACAAATATACATGGCGACCTACTAACAGTACAATATCATCCGCATACATTAAACTCCGTAGTCGTTGCTCAAACAACCTTTCCACCTAATCTGTACGACAGGTTACACCCCAGATTGCTTCCTTGCAGCCTTCTTTCAATACTTATCATATCAAGCATCAACAGCAGCAGTGATAGAGGACAACCTTGCCTTAATCCTTTGTGTACGTCGACAGTTGTCGTACTCTTAATTCCCTCTCATGTTATTTCAAAATTATTTTCTAGATATTTTTCTGTAAAAAAATAATTACCCCATGACCGATACCTTCATTCCAGTTTCTCCTACTTCCAGAACGCACCTCTGTTATATATGCAATACTATTACACTGTACCTCGACAACACATCGTTTCTTCATTCATCGGTATTGTTGACTCGAGCATACTTGCCGCCCACAGAGACTGCACCTGCACGTGGCACGGTGGCGTGATTTATTCGTGGGCGCAAACGCAGTAAGAGTCATCCGATCCGTGGCGCCACTTAATACACGAGAAACGACGTCGATGAAGGGCGCATCAGCGATTGAGAGTTTCTCAGTAGTTAAAATTCTTAAAACTTTACGGCATTAAATTCACAGTCGGCACTCGTAGCGGCGCGACGGAACAGGAGTACGAGAAAAGGAGAACAGGAACAAGAACTAAACTGCGAATTAGCGTGGAGTAATGCATTCGCCAAAATAGAATATAGACCACTTACGCGGCACGTAACGTTAAGGGCACTTTTAACAGTTGCATTCATCCCACGCCGCCAGAAGTAGCGAAAAGAGCTTCCTTAAGTGAAAATTTATGCTGCTGCTATCACGATTTCTTGCCTAAAAGGCTCCATCAAAAAAAACCCGTGGTGCGCGGAGCGCCCCGGCGTTTAATTGACAATTCTTTGTACATTACAAGCTTAATTGACAATTCTTTGTACATTACAAATTAGTATTGCAGGGAAGTCTACTAAAGAACATTCGCCATTATGGAACGCGTTCTTCACATTCAGTGCAAGAGCACAATGTGGATTCATGCCCATGCTTTTGGCTGGACTGCACATATGCTCTTTAAGAGTTGATTCGTTCATAATTGCGTGGGTACATTACTCTAAACTGGAGGGCTGAAGTTGATATGGAAGCACACTGTTTATTAAGGGGACAAGATGGTTCCAGCACAACTTCTTTTTTCTTTTCTTCCTGGCGCCTTTTCTATTAGAAGCTTCCATTGCAATATTTCAAGCCTCTTTGAGCCAGCACGTAGTGTATGTAAAAATTGAGACACTGACTGGGAACATCACCTATGCTCTCAGCAGTAAGCTGTGCACAGGAGAAGTTTATCCCTATTTATAGCAAAAAAAATGTAGCACTACCAGACAAAATAAAAGAAGGGTGTGGGCTGCAGCAATGCTAAGTGTTAAATGGTGCTTTATTATTTTTCCCTTGAGTTTTCTATTTTTGTGCTTTTCATTATGGATCCTCCACAGTAATAAACACGAGTGCCGAACTTGAGCTGATTGGTTTCAGGTCTCTTGGTTGCTACTAACAGAACGGTGTGATAAACAAACAAGGGCTTTGAGGCATCCAGTCACCTTGCTTGTCTCATGGTGTCGCTTCGTGAGCACTGCGAGCCTCCAGACCAACTAGGAAGGGAGGTGTCTTGCAATTGCCACCAAACCGACAGTGCTCTCATTGAAAACTATTCGACAGTAGAATGCTTGCACCGAGCAAAGTCTAAGAAGGAAGCATTCAGGATGTGCTAAGTGGGCCTTTTGAAGCAGGCAGCATTGCTGAAGGGCCTTTGCCTGTCTGCCCTCTTCATGGATACACAAAGATGATTTCCTCTTTGAGAGGGATTGTTTAAGAGGTCATTACATGGCAACAGTACTGGGTGTTTAGTAGCAGAGAAGCTTGTCTTGGCCCACTGTCAATGATCTCTTCCTTCTCCAGTGCCCCTGTAAAGTGCCTACTTTTTGGACACAATGTGCTCTTCATGCATGCATGCATTTTTATCTTGTAAAGATGTCTATTCCAACGTGCCTCAAGCTGCTCCTTGCTGATTTCACCCAAGAAGGCATTGGGGAGTATGACGACGCAGATTTACAAAACACTGTTGATACCAGTGAGACCACATTAATGGAGCTGCTGTTATTTTTTTGTGCACTCCATCCTCGGTTGTTACAGTGAGCAGTTCTTTGTCCGAACAGAAGGCATATGTAGTTGGTTGCGCATACCTTGCGCACTACAACATGTTGGCATGTTATGACAGACCTACCGGAGAACCTTAGCACAGGGCCTATATGTAAAAACCTTCTCATGTGTTGGTGACTTCATTCTCTTTATCACACTTTGACTGATGAACCCAGCAACTGGGTAAACCAGAGGTTCAACAGGCTTCCCACTAGTTTTCCCAGCGTCACCTTTACCAGGGTGCTGCTCATAGATATCTGTTTTCTTGACCTTGCACTGCACTTCAACCATGGCCACACCTGCCAAACCTATAGCGTGCGATCAAAAAAGTGCTATACATCATGTTGCTCCCAACTCGTGACTTCTACTACAAATGTATTTCGATAGAATAGCAGCGCTAGAACAGCGCTTGTGGTGTCTTCTTGTCTCGTCTCTCGTCTACATTTTGCACTGTTAGCAGCAGGATGTGCTACAAGGCCCTGAGGAAGACCCTCATTTATTTACGCCCTCATCATACTCTATGAAACCTCGCATGATAAGTTCTGCTATAACATCTGCTAGTTTTTCAGTGTTATTCCCGTCAAGCTTGCTCAAAGCTATCCTGAGTGCTTCAAAAGCAAAAGACTGCTGCCGGACAAGAAGTGCATAAAGAAAGGGTCGCTATAACCACATATGTCAAACAAAATGAAGAAGGCCACTGAATGTAAAGGCGGTTTACTTCAATTTCAACAAGCTTGGTTGTCGCTTTGCAAGTGAGTAAACTCAACTTGCCCCGAAGACATGACCTGTGACAAACTTTGTGCCAGATGCTGTGTCCCTTGCAAAGCTGATGATGTGTACGAGATCCTTACGCCCCGCAACGGCTTCTACACTGGGCAAACAGGCTACTATAGAAACGACTGCCTTTATTAACATGCTAATAACATGAAAATAGGCAGAATATTGGCTATTCATTAGCCCCAACTCCAACATATGTGTGTTGTTCACAGGAACTGGAGCTATACAAATGTAGATAAAAACAATGATGTTTGAAAGTAATAGAGTTGATCTATATTCTGCAGAAGCAGGGCTTCTTGCACCGCTGGTACCTTATAGCCACAATTCATGGCTGCACCATCATGCGGAGGCACTATTCTTGAATAATTAACTTATATTTATGGTGGCCATGTATTTCAAGTACATATCATCAACATTGCGTGCAATGTGAGTAAATGATGCCAACTATGATAGACATTCCTAATCTGAAATGCAACAATAGAGTAAACATAGGCAACAAATTGTAATTCAAAAAGACAACCAGTTCACAGGATAAGTGACAGACATCCTTCTATTGAAAAAGAATGTCGCGTGTCTTGCCACCAGCAGTGGGTGACAAGCTTTCAAGCTTGGGGGACACAGGCGAAACTGTGCAAAATGCTACAATCACACTCAAGTGTAAAACGGCCTTGGACAGAAAAAAACAACATCATATGGTACCGAATAAAAGGGCAAGACTCCATCCAAGAACTCTATGGCACCACATACTTGACATGGTATAAAAAATTTAACATGCCCTAAAAAAATCAAGAAACATAGAAAACACCGAAAAATGCAATTTGCAGAGTCTGAAACCAAGAAAAAACAGCCGAGAAAAGGTTTTGCTAAGTGTATCAATGATTTAAATACTCAAACTGTCTCGTCACTTCTAAAATGAACCTGTAAAGCTGTTGGGCTTTCTTTCCTTCCGGAAAGAAAGCCCAATAGCAGGACCACAGAAAATGTCACCAAACAAATATACTCTGCTTACTAAATATACCTCCGGTTTAGTTGGGTTGTGACATTGCGCAATAATTGTGTGTAATCTTTTCTTGTTTAGAAAAGTTTAGCAGATAGCGAAGGAATGGCCATGAGAGCACCAGCTGTATACATAGTCTATGCACAAAAAGCCACAGCTTTCTTGGTTTTATTTTTTTCTCTACTACTATTCAGGATTATTTAAGTGCCTTAATAGCACAACTAACATCCTACTGCAAAAAACAATATTGGGCAAGTTCTGGCATAAAGAAATTTGCAGTTTCACTCATTACGCAAAACAATGATGCAGTAGCTGGTGAAATATGTGCAGGAAGGTTGCTCCATGCCGTGTTTGTTGAAGTGAACACTTGCGAGCGGAAGTCATTAATCTCCTTTAGAAAAGTAAAATACGTACGAGTCATTTATTTGTGGCAGTTGTGCCTCCCAGTGTTTAGGTGGAAAGACTCGACTTTTCTTCCTCCTCTTTCATATCCGGACTTGGCCACTGGTCTCCACCAAAGCAACACTTCAGCTTCTTACTGCTGAATTTTTTTCGTTTTGTCACATCTATGTTTGAACTACCCATTGCTAGGTGTCGCACTGTGCTTGAAGAAAACAAGACACCAACAGCTCCATCCAGTAAATCTGAGAAGCCAAGCACTAGCAGAAAGTTAATGAAGCAGATGCACCCAATCACTGCCATTACATGTAAGAACAAAAAAGAAAAATTAACATTGCACTGCCTTAAGAAGTGGGAAGATGATGTGTCAGGATTTGAAGACGTGGACGCCAGCTCTATATGCAGTACGCAGACATTAAGCAGGTGTTAGCCAATCATGGCACCTGTTGGCTTGATGGCGCTCTCCAGGATCAGTATTCACCACGACAGTATCTTCAGCAGCGTGGCTGAAATACAAAATTGTGGAATGCCAATCTTTTGATCGTATGTTTGAATCCTCGCAGCACAATGAGAAGTTTATTTGCAATATTTTGGCAAGAAATTTGGGGATTCCAGTGACAACACCAGTAGACATCAGAATAAACAGGGGAGTCAGCCCATAATAGCTATTGCTGTATAAAAAGAAGACTGGCATAAGCACAAGAATTGGGACGGGCACACTACATGCCTTTTGTTCTGGTAGTGGTCCACTATTTCGGTGCAATAGTTATCGATCGCGAATGAGTTCAACGGGCAGGAATTTAACCCTGAAAAAATATTACACTTAACAGCTGTATCTAGTTGTATCATTTTGCCTATGCAGCTTTATATAACCTTGTACACACTTGCCTAAAACACATCAGTGGCATCCTGAAAAAAAGGATGAGCTTTTGATATTGCTTCGGAAAAAAATTCACCTGTTTCGTCCTAACAGTACATATACATACTGCACATACTAGCATTTGGTATACGTGGTCACGAACTGTTAAGTCACCTTCTTACCTCATCAGCGAATCATTCCTGCAACCAAGTGCGCTGGTCCGGATTTTACGTGCATCTCCAACTGTGAAGTTGGTAAAACCTCTGGCTGTTTACAGTACCTTCATAATTCAAACATTTGGTTGCATAAGAGGCTTCGGCTACACTGGCAACCCTTATGCTTCATCAGGCTTCATGAAAGGCCACCAGTACTTCCTCGTTGCAGACTATGCCCGACATTGTTCTTGGTTTGACTGTGACTAAGAACCCATATATCTTTCCTCCTTAGCGGCTGGTATTCGGGATGTTTTGATGCAGAAAGAGGCTATTGTCGCACATGTCGGCCTTAGGCCGGAAAGCAATCGGGCACTGGTGGAAATAGTCTTGTCTTTGCCCTATGGTGGCGTTGCCTCGCGAGGCATATTTCTTCAATCAATTTGCACACTGTCAAGGTGAGTGAGACTGATCAAAGGTTGGCTACTGTGCCAGGTTTCATGCCTGGTTTCGGTAGTGGCCTCATGACAAAGTGTTTCCGGTCTGTGGGGAATTGCAATATTCCAGATTTTATTGATTACAAGCAACAGTGCTTGCTTTCTCGTTTCGGCAAGATTTCTCAACATCTGCAAAATGACTCTATTTTTGCCACGTGCGCTTTAGGTGGTGACATGTTCGAGAGCAACAACAGGTTCTGCAATCTTAAAGAGGCTTTCCGTTCCTTCCTCGGCAAGTGGTCATTAATGTGCGTATAACTCTGGTGATGGTGAGTCACGGAGAGGTGGTCGGGGAAAGCATCTGCAGCTTGTTCCTCATGTTACTCAGATGTGCACTGAAGCTCGAGCAGCGCGTTTTCAATAGTATTACAGTATTTGGTTCATGCTGTTATATCGGAGAATATCCTACATCTTACTGAGACCTACACGTTCAAATGACACGAAGGGGTCCATACACTTGTCTATGGCAAGTTTCTCACTATGACATCTTGCTTGTTCAGTCTTGTGCAGGACATTTATCAGGGTTTGTTGCGTGCAGCCCCAGTTCAAGTACACAGTATGCAGTTTGGCTTGCTCACCCCAAAGTTGCAGCAGGTGCTTGTCAGGGCGCGATGTTTGCCCAGTAAGCTCTAGTTCGCATGTCTCTCTTTGCAGTTTGTAAAGGATGCGTGTTGCTAACGATTCTTCAACACCTTCACATTCTGCAGACTCAAGTGCATCATGGAAATGGTCCTAGACTGAAACACTGATTTTGCGAATGTGGCACATTTTCACCCCTGCATCAAGTGTTATACCAGATAATGGTCGCTGCCTCTTGGGGCAGGGTCGCACTGACGCTCTGGATGAAGGACCCACTTGCCCAGGCTGGTTTTAATGGAGGGTTTGGCAGTTGGGATCGTTGGTGTCGTTTGTTAATTTGAGGTCTATGGCGTCTGCTTTGTCAAGATGGCATCCTCTTGGCCTTGTGTCTTTGCATCTCCAAAGTGCGTGAGGTGCATTGAACTCACCTCGACTGAGTATTCTGCGCAGGGGAAAGCGAATTAGAAGACAAAGCCAAGTGAAATCACCTCGGGTGTGGTGCCTGGTTTTGGAACAGAGGTAGACCAATGCCAAAATGGCTTCTTTTCCCTGCCTTTGCCTACAGCACACCACCACAATTTTCTGATCAGACACATGTTTACCCAAGCTGTTCTTTCCTTCGCCTAATTCAATAATAGCCAATTTAAGGAGCTGCAAATCAAGCAGATTTCAGAAGACTTCTTCGTTTTTAGCTACTTCTAGTAGCTTATTGCGTGATTAATTTTCTAGTTTGGCATGCCATGCTTCGTGCTTAAAAATGAACTGTTCTTGGAGTAATATTAGGACAGGCAACTCTAACTGAGTGATCACTGCTTTTGTCGCAAAATGTGGCAATGAGCTAGGCAGATGCTATGACGACAGCGTAGTGTTCAGGTTGCATGAGTATAGAAGAAACAAAATTGAAGTTTTGAAGTTCAAAGCCCTATTTTTACAGCCTCTCTTCATATTGCTGACATTAGCAAGCTTTAGAATAGTAGACACAAGAAGCATTTGTAAACAAAAACCCTGTAACGCTATTTCTGGGACCCATAAGGTTTGCATGAACAAGCACCAGGCGAGTCGCTGGCATCCTGTTATATAATGCTATTATTTTCATTGTAAAGCAACCAATATCGCAGTAAGTCCGATCAACCTGCACCAATGCGCTAGAAATATTTATGCACTTAAGGTGTGTCGGTTGAGTGTTTAAAGCATTTCAACACACCCTTGGCCACTAGTATTGTGCTTTCCAGTATTACTTGCAAATCAGCTCTTTAGTTGTTTACATTGTTTTTCTGTGCTCTAAGATTACTTTGACAGTCCTTACACAATTGTTAAAGTAAAGGTCAGGGCTGCTGTATTGGCCACGTCATTCTAAAACTGTTTGTCTGACACTGTCAAAGCATTTGGTAACATTATTAAGCTTCACCTCACTACATATGTGTATTGCCGTGGGACCATTCTGCATGTCAAAAAAAATACCGGCAAAAGGAGAGTTCAAGAGCACCTGAGCTTATAGTAAAGCGGGAGGGGCAGTATCTTCAGGGTAACGGGAACATCAATGCTGGAACTAGGGCTTGCATATACCACTTCGCCGCTATACACAGTTTGCTTCATTGCATTACACAGATGTGTTGCGGTGAAGTTCCTGCAGCCGCACATGTATACATTCATTCGTCCCAATTTTACACAGAACCTTGCGTCGCACTGCTAAATCTAGTAGTGCAAAACGGGCAGAGATTCAGCTGAACATTACGCCATAGAATTAAGCTCCACCTCTCCGTGTTTTTCGCGCCCCTAGTACGAATAATATTAAACATCTACTCTGCATTTTAGTTCGTGGAATTCTAGCAGACCATGCCTAGTCACTAAAGCTCCGTGAAGTTGAACGCATTACGCGATAGTTTTGTAACGCCCACAATACATGAAGTCACGGATGGCGCACCAGCGCTGAACACGATTGAAAGCATTCGCCGCCCCATTTCAAGGACGCGTGAACAGTTGTGAGCAACCACCTTAAGCATTATATTATTTACGTAACGTAAGTGGTGCTGAAGAAAACGTACAGTACGTCCACCTGTGGCGCACGTCAAGTAAATATTAGGGTGTATGTGCAATGTGATGACGCTGCTCCACAGCGCCGGTTCGCATAATGCATTGCCCAGGCGCTAGGCCGCTTCAATATTTCGATCGTCAGCACCACTGAATTCTTCAGAAATACGGATCACACAAAGTTCACCGAGGCTAAAGGCCGACATGACACGCCACTACTACTGCACGACTTTTCGCCAACAAATAACAAATGGCGCCACCGCAGAATGAAGAACCAACTTTGGCATCACGGCATCACTTGACGCTTGAGTGAAACTGCGGTTGGCGCCACCATCGCGCCTTCTCAAATGTCCCTAAACAATCCTGTCCCTAGGCATCTAGGATCAGGTCACGTGAGCGATTTTTGTATGACATTTAGACGCACGCTTTAGTTGGCTGTTGACGGCTGTCATAGGAAGAGCGGCGCAGGCAATACGTCACCTCAGTACGAGAACCAATAGTGCGCAAGGGCGTCCGGCGGGAGTTGCGCCGTCGCCCTCGCCCTCCTTTTTTTACTCGCGTGCGGAATCATCCGCGGAAAGCAAAATATGCCGCCGGGCGGGCGGGGCCGCACGACGCGCGTGCGGAGAGCGTCAAAGGTGAGGGAGTTGAGAGGGTGTTACTAGGGAGGGCGAGGGGAGAGGACATGAAGGGGGAAGGGCTCAGCCAGCTGGATCGGCGAGCGTGCGCTTGACGATATATTTTTTTATGAAGTTTTATGAGGACTCCGGAAATTTCGCACACCTGTGTTTCTTTAACGTGCACCTCAAGCTAAGTACACGAGTGTTTTTGCATATCGCCCCCATCAAGATGCGGCCGCCGTGGCCGCGCGACGACCTAGGAGGGTATGCATGGAAAACGGATTTTCGGGTTGGCCCTGCGCACAGATTACGCCAATTACCTCTGATACCAAAACAGGGGATTTTCCCCGCTGATATATTCACTGCAGACACTATATTTGCATTTACCAACGTGCACAAGAAGTGAAACATCAGGTGACAGTCACGACGGTTGTGCCGTGTCCATTGCCGGTACTGAAGCCGGCATCTCTTTCAAAGGTGTCGACCGGGTGACCACATGGCCATTTGTAGACGTCCCTGCGTGAGCAAGATAGGCATCACCCGCATCATCCATGTGCAGACCGCCCTGTAGGTCGAATGTTGAAGATACGTGGTTCCTGAAACCCGTGCGAAGTCGCAGTAGCCCGCTGTACCCATAGCGACGTTGTCCATCAGGTGGAAAAGAAGAAACCGTGGGCGATCCGACGCGAATGCATCCGTAGAAAGCCTGCACAAAAAGCGGAATTTTAGGTGACATAGTCACGGTGGTGCTGCCGTGTCCATAGTTAAAATGACCCCTGCAGACGAAAGCTGAGGTCAATTATTCCGCTACAGAAATGGAATGTCCGGCAATCATTCGGGCTACCAAAAATTTCGCCTTTACCTATATGCAAGGCCGCAAAAAGCCAGAAATAGTCACAGTCTGTGTTGGATAGCGATTTAAGAGTCCCTTGAGGACCCTTAGCAACATGTGGCCTAGGACTGCAAGAATTCGTCATCGCTGTGTTATACAAGTCCCGAAAAAAAAGCTCTCATGCCGACAATTTATCCAGCGTTCTTGCTGACCCACCACAAAACGACCAGAAGGGCGACTCCTCCTCCTGCAACACTCAGCTGACACGAGGCTAAGAAGGCATGTGAGTGTCTAGGATAGGAAGCCCGTCTTTCTCATAAAAATATTAGGGCACGGATTGTAGTCGTTTTTGTAGGAAAACGCGGTCCTGCTATAGAAAATTTCTAGTGAGTCCACGCCAGCTTCCTTCTCGTTGTGCCTTCAGTACGGTGGCCAGAGTTTCTACACACCTTTCAGGATGGTCCAATAACAACGCATCTCGACTTTTCCCATAATCTCGCATGCATTCAATGGTCGCATTACTGGCCACGTCTGAACACCATCGTTACCCATTACGTCAAGACGTTGCGGGATTGCCAGCGATACAGGGCACCACCTTCATGATCAGCGAGATTGCTGCAGCCGATCGGGCTGCCATGCCTACGGTTCCACCATATTTGTACAGATATCTTACAGCCCTTCCCAAACTCAACGTCTCGGAACAACTAATCATCCTGGTCACCGAATGCGCTTTCCTCTGGAGCGAAACGAATGCCCTAATTAAAGGTACCACTGTGGAAGTGGTGACATTCTTCATCGAATAAATGCTACGGCGTCATGGTACCCCCACAAGTTCTCATCAACGAAAGGCGAAATGCTTTACGGCGGAGTTTTCTCAAGCTATCCTGGAATACAGCCAGACAAGTCACTGCCGGACGACCATTTACCACCCGCAGACGATTGACCTTACATTCATCGCCCAATTTACCCGCCTGCGGACCTGTTATCTACGTGCGTCGACCTCGAACAAAAAGCATGCGATGAGTTCTTCCCTGTCTTACCTTCACTTACAACACGGCAGTGCAACAAACAACGCAGATCACAGCGTTCAACCTGGTCTACGGAAGGATTACGTCGACTCGAAGGCATGATGCCGCACATCACTAACGATGACAATCTCGCGATCGCCACACCTGCCCCGAGCCGAAGCAGGCCATCCCGCTGGTCAATGCATTAAAGGTCAGACCCCAAAAAGGCGAAAAGCCGACAGTACAGTTTTTGACACTGCTACGTGAAGTACCAGCCGCAAGAGCGTGCTTGGAATGGGAACCCGATACTACGAGGAAGAAATGGTGAGAAGTTTTTGCACCGCTATTTCCTAAGCGAGAACATTATCCGACGTATTGGCGCAATGGACTATGAAGTCACGGAAGACGGCATGTCGGAATCGGCAGCGGCGTCGCGCGCTCCCTGAAGTCTTCCACGTGGTGGCTCTCAAGCATTTATGCGCCCCACACACGAACATAGGAGCTTTGTCTCAATTTGTTGCTTTTATATTTTTTTTAATACAGGCGCTTTTGTTGTTTATTCCTCTTTGCTTTTGTGTTTGTTTCAACATCAGGACGATGATCGTTAACAGGCGGCATTCAGTCGTGTATTTATATGTATCCAGTCACCGCTTTTCGCCGGCCAAAGGAAGAGCACACACCTGCAGGTATCTGAAGTTAATGGAATATATATATAGTTCTATGTATGATCAAAGTTGATCCAGTCAGCTACCATAATGGTGTACTCGCACGGATGGATTAAATAGTCGCATTAATTGGCACGTCTGAACAACATCATTACCCATTAGGTCAAAACGTGCCGGGATTTCCAGCGATACAGGACACCACCTTCATGATCAGCAAGATTGCTGCAGCCGATCGGGTATGCTGTCGCCAGCGATTGCGGTAGAATGTTTCGCGGGTCTTGTGCTTAAGCGGGCGCACTTCACCCTTTCATGAAATTTTGAACCATCGCCGACTATACTCGCTGCTTTCTTTGCCCGTGCCTTTTACTTTATTTTCTGGGCACATGCTGGAATAATTAAGCTTTAATATTGTCATTCACAGTTTGCGCCGTTGTGCTCCCCACCGTCATACGACCGTGGCAAGAAATACAATTGGAATATTTTTACACTTTCTCAAATTTGAAAAATTTGAGTCATAGCTCATTAAATATTTCTTCAGAAATTTTGCTATGTAAAGATTCCACCAAAATAATAGTCAAAATTGTAATGTGGTAGCCTTCCTCACGAACATAATACGCAAAGAAGGAACGGGGTAGAGAGAACCGTAAGCAAGATTTGTTTATTTTAGGGAGGAATAAAAATATCACAATTAAAGATATTGGATTCCTAATTAGAAAGCGGTGTGCGCAAAGGTCACAGGAGACCTCGAAAATCGTATTAGGTATTGTCATGTTAATAAACCTTACAACGTATATAGACACGATTTCACTAACTGTGCGACATGCTCAAGGGACCTCGAGTTTTCTGACATATATCAGCAAAGTCGTACAATCCACCTGTAGCGCTATAAAGAAACGCGGAAGCAATGATTTCACCTAATCTCTTTCTGGCAGCATTGCGTCCCAAACATTTATCGATTAGCCCACGATCACACGCGTTCCACTTTGGAACCCAAAGCCGCTCTTCGAAACTTCTGATTCGAGCATCACGTACCACTTCCGGACAATCGTCCATCGGCACGGATATATCTTTCAGCCGGTATGTTTCATTGCACCGCCTTGTTTAGATCAGAAAAGCTTGTCGAGCCGACCTGTTATTTTGTCGTATTCAAACGAAATTGCAACGGAAATAACCGTTGAAGAAAATACAAGTCACCGCTCCCAGCAGCCGACGCTGCACAATCAGTAAAATGCGCGTAATATTATGTCATCCGATTAACGGTGGCGAATGTGCGACAGTACACTTTGTTTCGTATTTTTGTACATCTACACAATTCAAACTCTTGCGATAGCCCGCCTAGTCGCTGCTTTGCCAGACCGACAGGTACGATATGCCGAACTTTAGGTGTCACGGATATTTTAAACGTTGAATCTCCAACTTAGCGCCTAAATTTTCGTATGTAAACATCAAGATTGAAAGTTGAAAAAGTCGCTCTATCATGAGCGAGGAGAATAACGCGGATTAAGGGAATTACTCTAAGAAAATTTGTAAACGCATCCAAAACCATAGCTTCCTTCAATGTCATCTATGATATCATGATTTTTACGGCGACATATTTTGCATAATGAAATAAATGGGTAATATTTACATAAAAAGAAATTCAACCGGGCCAAACGGACTTATCTTCCTCTGGTTTCCTTATTTCGCAAAGAAAGGACACTGCTTCTCCACTTCAGAATGTCCGTTTCCATCAACATGGTCGACAGCGTGGTCATTGTGACTTCGTAAATTGTACAGAACAACTCGCTCCTTTCCTTTAGTCATATCTAGCAAGCTCTGCACCTTGTATAAGAAATGAATGTGTACACAACAATATCTTGAATAGGCATTTTATTGCAGACGCAGCGGTCATGCAGAGCATGAGAGTGGTGGAATATTTTTATACAGGATGCGCTGTAATTCACTTCTTGCCCGACAAATCGGGAGCGCCGATTCCTCCAACACCGCCGAAGATGCAAGAAGCTTCATTCGGAACCATGACGATCAAAGCTGAAACGCAGAAGGAAGCTATTTGAATTATAATAACGGCATTTTTAACGATAACCGAACTTAGAGATCAGGTGTAATTTCTTGCAAAATATTAAAGCTGCATTTATATTTCCGCAGGAAGAATTTTAACACAAACGTTCGCTTGTAAGAGGAACCATTAAGCTCAATTCTGTATCCATATCATCAGGGTCACAGCTGAGGCCTAATTATTACGTTCACTGCAAGGACACAGCCTCTCTGAGAGACACCAAATAAATTTTCGCCGTTCAGAAGGGCCACTGGGTGTTTGTCTAGCTCACAGCGTGCCACAAGACAAAGATTTCCCGGAAGGCCGTAGGCGCTCATTTCCTTCTTAAGACTTCGCCCACCGCCAAACGCGATGGGCGAATTCACAAAACGGCGCACACATTTCTCGTATTTCTCTTTTGCTTACGCTTTATTTCACAGAATGTATATTTTAAGGCATGCCCAGTAAATTCGACAAAGAAGTGTGGTCGGATGCAAAATGCTTGAGTGCTTTAAGCTAATAATGGATAAGTCTACTCCAGTATAACTTGATTCCATGCATACAGCTGTGCAAGATTCTTTTATTCGGCATGTATTGCTTAGTGTTTCTTAGTGTATATTAGTGTGTATTGCTTAGTGTTTCTTTTCGATCGAAAAGTCAAACTCAACGTGAAGAATATTAGCCTAAACTGTGCCGCAACTGTGAGGTTTATATTTGTACGTTGCTTACATTGTAAGTTTAGTGGTAGTGGTTGACGTTTAGGTAATATGTTTATTAGAAATGTACGCCGTACTTTCGGCATACTTCTTTTATTTGCAAAGTCTTATCAGTGATCAATGATCCCCCAATAACGTTGCACTAAATATAACTCAACCAGATGCTACGCGCTGGAAAGATTCTTGGAATATGTCACTAGGAAATTACAGGAAAAACGAGAACTTGATCATAGTGCATGATTGCTCGCTTTGATATAACGTTCATAAGGGCAGATTACTGTTTTTAACAGTACATTGTTTTTGCATTAGAAGTATTACTTCAAAAAACAGCACCCCTACAAGCGTCCAGCAAAGCATTTGATTCTCATTGCATAGGAGATTGTAAGCAAGCTTCTAATTGTTCGTGAAGTCCTCGAGGTTCATTGAAATGGGAGTGGGAATGTTCCTCGAATATTCTCCGAGTTACATCGGTGCATGATGTCTGAGCGGAAAATGTTAATCCTTTTTTTCTTTAAGTGGCTCACTGATAAGCATCAACACGTTCAAAAATTTTTACTCGTCCTTCATCTATCTAAAATAAAAGGAAGATGTTGCGGGTTCGCAAATTCAGTGCACGATTTTGTTCCACTATATGATGAAGAATAAGCAAAATATGAATACAATAGGCAAACTTTACCAATGACGATTGCGGCAACCACCAGAAGATCCACTCCAAACAGACAGTTCATGTTGCTTTGCACTGCAGAAAAATATGTGATGTAACAATAGGAGTTAATTTGTTTTGATGCGAAAGTAGTCCACCGCTGTTTTTCAGACGAAGAGAGAGGAAGACTTGTCCAAATGGCCGCTGACGGGATGCACCTGTCCACTCAAGCCTTTTTGTGTCCTCGTCTAAAGAGTTGCGCTAGACTACTATCGTATGAATGAAAAATTATGCTTCTGCAAGTAGCGGTGCAACGTGTTTTGTTAAGTCAAGCATGTGAGTTGAACAGGTAAACTGCACGGGCTTCCATTTTATAAAACTTCTACGCTACACGCTGACAGCAATATCGTATTTGAAATAATGGAGTCCCACAAAAAACCTATAGTATGGTTATATTTATAATTCTTTCACATACAGACCAACCCCTTTCCCGGGGCACCCAACTTCACATGCTATAGAGCTGATGGCGGTGTTCTACAACCTCGCATGCAAACATGCAGTTCCAGCTTCTTAAATCCTTAAAGTAGACGAATAGAGCCTACACTAGGATTGCTGTTTTCAAGTCATGCTACTAATTTCGGCTTTGTTTTAGTATTAAACATAATATTTTGTATTCGCCTTTACTAGCTCTATTTCATCGCAACCACTTTTTTTATCGTATGAGACCACTGTCCCAGGTGTAGGCATCAATACGCTTCTCTATCACAATCCCTATGATTCTTTCGAAATTCATCAAAATCTCAAAAATACCGTTCCAAAATCGAGCGCACATAATTTTACCCATTCAGTGTCTTTTTCTCTTTTAAAAAATATTAACAAAGTCATAGACCTTCAAGTTATGCTCTGGTGAACGCAGCCATTTTGTATAGAAGCTTTGAACTTGAGTCTCACTGGTCGCAATATAAATATACATTTCGTTAAATTTAGACAGAACATCTGTCAAACACAAAGTTTTATATGCAAAATATGATAGTTTCATTTGTTGTAATGAGATGTACAATGAGAAATTTTCGTCAATTTCCGAGAACATATTTTACTAAATCAGTAAACCTAGGAGCTGCACGGTGAATGAAGCTTAGGTAGCATGAAGAGCCCGCGATAAGATATTGAACAAAATTTCACGAAAACGAGTGTTATGCTCACCAGTGGGTCTGTGGAAACGTGAGTCTGAAACGTTGCTCGGCGAAATTAAAAAGCTTGAGCTCTCCCTTATATACTGCAAAATCTATTTGGGGTTCTTCGTTTTTGCAGCTGTGTCGAATAAAATAACAGAATATACAAAAATGCAAGTTTGCGGGATGTTTCTGTGATGTATGTTTGACATTCCTACATCAACAGCAGTAATTTGAAACGCGACATACATGAAATATAAGAAAGCAAATAAAGAAATAAATAAATCTTCCATGCGTCAGTACTGCACCTTGAAAAAACTAACAATGCCGAAGGGTTAAATTCGGTTATTGCTCCCGACGTCCGGTGGTATTCCAATTTATCTAATCAGAGATCGCGAGCGTGCATCATTGGGCCGTTGGCACATGTTTGCCTTGTATGCTTACCTTTGTCAAATGGCACTGAGTGTGTAGCAGCTTGAACCGAGCAACGATTCAATCACAGCATCATTACTTCCTCTCGACGAAATATATCTATATTTCCTTCTGCACTGCCGATGCACCAGCCATTCAACCACTTTTGAACGTCTTTAATGTCCTGTCTAGACTAGCGACAACAGATGACAGAAACACAATGCGAGAAACCATTTGTAGATAGGCACGACATATGGTTATTAAAGCTCGCTTTTCAGGTAGATTCATTGACAACAATTTCAGGATTTCCTGCGAACATGGAGACAACCAAACCGGCTGATGTGTAGGACACAGCAGCGAGCAAAGGAAGCCATGGAGTAGAGTCAGCATTACAGACAATGACGTTGTACTCTAATACGCTCAGAGAAGTAGGCTTTCTATACGGCGCATCGGTCTCATTAGCGGCGTCAAAAAGTCAAATGCAGTAGGTGATAACTCAGAATCCACAAACTTATGGAAATCAGTTTTGTAAACTATGAAAAAGCATGAGATTTGTGAGCACAATGTGAAGTTCTTGATGATCACACTAAGCTGTGAAGAACAACCATATTATCATGAGAAAAAATATGATGGCAAATTCATCATGTCCAAGCAGCTTAAATATCCTGCTTACAGCAGCTTACATATGTCGTGATATATCGACAAGTCGAAATATCACGACATCGCCTTAAATTTCGAGTCGTCTTTAGTTACTCTCGTGTCGTAGGACGCTGAATAAGTAATCAGTTGACATTTTGAGAGATTCTATAACCCTTACTAATATCTCAGAAGATAAACAAGCAGGCCCTATTGTGAATCGCAACCTCAGCTGGATTCCGCATGTCTTATACATGAAGAGCAAACTCGTTTATTGTGGTCATATCTTAGAAATCGTAGCGAGAAAATCATGGGCACCGACTGTGTGCTACATGTTGCAGCTGTACATGAAACTTTATTCTCGGCTTTTTGCGATACAGTCTTCCTCTTTTGTCCAACACAGGGAACACTACTCTCCTTACACGGCCTAGCGTACAAGCCCAAACACTCCGGACATCTCTTGGCCTCCCGTGATGTTCTTCGATAGCTGCAACTATTCGCATTGCACATGAGCACCCGATCACCACTCATATCAATAGTGAACTGCTAACAGCGCACATTAGACACCTTTCTCGGCTACGATCCCACAATTTAGCTGAGTTACCCATGTGAACAACAGAGGCTATACTATGTGGCATTTTGGCGAGACATCGCGAGTCGATACCATCTGCGTAGGAACACCAGAACGCTACGATGGATTTCACGCTTACACTCTCTCGACCTTAAATTGCTACTTCTTCTCGTACAATACACAACCGAAACCCTTTATTGCTTAGTACGGTCTGCCAGGCGTCATCAGCTAAAGCACATCACGGCGAGGCCTGAAAACCAATCCATGTTGCCAACGGAAGTGATGCCTTGTAAAGAAGGAGGCTTGTGTGTGAGACATTCTGCAAGAAAAATCTCGGCTTAAGGCATTCTTTTAGTGCATTTCACAGTCGCGAGCCGACAGAACCCGCCTTTAAAGGTGCGGCATTTGTGGGACGAGTAGAGAGATGAGGAGGCAAATACCGCACTTCGTCCTACCGCCAACCTAAGACTGGGTTGGTAAAGCTCCACAGTAGATCTGGCAATGATTCATTTGTTAGACAAAAGCATCAGCATTCAGCACCGTACAATACCATTTGCTAAATTCAGTGCTCACTAATGCGATTCCCTTCAAATGACATTTCCTTGAATCTCGCACGCAAGGCTGAGATTGGACTTTTCGCTGATTGGCGCAGAGGGATAAATAGTTTTGTTCGATTTTAGCTGAAGCTGCCCTTGCCTCAATGAAAGCTGCCAAGCTTGCTGACTTGCCAAATGCCACGAAGCTGTCTCTGTGGAAATGCAGCAATGTCGCTTAAACTCATTATCAAGGGAAGAATTTCAGAATGTATGAATCTATAAAACAGAATATAGAAGTTACTAAATTAACTGTCTGAATATTTCACCCTAAAATGTCTGGTCTTTAGTTGCTGCCACGTTGTGGCACGCTTACAAAATAGTCAATTTACTTTTTGACAGAATATAAAACGTTACTATGATACAAAAAAATAAGCAGGTGTTGACGACGGTTCTAGAACATGAGAGATAATACATGTCTATAAAAACCCTTGCAGAGAACTTGCCGTAGGCCCCAACCAAACGTTTCAAATAAAATATATATTGAACACTGTGCAAGACAAATTAATAATGTTACGGTGTTCGGTCGCCAGGGGTGTCATGACCGGACAACGTATGTAATAATATGGCGGCCTTTGCCGTGTTTTTAGTATCTTTTTCAACAGTTTAACTAACGCGAGCCGGGGATACCTATATCGACAGATTAGCTTGTGCTCTTTGCTGAAGGTCCGCTTAGCCTTAAGGCCAAATCTGGTACCACTAATGCCAACATAAAATAAAGGATTGCGGATGATTGCACCATAGAAAAAAAAAGCTGCGCTTTTCAATTACCAGAGGTTCAAAGCACAATGTACTTATAGCATACAAATTGTACGAGGTCCTCAGTAGCGGAATGCAGTTGTAGTTGCGTATCAAGCTGCAGGCTCATTTTTACAAGCGCTTTGTGTCTAAAGCACTGGAAGACCGAAATGAAATTTTCACATTTCTCTTCCGTAATAGCGTAATGGCGTAATAAGTCCGTAATAGCGTGTGTTACAGCATCACAGTTCATCAACCGCAACCATACATCCTCTTCACCTGAAATTGATGCCTGGTTTATAAATGTGCTTCTATTAAGTTATCTTCCAATTTACATTTAGGATTTTTGTAGTTTAATATTCGCGCACCTTGGATGACAATGCAGTCCTTTAAGGAAATTTGTAATCGCGCAGCGAATGGGGTGTTTTACAGACCAGTTCGTATTCGAGGCAGACGCACTTTTCCGTTAAGAACATGAGGTTTCGAATAGTAATTAAAAACAATGTTCTAATTACCTTTTTACTAGTTCACTATGGGCATTTGGTAAAGTGGCGAAATTACTTAATTTGAAATATTTAACGTCGAGGCAATACCAAATCCCAGCACCTGAGGCTGCGGCGATTCAGAGGCTACTCCGAGTTGTTCCTCATGTACGGCGTCGGCAATCCAAGCCACTTGAGACTGTGATGAAGGGAACAGCTTCTGTAGCTCCTCCAGCACAACCTCTCGGATAGTCTCGCGCAGGTCGTCGGTGGCCAGTGACTGAAATCCGGCGCAGCTGATCTAGTTCGTGCGGCGGTTTAATTGCCAGTTCCGCACTTCCAGTGTCTTCTCGAAGCTAGTGGCCTCGCGAAGAAACACGTCGACCGTCTTCGGTGGCCACCGTACCATTCCGGCGAAAAGTTTCTCGTGTAAACCACGCATCAGTAGGCGGAATTTCTTTTCCTCGGACATTTCCGGGTTGGCGTGGTGGAATTGGCGGCTCATCTCATTTGTAAATATCGCGGTGCTCTCATTAGGCAGCTGCACTCGGGTTTCTAGTAGTGCTTGGGCTCGTTCTCGGCGTACGATGCTTGTGAATGTCTGCAGGAAGCCCCTTCGGAACAGGTCCCATGTCGTTAACGCGGCTTCTCGGTTCTCTAACCACGTTCTGGCGGTGTCTTCCAATGCGAAGAAGACATGTTGAAGTTTGCCGTCACTTTTCCAGCTGTTAAAAGCAGCGACCCTCTCGTATGTCTCAAGCTAGGTTTCCGGGTCCTCGAATGTTGAACCGCGGAACGTCGGAGGCTCCCTGGGCTGCTGCAGCACGATGGGGGACGCGGGGGCTGCCATTCGGTTTGACTGCGTGACGATCTTCCAGGTCGTCTCAGGCAAACGTCCATGCTCCGAGTGCAGTCCTTGCAGCCTGCGGCTACCTCGCTCGTTCTTGGCGACGTTGGGGTTGTCTTCCGCGTGCATGCTTGGGTCATGGCTTTGTGGTGGCGTCCAGTACATGAACGCAAAGCACCTCCACCAGATGTCACGAGATAGTGACAGTTGAGGACACAGCAAGAAAACCGAATGGCGAAACCAATTTTATTGCGCGAACCTGTGCCCAGAAGAACACGCTACACTCAACGCTCAACAAAAACGCGAACACAGTTGGCGATTGCCGAAAATCTGATCAGCGGGTCCAGCGCATCGGCTTTTGTACCTCAGTCCTCGAACGTTCCAGAGTAAAAACTAGGACCCACGTGCCTTCCACAAAGTTATACCTTATACGGGTCAATGAGGAATCAGATTACCCAAGGTTCGGTCACAGACAGTGGATGGAACCATCGATAACATTCCAGAAATTTCCGTTAGATGCAGAAGTGTCTTGCGCTGTGCGATAACATTTGTTAGGCGGTGAAACGTGTCGCCCGATAAAGACAAGTACACGTGTCAATATATTGCCTTTTGACCGATCGATGCACCCGCCATTCAACCGTTTTTGAAATAATTGAATATTCTGGGTAAGCCACCGACAGCAGATGGCAGCAGCACAATGTGAAAGCCGATTTGGAGATAGGCATGAAATTTGCCTATCAAAGCTCACTTCCATGGTAGTTTCATTTACAACAATTCCGGGCTTTCCTAGCAACATGCAAACAAACAAACGGGCTGATGTGCGCTTGACAGCAGCGGCCGAATGAAGGCATGGAAGAGAGCCCGCATTACTCACAATTGTGTAGTTCTCTAATACTATGAAAAAAGGGGCTTTTCATTATCGTGCATCTGCCTTATCTACGCCATGCAACAATCGAATGCACTTAGTGATACCGCAAACCCATATCCCTGAAACCCATTCAAATAGGTTTTGTAAAGAATAGTTTTAAGTTTTGTAAGGAATTATTTAGATTTAGGTGCACGTTAAAGAACCCCAGATGGTCGAAATTTCCGGAGTCGTACACTATAATGCGCCTCATAATCAGAAAATGGTTTTGGCACGTAATGCCCCATAATAATAATTCAAAATGAAAAAAATATTTCATTTGCGGCAACAATGTGAAGTCTGGGATGATCACTGACCTGAGAAGCACAATGACATTGTGAAGACAACCGCTGCTTCATCATGTCCATGGAGCTTATACAGGATGCTCTAGCTAAATGTAGACAGAGTCCCGAAGTAAACGAATGCCATGTAACTGGAGAGAACCAAGGTAACGTTGTTTCCCGTCGCATGGAGATACCCCCCAAATTATTCTTTTTATTTCACCTAAATACCTAAATATTCTTGATAAATATTCAACCTCTCAACTAATATGATTAGACGAAAATTGTCAAGGAGAAAATTGTAGAGCGACGCGAAACACTCCCGATATAGCTTCTGTTGGTCAATGCGCGCTTCAAAATATTTTTGTATGCGAAAGAAGCACGCCACTACACACCTGGGACACAAGACAAGACACACAGTCTCTCGAACGGCCAGTCACTCGGCAATGTTGCCGGGCTTCTGGCGCTTCTTTCTCACTCGAAAACACTTTTATGCAGCTCGCATTGAGCAACATAAAACTGTGTAGGGAGTTTTTCATATCGCTCTGCAATATCCTCAGTGACGCTGTTCTTCTGATTATAATATCGGGAAGTTAACTTGAAGAACGTTTAAAAATTAGGACTGGTTATCTAATTGCCCGAATAATAAAATAATTTGAATATTAACAACGGGTGACAAAGAAAGTTACCTTGATCCTGTCCATCTACGTAGCATTCGCATATTTTCGTATATTAACTCAGACACTTTGTATATCATACAACGAGCACCCACAGTGGTTGCTCAGTGGCTATGGTGTTAGGCTGCTGTTTGGCTGCTCATGCCCCACCATGATTTGTGTGTCATCAGTACGTATAATGTGTTCCATTTATCAGTTTTGTATCGTTTGCATTGGTTATGTTTCAGTTTCGTGGTATTGAATAAAAACACAGCTACCTTGTCACGGCTAACCGTCTCCTTATGACTGTGTTGTTGCCACGGTGGCGTCCCAAAGCGCGGGGTATTAAGCCCTATTCTCTTTACCTTAACTGTGGTTGGCCCTACTGAAATATTACGCAAGACAATTCACCTATCATTGTAAGCTGATGATATTTGTCTTTCGTCTTCTGCGGTGACCCGTCTTCAAGTGCGCGCAAGAACTCAGTGGGTAGCCACCTGAACTCGCTTGCATCTGCGCAATAGGCCGGACTTAGTGTTTATGCCACTTTCTGCTAAACTTTACTCCTGCCGAATGCGTGTCAGCACGTAGCGGGCCGCTCTCACGTCCGCAGAGAAAATACGAGCTTCCCTGCGGCGCCGTGTGCCCGATGGACAGCCCATAGCTGTGCTTAAGGATCGGCACTGCTTAGGGCAGCCTCCCATTTGGGCGACGTCACGCGATCATCGCGTCAAGGCGCGCGTTCAACGCGTTTACGCGCAAAACCAGTGGCACAGTAACCTGTTCCCTCAATGGCCAGAGCATAAAATGGCAGAAGTCTCACTGCTTCTTAGGTGTGCTCATTAACAGCGACCTTTCAAGGCGGCCCCACTGGATCTACCTGTAGCGGATTGTATATATAATGAGGTTCTAGTGCGAAAAACCTGGGGCACGTCGGCACGGTCCATGCTGCAGCCGTAAGGAGAGCTGTTTCTGAACCGCTTACGGTGCAGCTTGCCGGTTTTGGCGAACATATCTCAAAGTAACATTCGTACTCTCGACAGTTTGCAAGGCCAGGCTCTACGAATACTTCGTGGGATACCATGATGCGCCTAAACTCACGCAACGATCATGATTGCTAGAGACTTCTTGGTTCCTACACATATAACGATTGACAGTCTTAGAGCACACATTCGAAATGTGTGTTGCCTACCCAGCCACTATATCGCTGCATTGGCAGCGCAAGTACCTCAAGCCTCATTTTCCAAGCTTGTTCCGACACATCAAGGCTACATTCCGACGGGCTTTTCACCAGCACTAAGGCAACTATAACCCATCTGGTGCCTACGACAGCCGCAAGTACGCCTCAAAATACGGGAATTACTAAGAAGACATGTCATTCAACAGTGGCTATACTACATTTGACATTGTCATTTCTGAACAAGGCATATGAACAAAGCACGCACATTTACACTGATGGACCTGTCTCAGCCACCAGCTCCAAAAGCGCTGCTACAATCCCGGCCTTACTAGTCAGAATTGCGTTCAAAGTTTCCCATATAAATACGGCGACGGCAAAGGAACTTGCCCCTCTAGGTGCCGCTGGTAATTGCATCGCACAAGCCAAACTTTGAAAGTGGGTCGTTTTTACAGCGAAGCTGTAGACGTATAGCGTCCAAGAAAAATTGCGTGTCGTTGTGGTAAGCAGAAAACTCCCCATGCATGGGCCAATCCCGAGGCGGAGGTCAAGCAGGCGTCAAGCACTCCCCATACGTGGGCCGATCCCGAAGATAGTAAAATGGCGGGCCGACCCGTGGCGGAGGTGAAGCAGTCCTTAAGCACACCCCATACGTGGGCCGATCCCGAAGATAGTGCTATGCCGGGCCGACCCGCGCGGGAGGTGAAGCAGGCGTTAAGCACTCCCCATACGTTGGCCGATCCCAACGATAGTGCAATACCGGGCCGAACCGCGGCGGAGATGCAGTTCACCATTAGGCGGCCGACATACACAGCTTCGCTGGTCATCCGTCTTCACCGAGGTAGTGGGAGCTGATTTATTAGGCGACTCCAAGGCGGCCGTTCAGAGTCTGCAGTGAGTCTTACGACGCAAAACCCATGAACAACCGGTGTTGGAAATCAGAGAGGTTCTTCATCAAGCCCTCAGAAACGCACACGACATTATCTTCCAATGGCTTCCGGGGCACTGTGGCATGCTCGGAAATGACCTTGCTGATAATGCCACCCTTTCAGGCCCTAAAATAACCGAGACAATTCCTATACGATCATCAAGGGCAGACGCTGCAACGTGTTTTCGTTTACTTGCTGAAACCAAGAATGAAATTTTGTGGAACATCCCGAATTTCTCCAACTGTCGTCTCAACCGGCCGTATCCTACATTGAAGCTGCAGATTCCATCCAACTTCTCCCGTCGTGATGCAACTTTACTGGGCCGCCTCTGATTAAAGGTGATTTTTACGAAAGCCTATTTGTTCCTTATTGGAATGTCCGACACGCCGATTTGTGACTCGTTCAAATGTAAAGCAACGATCGAGCACGTGTTGTGTTCTTGTAATCTCTATGGGATCGAACTCGGCGTTCTCCGGAGGGCGTTAAACCAATTAGATAGCAGACCATTTTCAGTGAATGAAATTCTCGGATCGTGGCAGGCTTGCAAAGCGACACGGGGACTGTTTTTTTTCATAAGTTCCACTTTCCTTAATGACAGATTAGAGGCTACAGTTATGGACAACCCCACGTAGTCACACTGATAGTACCTTATTCCCATCCCTGTCCTTTCTTCTCTTCCCTTAAACTCCTACACCAGTGTAGGGTAGCAAAGCGGAAATTCGTCTGGTTTACCTTACTACTATCCCTTCCTTCTTTTCCTCCTCCTCTTCCTCTTGTTGTGTGCTTCACGTCACAAATACAGTGTACTATTTCAGCTACCCGGAATTTTACTTAAAGGTGAATTTTGTGGGGATATTTTCCGATATTCTATCAGGTTACGCGTCTTTGTGAATACTGGGAACTCGCCATCGGGCAAAATATGCCAAATAATAATTGCGGATATTTTAAACAACTGCTTAATTAGCAAATATAGACGTAACACTGAAATACGGGAACTGGTGCCCCAAAGTGGTCATAAGTCAACAAAAACTTCTCTATACAAAGAAGTCTTGGGTGCTAGAGCCTGCGGTACATTGCACTGCTGCGGAGCCTGCAGAAGACCTATTGGCCTCGGGTGCCAGACGACCTAGGTACGGCACTGCGTACCGCTAATACCAAAGTAAATTGCAGGATTCCCTATCAGTGGGCAATAGCAAAAATGTTCTATTTTTCCACCACCAGACGTTGCTAGCGCGATGTACTTGTTCTTGCCTGAAAGATGTAAGAGGCCCTCTCTAGAGGAATGCAAATTATTGATTGAGTACGGAGCTGTGGGCGTATTTTTTCAGCGCTTTGCGTCTACAGCGCTGCAATTGTAAAATGAAATTTTCAAGTATCCCTTGAAGTTCGTAATAACCTGTGTCACAAACAGCATGACAGTTCATCCACCCCATCATACATCCTGTTATCCTCAAATTTATGGCTGGTTTAATAACGTGCTTCTGCAATGGTATTTTTCATTATTCATTTACTGTTTTTGTACCTTATCAATGGCGAACCTCGGATACACAACTCTCATTTCCAGTATACAGGTGACTTTTTGAGAATAGAAGACTCACTATATTTTAGCGCATACATCGTGGTTTTATTACGGCTTCTTCAGTCTTTCTCACGTTATAGTTTCGAATATAATTTATTTTCGACTTCTTGATCAGTTTTGACAATTCCTCCAATTCTACCTTATCTCTTGAATTGGACACTTTCATTCTTTGTCGTTTCTTCATTAGCTCCTTTGTTACTTGGGAGAGCTTGCCTACTGGTTGCCTTGGTGCCTTGCTTCCCACTTTAATCGTTGCCTCTCAAGCCAGCATCGTTACGATTTCATTCATTACCCCTATGTCATCACCATAATCTCTCGGTTCTAAGGCTGCATATTTGTTTGCAAGCACCAGCCTAAATTTGTCTGCTTTTACCCTTACTGCCTCTACGTTGACCTGTTTTTTCTTGACCAATTTTATTCTTTCTCTGTGTGATGTGTGTAATGCGCGACATGGTGC
The DNA here is from genome assembly GCF_050947875.1 of Dermacentor variabilis. Lineage (NCBI taxonomy): Eukaryota > Metazoa > Arthropoda > Arachnida > Ixodida > Ixodidae > Dermacentor > Dermacentor variabilis. The sequence continues at coordinate 79,429,087 of NC_134573.1, read as the reverse complement.
GGTGGTCAGAACGGACAGAAGCACACGACAAGGAATGCGCGCGCCGAGGCGAATTCCGCGCTGGAGAGAAAACGACAACTTCGAATAGCGTCCGGCACGTGAACGCGCGGCGCATGTAAAGAAAACAAGAACGAAATGCCAATCAATCAGGAGAAACCACGGAACGTCCAACAGCAAATCAGAAAACGACTAATCGCCAGAGCGGAAGAAATGGCGTGGCGCGCTGGCACAAGGGAGGAGACGCCCGGAGAGTTCCAGGAAGCGACGCCAGGAGAAGGTCGGCCACCGGACCGGGAGTTGAAGACGGGCCATCGGGTACAGGACCCAAGCCACCAGGACTTCACGCAACCGGGGCCTCCTGCCAACCTGTTCCTGTGCGTCGCCAGTCCACCCGAGCGTGCCGCCAGCTGCTCAAGGCCGGCGAGCTTCTGCGCTCGTGCGCAGGACTAGAGCAGTCGGGCTACGGGCCCGAGTTCTACGCCCAGCTGCCCGGCCAGAACGCCGCCGCCGCCGTGTGCTCGTGCCACCAAACCGCCTGGTTTCTATCTTCAAGCCAGGGCTAGCGTGCTCTGGTCATCTGATCAACGGGTCAACACCCCAACCTTTGTTGAGACCGGCGCAACTCCTTTCATCAACTTGTCGGCGCTTCTTCACGTCGAGACTGTTATGCGTCCCTGCCGTCGTGGCAAGCCCGGACACGCGTATTGTTAACGTCATACTAGCCCCAAGTGTGTTTCTTACTGCCGCGATTTCTGTATGAGTGGTTATGTTATGGTTTCCATTTCGTTCTATTTATTTTAAGCCTATTCCTTGTTTCATTAAAAGTTTGTATGTGTGTTTTCGAAACCAACGGCTTTGTCCTCAATTGGGTTCTCGGAGGCTCCGCCTCAGAGAACCATCTCAACCTTTGAAACAAGAACCTGCATCACACTCTGTTGTTAAATTTAATCCTGGCCCTCACTAACCTATGATCACTACAATTTACCCTACCTATTACATGAACAACCTGCACTATGCTGAGATCCGAAGAAAGTATGAAATCAATTTCATTTCTTGTTTCACCATTTGGGCTTTTACAGGTCCATTTTCTGTTGCTACGTTTCCTGAAGAAAGTGATCATTATTCTCAGCTTATTCCTTTATGCGAGTTCTACCAGCGTCTCGCCTCTAGCGTTTATAGAATCGACACCGTAGTTGCCAATTGTCTGTTCACCAGCCTGCTTTTTCCCCACGTTTGCATTGAAGTCCCCCATTACTACGTTTCCACTTTTCTCATCGCTAATTCAACATCTTCATAAAACTGATCCACTTCCTCATCGTCGTGACTGGACGTTGGAGCGTAGGTTTGTACTACCTTTAATCTATACTTTTTATTGAGTTTGATTGCGACTACTGCTACGTTTCGTTGCTGCTGTAAAATTCATCTTTGTTGCCCGCTATGTCTCAATGGATTAGGCATCCCACCCCGTATTGCTCCTTATCTGGGAGACTTCTATAGCATAGGACATGGCCGTCATTCAGCGATGTGTAAGCCTCACCAGGTATTCTAATCTCACTAAGGCCGATAGTATCCCAAAGAATTTCTGGTAGTTCTTTGAAGAGTCCTGCTAAGCTTGCATCACTCGAGAGGATTCGGGTGTTAAACGTTGCAAGGGTCAGTTTCCATTGGCGGCCTGTCCGGACCCAGATATGCTTAGCACCTTCTGCTGCATAGCAAGTCTGACCGCCGCCTTGGTGAGATGCTCCGCAGCCACTGGGGACTGAGGGCCATGTCTTTGAGGAGATCATTTCATTAGGGAGGTTTCAAACGAATACTTCACCAGAGAGGCCAATTCCAGTTCTGGGGAGGGAGTGTATTTCTTGAAGCTTAGTGGGTCTTCCTAATTTGGTTGTTCTTTGATGAGTATAGCCCCACTCGCTCTCGGCATCTTTCGCCGGTGTCCTTCGCCCCTCCAAGTCTGCAGGTGTAGTGCACTGGAGGATGTCATACGCAGATACCCCATCGTTTAAAAAAAGAAAGAAAAAAAAGGAAAAAAAAAGGAAAGACAGAAAAAGAAATAGGGGGCGGATTTGAACGTCACACAGATTCGGCGGACGCTTATAAAGAGCGTTCGCAATCGCTTTTATTAAATAATAAAACGATTCCGTGCCAAGGCCGCGCGAGGTTCAGCAGTAGAAGCGAAAAAAAAGTAAATAATGCGCCTATCAGCGGAGCGGGCGTGGCGTGAACCAACTGGCGCCCAAAACGCGCGCGCCAAATCCGAAACCGGAAGGTATTCATGCCATCCGCTTGTTGCGCTACAGTCATTTCGGCCGCTGGGCTCTATCGGAGTAGCCGCTCTTAATGAAATTTCTTTTTCTGTGAGCACAGCTTGGAAGAAAAGCGGCATAGTAATAAATGATGCTCCCTCTCGCGCAAGCTCCAGATGTATGGTGCATGATTTGTGTGTATTTTTCTAATCCGCATCGGCTTTCACGCTGGAAAAAAAATTGCTCTTCTCATTATATCAGAATAAACGGCTCATGACGGCGCATTCTTCGGCGACATGCGCGAGCGACTGCTGACGAAGCGCTTTTTGGGGGCGACGTCGCCAGCCGCTGCCGGTAATGTCGGAGCCGAGCAAAGGTTAAAGCCACATAGTTTCTGTGGCAGTTTCTAGACTTTCCTATGGCGCGTTCTTCGGCGACAGGCGCGTGCGGCTGCTGACGAAACGCTTTTTCGGCGTGCCGTCGCCAGCCGTTGCCGGTAATGTCGGAGCCGAGCAAAGGTTGAAGCCACATAGTTTCTGTGGCAGTTTCGAGGCTTTCCTATGGCGCGTTCTTCGGCGACAGGCGCGTGCGGCTGCTGACGAAACGCTTTTTCGGCGTGCCGCCGCCAGCCGTAGCCGGTAATGTCGGAGCCGAGCAAAGATTGAAGCCACATAGTTTCTTTGGCAGTTTCAAGACTTTTCTATGGCGCGTTCTTCGGCGACATTTGCGTACGGCTGCTGACGAAACGCTTTTTCGGCGTGCCGTCGCCAGCCGTTGCCGGTAATGTCGGAGCCGAGCAAACGTTGAAGCCACATAGTTTCTATGGCAGTTTCGAGACTTTCCTATGGCGCGTTCTTCGGCGACAGGCGCGTGCGGCTGCTGACGAAACGCTTTTTCGGCGTGCCGTCGCCAGCCGTTGCCGGTAATGTCGGAGCCGAGCAAAGGTTGAAGCCACATAGTTTCTGTGGCAGTTTCGCGACTTTCCTATGGCGCGTTCTTCGGCGACAGGCGCGTACGGCTGCTGACGAAACGCTTTTTCGGCGTGCCGTCGCCAGCCGTTGCCGGTAATGTCGGAGCCGAGCAAAGGTTAAAGCCACATAGTTTCTGTGGCAGTTTCGAGACTTTCCTATGGCGCGTTCTTCGGCGACAGGCGCGTGCGGCTGCTGACGAAACGCTTTTTCGGCGTGCCGTCGCCAGCCGTTGCCGGTAATGTCGGAGCCTAGCAAAGGTTGAAGCCACATAGTTTCTGTGGCAGTTTCGAGACTTTCCTATGGCGCGTCCTTCGGCGACAGGCGCGTACGGCTGCTGACGAAACGCTTTTTCGGCGTGCCGTCGCCAGCCGTTGCCGGTAATGTCGAGCCGAGCAAAGGTTGAAGCCACATAGTTTCTGAGGCAGTTTCGAGACTTTCCTATGGCGCGTTCTTCGGCGACAGGCGCGAGCGGCTGCTGACGAAACGCTTTTTTCGGGGCGCCGTCGCCAGCCGTTGCCGGTAATGTCGGAGCCGAGCAAAGGTTGAAGACATAGAGTTTCTAAATAAATACCCTAGAGGGAAATGTGGTCCCAATGTCTGCGGAGGTTCTCATGAGCGTTACCTCAACCTACATGGGAATTATTGGAAGTACAGGCTTGGGATTGACTGCAATCTTTAGACTAGCGGCGTTTGGTTGCGGCGCAGTTAACGAAGTTATACTCAAATATTATCGCGTAAAATCTAATTTTATTTCTGCAGTGTCTTATATAATGCACAACGCGTTACATAAATTTTGTACGGCTTTGAAATTGAAGCACGGTTCGCTTTGTTTACAGCAGGACACAGCAGGGTATGCATTCTTGTGCAATTCTGTTCCCAATTTAGCGCCAGAGAATAATTAGTTATTTATTTTTCAAACAGCAATAACAACCGTGCTGGTACTTACATAAAAATCCTCATCACATATTTATGCAAATAATGATGTTGTATTGTAAGAAAGTCCTGTGCCCTTGAGAGGAATTTTACAGTTGTCTGCTGCGACGCCTGCTCGCTGCGAACGCGAGAAATTTCTCGCAGATGACAGCCACTTGCGAACTCTCTCGCTCTTTCAAAAGGCTGCATCGGCTGTCGCGATTGCTGGACGTCTTCAAGTACATTTAAGCACATCTACTGCACTGCTAGCAGGGATGCTTGAAGCCTCCTGTGAGTACACTTTATTTCATTTTATGTTGACTTACTGCTTATGAAGCGTTACGGCGTGGCTTTGCATTGACCCAATTTGCGACACTAGACTACAGCCAGGAAGCAGCACCCTTTCCTGCCACAAGTAAGTTTGTGTTCTCACAGTCCTAAAACACGCAGTTTAATGACCACATAAACGAGCAGTGCATAATGAAGGCCTCGATAAAATTTGATTGTGAAGCCACTAAAAGCGCAACCGTCTATGTCTTGAATCAGTAGTGCCTTCTTTTTCCTATTCTGAAGTTTTATAAACACGTGAGGCTACAACGCCAACCTAACACGCATAATAAACAAAGGTCCAAAGGGTCAAAACATTGTTTCAACGTTTTGGATGCCGTTGCTTTCTAGTCAGGGCTTCGACACCACACCGCGACACAAACATCGTCCCAGCCACTGGCGAAGCGCGTTATCGCCATCTTAAGCATGAGAACAACGGCAGAGAACTTTGCGTTGCACTGTCCCACTGCAGGATAAAGCAATTGCGCTTGGAGCGAAACCAAAATTGCCAAAAAATACTTGTAGACTAATTCTCTAGTCAAGAGAATGCCAATCGGTAGCCTGTACTTCCCATCAGTCCCATGATGGTTGAATGATCGCAGCGCCAAATTTCTCTCTAGTTATATTAATATGAAACTCTATGGTTGAAGCTCTTTCTCGTACACTCTAAGCTTGTACCCTTTGAGTACACTCCAAGAAATGTTTACGCCCTTTGAAGTGCCCCTTCTGCCAGACAACGATAATCGTCATCCGCCTTGATGCGTTTCCTTTCTTTAACGCTGCGAGCCCGGTACTTTCCAGTAACGAACGGCATGTGCGTTATCAGCACGATAGCGTTCCCGACAGGAAAGTAGCGGGCGCGGCGTTTTCAAGAAAGGAAACGCATCAAGGCAGATGGCGCTTATTGTTGTGTGGCAGAAGGGGCACTCCAAAGGGTGTAAACATTTCTTAGAGTGTAGTACCTTGCCACACAACGATAAACGTCATCTGCCTTGTCCGCATTTCCTTTCTTAACCGCGGCGAGCCCGGTACTTTCCAGTAACGAACGGCAGTGGCGTTATCAGCATGACATAGCATTCCTGACAGGAAAGTAGCGGGCGCGGCGTTTTCAAGAAAGGGAACGCAAGCAAGGCCGCTCACGATTATCGTTGTGTGGCACATATACACTCCAAAGGGTTTAAACTTTCTTTAGAGTGTAAGTGAAGGTAGGAGGTACCAGTACTCACGTACGGGGCAGAAACCTGGAGGCTTACGAAAGGGTTCTACTCAAATTGAGGACGACGCAACGAGCTATGGAAAGAAGAATGATAGGTGTAACGTTAAGGGATAAGAAAAGAGCAGATTGGGTGAGGGAACAAACGCGAGGTAATGACATCTTAGGTGAAATCAAGAAAAAGAAATGGGCATGGGCAGGACATGTAATGAGGAGGGAAGATAACCGATGGTCATTAAGGGTTACGGACTGGATACCAAGGGAAGGGAAGCGTAGCAGGGGGCGGCAGAAAGTTAGGTGGGCGGATGAGATTAAGAAGTATGCAGGGACGACATGGCCGCAATTAGTACATGACCGGGGTTGTTGCAGAAGTATTGGAGAGGCCTTTGCCCTGCAGTGCGCGTAACCAGGGTGATGATTATGATGGTGATGATGAAGGGAAGGCGCGGTGCTGGGGATGTTTCTACAAATCACCCATGATACCGGAGTATCGCGGCGCAATAGGGCACGCAGAGCGCGCAGTCACTTGGTATGTTTTAAACTCCTCGGGCTTTCGTTTTTTTCCAAAGAAAAACGTCCACGCTAAATCGTCTCGCTGGAAGTGTGTCCGTTGGGTAATATTTGTGGAGCTCCACAAGTTTCCTAACGACGCCTGAACATTTAAAGCTACATTGAAGATGTTAATTAATATTTCCCAGATACTTACTCAAAAAAGACGACCAAAAAAGTGGTACTGTAACATTACAGAAGCACTAACAACCGTCACGCGATTTCTGCTCGGAAGAACTCATAGGTTTTGAAAGAATCTTGGTCCAAGTTATCTGGGTCAATATATATATATATATATATATATATATATATATATATATATATATATATATATATATATATATATATATACATACATGGTGAGCGCTAGCTGTATATTATTCATCGTCCTGTTTATTTGTACATATATCCTTAGTCCTAATCGTCGTCATCGCTTTGTATAGTAGGTACTGACTGAGTGGCAAGCACGGTTTCGTTGCAATACAAGGGCCGTGTGTGCGCACGTGACGTGTCTTACAAGTGGTGGAGCGTGCGTTGGTTCTTAAATCCTCGTGCTCTTCTAGTCACCCCGGGAGGTTCGCTGCGGTCGCCGGTCGCCGCTCTCAGCCCTCATGGCACTAACGGACGCACTCACTTCTGCACCACTACCCTTCAAAAGACCAATTAATGGCCACCTGTCAACACTCGACGTAACGCACTACGTCAAGATGTGCAGAGACGGCGACCGGTACATAACCCCTCCGTCACGCTCAGTGGTATTGCTGCTGCAGATCGAGCTTCCTTGCTGACCGTGTGAACAGAATAGGATGAATTCTTTGCGGGTCTTTCCAACGCCAACATCTAGGACAAGTTGATCATCGTGACCACTTACTACGCTAACCACTGCCCGGATGCAACAGCCCGACCTAAAGGTGGTGCTGCGGAAGTAGGGAAATTGTTTATCGAATAAACACCACTGCGACAAGGTGCCCGAAAGTGCTGATAACGGACAGCTGATCAGTGTTTACAGCTGATCAAGCCATCCATGAATACACTTAGACAACTCGCTGCTGGGCGACCGTATACTACTCGTAGAAGAATGTCATTACATATAGCGTCCTAATTACACTCTTACAGAGATGTTATCCACGTTCGTTGACGTCGAATAGGAAACACGTGATGCCGTCCTTCCCTACTTTGCCTTCGCTCACAACGCGGCAGTGCAACAATCATTGCAGATCGCAACATTCAAACTGGTTTCCCGATTGAACCTGACGACGACTCTCGACGCCATGCTGCCGGCAATCACCGACGACCAGAAACACGTGGTCGCCTCCTGCCTGCAGGCAGCCGAAGCACGCAACTCATCGTCCACGCATAAAGAGCCAGCAAAGGACCAGCAGCCGAAACTACGATCTGACGATGTTGAGTGGAATACTAGCCACGTGACCATGGTCGGTATAACGTAAAACTATTCCGTTCTGTTTCTATTTCAAAATGGCCGACACCGCTCGCTCATTGGTCGAATTTTTTGAGGCCGCGCCCATTTTTCCTGCCTGTCAAGCGACATCAGGAATGCTCAAAAACTGCCACGTCAAAGTGACGTTTCCGCACTCATTATGCTAAATTATGCCGAACAAACCCGGCAAATTCGTGGAATAACCGGTGAGTGCCCCGTTCCGTTTGGAATAGAAAAAAATGGCGGCCTTCGTGATTGCGTTGGCGGCGGCGGCGGCGGCTCGTCAGTCCGGGCGCGGGAGGAGGGAGCCCGAGGATGCGTTTGACATGCCAGACGATCAGTTTCGGCGGCACTTTCGCCTGAAGAAAGAAACTGTGCGGTGGCTGTGCGACGAAGTGGCGGAGGAACTCGGAGGCGTGAGAACTTCAGTGCTGTCGGTGGAGCGGCAAGTGTTGTGCGCGTTGCGATTCTTCGCAACGGGCAGCTTTCAAGCCTCGGTAGGGAGCGAGGAGCGGATCGGCGTGACCCAGCCTGCGGTCAGCAAGTGTGTGCGACGCGTGGCGGAGGCAATCGTCCACGCCGGGGCCCGCAACAAGTGGGTCCATTTCCCGAGGACCTCGGAGGAGAAGGCGGCCGTGAAGGAAGGGTTCCTTCGACGCGGCTCCATTCCCGGCGTCATCGGATGCGTGGACGGCAGCCTTATAGCCATCATCGCACCGAAGGGCGAGCAGAAGGCGGCATTCATGTGCCGCAAAGGCTACTACGCCCTCAACACAATGTTCGTAAGTATCTTAATTTTTGTCTAATTTGCCCGTCGTAGCAACGCGTGGCTTATTCTGCTGTGCGCGCTCTCGTCAGATCTGCGACGCAGGCATGCGGATCCTCGCCGTCGACCCTCTGCGACCGGGGTCAGACCACGACGCCCACGCCTGGAGAACTACGTGGTTGCGTCGTCGGTTCCTGGAGGGGCATATTGCCAAGGCCGGCGAACACCTCCTCGGTGAGCAGCGGGAAAATTTTGTACAGTTGCAATTCTGGCAGCATGCAGCAAAGCGTGCTCGCGCCGTAGAATATTGAAGCCCGAACCCCTTATGTCATAGTCAGGTTATTAAGTATAGGCGAGATGTAGAAATTTTCCAATGATATCTGCACGAAACAAAGTGACAACACACCTGCGTTGTACTTTAAACTAATTTTTAATGTGAGTGTACAGTGCACGCGTTGTCACATTCTTTTTTACACTGACAGTCATTTGTGAATGGAGACTACACAAAGAGCTGCCTTGCTGCAAATAGGGATGCTATGTCCCAGTTATTGTTATCTGTGATCACAGCTGCGTCAGGTGCTCAGCCTGTATATTTCTTTATTGCAGCCTCTCTGTAGTAGGTGCATTTTACATGACCCATGCTTCGCCTACTAAACTTTGTGCAGAGTTCATACCATGTTTTATGGTCCTGCAGGTGATAGCGGCTACCCCCTGGAACCATGGCTCCTGACCCCAGTCACAGGCCACCCTCCCATACACACTGCAGAAGGCAGGTACAACACTGCACATGCTGCCATGCGGTCCGTAGTGGAGCGGTGCATTGGGCTTCTGAAGAGCCGCTTTCGCTGCCTTTAGCGGTACCGCGCCCTCCACTACGAGCCAGAACGCGCTGCCAACATCGTTGCAGCATGTGCAGTGTTGCACAACTTGTGTCTCGACGAAGGTGACGTGTTGTTAGATGCTGTTAGTGATGACAGCAGCAACAGCAGGAGTGATTATGAAAGTGGCAGCCCCTCCCCACAGAGAGTTCCCCGAGTGAGGGCAGCACGCATGATGTACCTGAGAGGCTGTGCTGCCCGGGATAATGTTATTCGCTCATTTGGCACGACACGGCAGCAGCACCAGCACTACCTGCAAAGGGTGCGAAGGCGGCTGCGTCGACAGCAGCACCGACAGCAGCAATAAACACGTGCCCGACACTGCGGGCAGATGTTTATTACTGCTGTCTACACACCTAATAGAGAGTAGGAACCAGTGTGAAGAAATGTGTGCAATTAGTGGATAGCGTGCTGTTTTTTTATAGAATCTGCTCAATGATAACCAGCGTTTTCACGTGTCCTCTGCCAGTGAGCTGTCACTACCGGAGATGATTGCATCATTCCACTGTGACACTACATGAGAGCCTTTCATTTAGTACCTGTGGATAGAACACTTTGTGTTCATCAGCAGAATGTTGTAGCCACTTCTCTGGGCAACTAGGGTTCGCCAAATGATTTGCTGCTGCTGCTGTTGCTTCTGTCATCACCGACACTGTCACCGCCATCTACACTGTGCATGGGAGGCTGGTCTTCGTCTTTTCGCTTCCTGTTTGGGCTGCTGCCAAGCACAACACTTCTCGCTCCACCATGTGTACTGTTCTCACGCACCTTGTAGGCCCTGCGCTGTTTTGCCGCACAGCCACCGCACAGTTCCTTGACAGAAGGCCAAGTTATGCCGAAAACAATCGCCTGGCATGTCGAGCGCGTTCTTCTCCCTTGGGAGAGTGTACATATGTAAATAGAGTTCTGAAATTGAAGGAACACAAATTGTAAATAGTCATTTCAAGTGCCACTTGTATTGTTTAAAATCGTTTATTTATATCTGCATTGTAAATAAAACCATGTGATCTATCTTCAATGCCATCTTTCATCAAAGCGAATGACAGACAAGTACACAGAGCATGGCTTCATGGCGCCAAAATAGCCGTGTGATGTTCACTACATGGGACCCAGTACACTACCAGTGGCAGATGTTAAATTGCATAAATATGACACGAGCATAATGATATTTTTTTGAACTCGCAGACAACCATTTATCTTCATCCAGCAACTTAACAGCAAGAAAGATGTCTTGTCTATTATGTAGTTGGCATGTTTGTAGTACAAAACAGTTTCTTTTCAATGACTAGTGCCGTAATAAGATCACAGTATAAAGCAGCCATGACATGCTTTTAAGGAACAAGTGAGAAAATGCTTGGGACTTCAACGGTATTTCATATAACGGCTGCAAGAGCAGCCTGGCAGTGAATGTCAAAATATCGGCCACATCGATGGCTCCGTTACGTATGTCGCAAACTGTGCTATACTACAATGGGGACTAGATTGTATTGCTATCATAGGTAAGGACACCTGAAATATCACAATAACCATCACAAGCAACAGGTGCTTGGTGTTAACAAAAATACCAATTCGGCCACTTTGCGTAGGCACGAATGGTTTGACATTGCAAACATGACATACATATGGCATGAAAATTGATTTCCAGTTATCACAGCATTGTAGTTATTAAGTGCACCTGTATGGTGTGCGAGACAATGTCGTAGTTGCCGTAAAAGTGATTGCATAGTGTATCTTCCGTGGAAGAACGGTGCACATTGAAACATATCAGTAACAGCAAAACAAAAGTGAACAACACCTAATGAAAATATGGCAAAAATTGTACATATAAGTTATACCGTCTCACTTGGTCAAATAAAAATACACACGAAAAGAAATGAACTTTGGGAAAAAAATACAGTTAGGAACAGCAATGCAAACATTCTACATATAAGTTATATAATGCCTCACTTGGGCAAACTTGCACTACAAATGAAAATACACATAAGAGAAATTACCTTGCAAAAAAAATATGATTAGGGACAGAAATGTACGGAAAACAGCCATATCATCCTTTAGTGCTACATACAAAAAAAACATGCATTCGTGTTTCAAGTGACATCACAGCACTATCAGTCTTCGCTGCCATGGTCACGCATGACCTGCACATCAGTTCACAAGACTAGCTACAACTTGGCGGCACAACAGCTTGCGAGGACGTATGGGCACCACCACCAAATGCTGCAGCGGTGATTTGAACTGAAAGATAGGCAACACTTGTACCTACACAGCACTAAAGGATGATATGGGGAAAAAAACTGTCCCTCATGGCTGAGGCGGCTCGCGGAGGTGAGCCAGGGCAGCCAGCAGCTGGCGCAGCGTGGTTGCGATGAGACTAGTGGCCTCTCGCGAACTACGCATCTCGGCTACCAGCTGCTGCAGGACCTGCCGGGTCGCCCTCTGATCTTCCACCAGCTGCTGGTGATGCTGCGAAACAAATTCATTTAGTTAGCTACAGGTTATGCAATGTAAATGCTCGATTTGCACTGTTTGCAAGTGTTGCAGTTTCAGCAAGGTTACTCTTGAGGGCAGCGAGATCCTTTACATATGACATGACAAATGGCCGTGCAAACATACATGGTCTATTATGTTAAAACGTGTGAAACGTAGCAAATCCTACCAAGCTGCCTCTGCCTTGTTAAACAAATGTTTAACAAATTGTTAAACAAATGATGATCATGCTGTGGCGATACATGCAACCATGGAAATGTTTTGTAAGTTGCTATGTGTTAAAGAACACCTCAAAGGAGATGTATAAACGTGCATGAGCCAATGAGCCAAATGACTACAGATGCCTCTCATGTGTAACATGGTTGTAATGTACATTATTACCATGTGCACTAATCACCTCTTCAGAAAATGACCCGGCCAAGTTGTACGCACCTGCCTATTTTGCTGCAGCAACAGCTGATGGAAGTTGGCGGCCTCCGCATTTGCCGCCACAGCTTGTAGCCCCTGCCGCGCATACTCGGCGGCTGTACTGCAGGCCGCGTCCTCCAGCAGCTGTTGGCGGGGTGACCTGCGGGGCTGCTGCCGAGCTGATCGTCCGTAAAAATAAAATCAGTACACAGTTTTAAAAAATTTCTCGTGCAAGTTATATCCAGCAGAAGTATCTGTAACGCCCGCACGGGGGAATGTATCACTGCGCAGCAATGTGTGGCAGAGAAAAAAAAAATGACTCTCTGTTATACACCACGTTCGATTTAAATCAGGACCTACATTCGGAGACAGTTGCGATCGTTTATAGAAAACGTGTACTTACCAGCTATCTGTTGAGATGCCTTCCAACCTTCATCGATTCTTCAGTATCCTATGCGAATAAAAGCAAAAGTGAACACCATGCGATCACCGCAGCAGATGTTCAGATGCTACTGCTCAGTCACTAAGCACAAGAAAGAATGATGTGTTTACTCACTGAGCACTACGCTTTCACAGTCTTCATGATGTTCACAGCTTCCAGAATTCTTCTCGTGCGAAAGTACCTCGTACGGCGAGATTTCACCTAATCGAGTTACGGACAAAAATACACCGAGAGCGGCCCACAGAACCGATCACCTGTTTTCGCGTAGCCGCCATCTTAATTGTGCGTAGCAAAATGGATTGGATGCGGAATTGTCACGTGTGTGGCTATGACTCGAAAAATTAAAATATTTGTGCTTACTTTCAAGCGCGCTTCAACTTCTCTTGCGTTATTAGATTACAAAACACTTTCACTCTCAGCGACACACAATTGTTCTTTTATCAGACGTTTATATCTAAATGTCACTTGCTATACGGTCCCTTTGCAAATAAAAAACAAGCAAAGCATGCTTCCGGCAACGACGGAGGCTGCTGATTGGGCAGATTGAAAAACGTCGCTGGTTCCCGCCCCCATACGCAGAAACTGTCGCGTCATTTGGACGTCCGGAGTTTGGAACACTTTTTGTTTGGAATAGAGTTACGTTATCGCGCCCCATGTCTAAGTTTGGCACCCGATACGTGACGAGTCCTTCTTGAGAAGCATTTGCTCCGCTGTTTCCAACACGACAAGATAATCCAAAGTAATGGCGCAAATGAATATGAGGTCCTGCCAGACGACATTTCGAAATCGCAGCGACGCCCCGCACAATCTCAAGTCTTCAACGTGCTGCGCCAGCAGCATTTCTGCGGCCGCGCATTAACATAGGGACTTTGTCTCGCTTCCTTGCTTTGATGTTTCTTTCTTTAATACGTGTGCTTTCGCTATTGCGACTGTGTTTTAGTGCAACATCAAGACGATACTCTTTAACAAAGGGCATTGATTAGCATGCATTATTTATATATGTCCGGTCGCCGCATTTCTACGGCCAAAAGAGCCGGACGCACCTGCAGGTATCGGGAATTTATCGCAGCCTACATAGAGTTCTACAAATGCGCAACCTGATTCAACCCAGCTACAAGAAATCTGTTAACTGCTGGAAGGCACGAGGTCACCAGCGATTACGATGATATCTCTGGCGAGTCATGTGCAAAAGCTGACGCGGTTGACCCTCTGATCAGTTTTTGGACAATCACCGACTGTGCTCGCCCATATCTTGGTGCTTGATTGTTACTTGTTTTTCTGGGCACTTGTTCGCTAAGCGAAATGTTAGTTATATGGTTCGCAGTTATCGCTAATGTGTTCTTCAATAACGCAACTTGACAACGTAAACCCACGAAACCTTTGCATTTCCTCGAAGACGGAAAATTTGAGAAGGGGCTTGTTCCATATTTCTGGAGAAATGTCGCCGTGAGAAGATTTCACCGAAGTAACAAAGTGGAAAGCTTGTCAACCTTCCTAACACAAACAGTACGGAATGAAGAAATGAAATGAAGATGACTGATCGCCAGATTTCTTGCTCTTTGTTAAAGTTCAAAACACCACGATGAAAAAAATCTGTTTTCCATATGGAAAACGGTGTGCGCTTATGTCAGGGGAGGCATTGGAGAACTGTAATAATTAAAGTGACAATAATACATCTTCAAACAAATACAGTCACGGTTTCTCTAACAATGTTACATACTCACAACACCTCGAGTTTTCCGTCAGATATTAGAAGTGTCGCCAAAGTCTGCCTGCAATGCTATAAATAAACGCACGAGGGATGGCGTGAGCGAATATGCCTTCGAAAGCATCGCCTCATAAAAATCTAACCAGGAACCCACGATTGGAGGCATCCCACCACGAATCCGACCGCCGCTCGTCGCACTATCTATCCAGTGAGTCACGTGACAATTTTAGACAATCTTCCATCAGGCGAGAGGGTTCTTTCAACCGCTGTGTTGCGTTGCGCCGCATTCTGTATTGGTCCATGCTTTCTCCTAAACCGCAAATTTGGTGGAGCTCGCCCAGAATGCTATCCTATTACATCGATATTAAAAGGGAAATAAACCTTGAAGAATGCACTAGTTGCCGCGGGAAAAAGCAGACACTGCACCTTCAGCAAAATGGGAGTAATGTTACTTTAATCGATAAACGGTGGCGAATTTTCCGCAGTACATTTTGTTTCGCATTTTTACGTTAGCTTAACATTAACAGCCTAGCCTTAGTCTGCTCCAGTCCCTTCTTCGGCAGCCCTATAGACTGCCATATATGCAACCATATATCATATCATATATATCAAATCATATATGCAACCGTAAGCGTCACTGAGATTCCATGCGTTGAAATGTTCTTGCTCTGCCATGAGCGAGCAGAATAAGGCGGATTAAGGAAATCAATATAAGAGAAATTGTGAACGCATCCAGAGCCATCGATGCAATCGACGTAATCAATGATAACATGTTATGTAAAGGGGCCTGTCTAGTATAATGATTTAAATGTGCAATATTTAGATAAAGGAAAAGGAAAAAAGAAAACACATTGAAGCACTCGTTCTTGTGATCTCTGTTCGCCTTAATTTCGCAAAGAGAAGAAAAAGCAGCGCATTTCCTCTTTACAACGTCCGTTTCCATGAATAATCTTTATATCCTATATATAACGACTTTGTTAATTATAGAGTACAACGCGGCACTTTCCGTTAATCATATCTAACCAACTGTACCTCCAATATAAAAAAACAATATTTACACAGCAATATTTGTAAAAGGTATTTTATTTCAGGCCAGACGGCCATCCAGTGCATGAATACTGTGGAATGGCTACATTTAGGGCGCACAGATATTCACTTCTTTCCCAAGTTGTGGATGCCACCTCCTCCCACACCTCCGCCGAGGCTAGCGAGAGCGTTATTCGGAGCCATGACGATCAAAGCTGAAATGTAAAAAAAATCACTTGGAGGCCCAATAAGCGCATTTGAAATCATATCGTCTCTTGAAAATAGACTGTAGTTTCTACAAATCGATTAGCAGCTGCAGCTTTCATGATCATGACAGCTGCATATCTTTTACGTTCGCTACCTGGTCACAGCTTCCCGGCGAGACGCCAAACAAATTTTGCGCTCTTCAATACGCCCACTAGGCCACTGTGTTGCTCACAGTGTGCCACGACATATAGTGCTCCGGGAAGGCAGTAGGTGATGATTTCCTGTTAAAGCTTAGACACCACAGCAATATCTCTAGGCTCAAATTGACAATATGGCGGGCATATCTTTCATATTTAACTTTTACTTACAGTAAATTTTACAAATTTCAAATTTTAAGGCATGTAAAATAAATTTGAGAAAACGTATGACCGGATGCAAAAGGATTGATCGTTCTAAGCTAATACCATTTATTCCTGCTGCTGCACAACCTTTTTACCAGGCATACAAGTGATTAGTATTGTTCTCATGAACAGATAATGCTTAGTATAATAGCAGATTCAAGAGTCGAATTTAACTTACAAAGAATGTCCTAAACTATGCCACATCTTCAGGGTATATATTTATGCGTTTCTTACAGTGTAATCTAAATTGTAGTGCTTAACATAAAGGCAATACATTGATTAGAAACCTTCGCAATATTTATGGCAGAAGTAATCTATTTTCAAAGGCTTATCAGCAATCAATGATCAATAGCGTTCCATTAAATTTAATTACACCAGACATGACAGTGGTGGAAAATTTCTTGGAACAAGCCATTAGGAAATTACATGAAATGCAAGTGTCTGATCATAGAATATATTAACTGGCTTCGCAGTAAAGTTCATGGAATAGCCTTGCTTTTTTTTACCTCTGCATTCTTTTCTGATCAGAAGTATTACTTAAAAGAACAGCGCCTTTCCAATGGCCCCAGCAAAGCATTTGATCCTCCTTGCATAAGCAATGGTAAGGTAGGTTCTTATCTTTATGTAGTGCTCAAGGTTCATTAAAATATAGCCTACGCTTTGTGCGTATAATATCTGAGTTACTTCGGTGCTATTATGTCAAAGAAAAAAATGTGAAATGTTTTTTTTTACTGACTCAATAATGAGCAACAAGTTGTTTTAGTTTCTTATGTGTCCTCCATCCACCTCAAATCTTAAGTTTTCTGGCTTTGTAACTGTAGTGCCTCATATTATTGCGCCATGGAGTAAAATATAACACCAAAATAGCATACAATAGTTTATCTTTACCAATTACGATTGCGGCAGCCACCAGAAGGTCCACTCCAAACAGACGGTTCATGTTGTCTTGCGCTGCAGAAGTATACATTGTGTCACCATATCATATGAAGTGGTAAAGTGCACTGGCTTCCAATTTATAACCCTCTTTCTCCAAACACCAAAAGCGCTGTCATAATTCCGTAATTGCAGTGCAGCAAAATACTAAGAAGTTCGTTATGTTTAGATTTTTTGACAGATAGACCAAGCCCATTCACGTGACCCGCAAATACCCAAGCTAGAAACCTGCAAACAATGTTTCACAACCACGCATGCAACACGCAGTTCCAGCTTCTTGCGTGAAATAGGAAAATGGATCCTGCGTTTCCATTTGTATTTTGCAATCACACTACTAAGTTCCCCTTTGTTTGAGTGTCAGACACACTATTTGGTATTCTTGTTTAACACCTTTGTTTTGTCGAACCGCTTTTTCATATATGAAGAGACCATGCCTCCAGAATAGAGTGGGCCTAAGCTATTGTATTATGACCTATATGATGATTTCGGAACTCGTCTAAATCTTAAAGCTATATTTCCCAAATGGAGCAAACCATAAATTTATACCTTCAGCTTCTACATTTTCAGAAAAATAATAACACCGTCATATGCCTTTGAGTATTCAAATCAACGCGGCCATTATGTATAGAAGTTTTGAAATGAAACCTCACAGGTCGCTACATACATTCACACGTTCCTTAGTTTAGGTAGAACACCTGTCACGTATAAAGTCTTATATGGAAACTATCAGAGCTCTATATGTTTTATGTAGTACACCAGAAAACATTTTCGTTATTTTCCAAGAAAGCTTTAAACTAAACCGGTATACGCAGCAGATGCTCTCTCAATGAAACTTAAGAAAAGCTTTAGCTCTAATACTCTTACCTAAAAAGATGTAGAAGCAGAAATCGTCCTTCTCGGTATCCACTACACCAAAGATGACCAGGTGTGTTGCAATTAAAACTAAACTTATATTCTAGTTACTCTTTATTTCCTATTTTTGATTTTGGTCGTAAATATTTTTCTACATATTGGCAAAAATCTAGAATTTTCATAGCAGCAAGCTGTCAATTTTAGAACTGTGTAACCTAGAAATGAAGAATGATATCACACTTCTGTGAATTGCATCTAATAGTTCGTCTAAAGCGGAAAAAAATTATGTTGAACATTATAATCTAAAAAGCTTTATAATATTGTTACACACGAGGTGTTTAACGCAGAACCAGATGAATCTGGTTGATAGGCGCGGTTGTTGAAGAGCGGTCTCGCGGCAGCTTGGCCAACGTCGTTCTCTTCTTTCTTCTCGTTGTCGCCGCGGCAGGCGTGGTTCATGACAGCTTGTGACATTTCCCCGCTGGCAGACGAAGCCCACCGGGCGAGTCAGTCATCTCGTGCGTTGTAACGCCTCAGACGCGCGACGTGCGTCACTTCAGCCTTGGCCGAGCGTCGTCCACTGCTCGTGAGACGTGCAATGCGGTAGTTCACTTCGCTGAGGCGCTCCAGAATAACGTAAGGGCCGACGTAGTGGGCGAGAAACTTCTGGCACAAGCCACGCTTCCGCAACGGCGTCCAGAGCCACACAAGGTCCCCAGGATCGAAGGAAACGTGGCGGTGACGCCCGTCAGAGCGGATCTTGGACCGGTCCTGCGATGCTAGGGTGCGTAGCCTAGCGAGGCGTCGCGCTTCTTCTGCTCGACATAGGATCTCATCAATTGATTCGTTGTCATGAGCGAAGTAGGGAAATATGGTGTCGAGGGTGTAGCGCGGCGGACGAGCATACAGAAGGAAAAATGGTGAGTAACCAGTGGTCTCGTGTCTCGCGGTATTGAAGGCATAGGTAATGAAAGGCAAGATACTGTCCCAATTCTTGTGTGCTGAATCGACGTACATGGATAGCATGTTGGCAAGCGTTCTGTTTGTGCGCTCGACCAGACCATTAGTTTGTGGATGGTAGGGCGTAGAATGGCGGAAGCTACATGAACACAGACGAAGGGTTTCTTCAACCACGTCCGCGGTAAACTGTCGCCCACGATCGCTGATTACTATGCGAGGAGGTCCATGTCGGAGTATAACGTTAGCCAGCAAGAAGATAGAAACTTCTGTAGCTGTGGCCGATGGCAATGCGGCGGTCTCACAATAGCGGGTAAGGTGATCTACGCAAACGATAACCCAACGATTACCCTTGGAGGATCGCGGGAAAGGGCCCAGAAGATCTATACCAACTTGCTCAAAGGGGACGCTAGAAGGGGGAACTGGTTGAAGCAGGCCATGTGGCGCTTGTGGCGGACGCTTGTAGCGCTGGCATTGAGAGCAGCTGGCGACGTACCGTTCGATGTCTTTCCGCATCTTAGGCCAGTAAAAACGTTCTTGAGCCCGGTAGAGTGTACGTGTGGAACCAAGATGACCGGAAGTTGGGTCATCGTGCATGGCGTGTAATACTTGGTGGCGAAGGTTCTTGGGGACAACTAAAAGGTAGCGTGCACCGGTGGTCGAGTAGCTCTTCTTATACAGCGCGCCGCCACCACGTAGGCGAAAGCGACTGCCTGCAGGTGACTCCTGTGCTGCCGCGAAGAGCGGTTGTAAGCTCTCGTCCTTGTGCTGCTCGGATATGACGGTACCCATATCCGGAAATTCCGGGGACACAAAAGCGATGTATTCATCAAAATTGTCCGCATCACATTCAGTTGTTTGAAGTGGCATCCGAGAGAGACAATCAGCGTCAGCATGTCGCCGGCCACTTTTGTAGCAAATAACGAAATCGTATTCCTGTAGACGGAGGGCCCAGCGCGCTAGTCGTCCTGAGGGATCCCGCAGATTCACAAGCCAGCATAGCGAATGATGATCTGTTATCACAGTGAAGGGGTGCCCATAGAGATACGAACGAAACCGTTGCACGGCGAAGATGACCGCCAGACACTCTTGTTCGGTGACTGTGTAGTTGCGCTCGGAGCGGCTCAAGGACCGGCTAGCGTAAGAGATCACGTGCTCACTGTCGTCAACACGCTGAACTAGCACAGCGCCGATGCCTACGCCGCTGGCATCGGTGTGAATTTCAGTTGGTGATGAAGGATCAAAGTGCCGAAGAATTGGTTGGGATGTCAACAGGAACTTGAGCTGGCGAAACGATGAGTCGCAATCTGCAGTCCACTCAAAGGGAACGCCTTTTTGGAGAAGGCGTGTAAGGGGATGAGCCATGTCAGCAAACCGGGGAATGAATCGGCGAAAATAGGAGCACAAGCCCAAGAAACTTCTTAACTGCTTGACAGAGTTGGGTACTCTAAATGCTTCTACGGCCGCAGTCTTTTGTGGATCTGGTCGGATGCCTTCTTTAGCGACGAGATGGCCTAGCACAAGAGTTTGTCGTTCCCCAAAACGGCATTTTTTTGAATTGAGCACAAGGCCCGCTTTCTCCAAGCAGTTCAAGACCAAATCCAAACGTTTGTTGTGCTCACTAAACGTTCGCCCGAAGATCACAACGTCGTCTAAGTAGCACATGCAAACTTCCCATTTTAAGCCGCGTAATATCGTGTCCATGAACCTTTCGAACGTTGCAGGTGCGTTACACAACCCGAAAGGCATCACGTTAAACTCGAATAGTCCGTCGGGTGTTACAAATGCTGTCTTTTCTCTGTCGTCCTTGTGTATAGGAATTTGCCAGTAACCTGACCGTAAATCGATTGAGGAAAAGTAAGATGCCGCAAAGAGACAGTCGATGGCGTCGTCAATTCGTGGGAGCGGATATACATCTTTCTTAGTGACGGCGTTTAGGCGACGGTAATCAACACAGAACCGCCACGTACCGTCTTTCTTCTTCACCAATATCACGGGTGCTGCCCAAGGACTAGATGATTCTCGAATGACGCCTTTGCATAGCATTTCTTGGACCTGATCGCTGATTAGCTTGCGTTCTGACGGAGATACACGATAGGGTTTTTGTCGGATTGGCTGGGCGGCTCCTGTGTTGATGCGGTGACGAGTTCTGGACGCAGGAATTGATGGCGGGCCATCGCGCTGCGCAAAGTCGAATACCGAGGTATGTTTCGTAAGCAGGGCCATCAAAAGTCGACGCTCGTGATCGCTGAGTGACTTGTCAATCATGGAAAGTATCTTCGAGCTCCCGGGGCTAGAGACACTGGTTGCTCCTCCATCGGGGAGCTCTGTAAGTACTGCCACCGATACGGGCGAGTCTTCCTGAAACGTGGCAATCTTTAGGCCTTGAGGTAGCACTGCCGCTTCAGTGGAACAGTTTAGCGCCCACAGCCCCGCACATCCATTGGTCACTGAGACTACGCAGTGCGGAACTAACACGTTTTTCTTGAGGCAGTTCCGATGTACAGGTTCCACTGCAGCGTCGAACGAGATAGGAGCCGGAGATGAACAGGCGACGGCAACACGCATCGCGGATAAGGCGGGCACAACTGTATCCTCAGACACGCACAGCATACTCTCCGGGCAAGCTTCACCTTCAAAGAGCACAGGTGAAACACTGGTGTCGACACTGAGTTCTCCCGTCCGGCAGTCAACATTCGCACCACACAATTGCAAAAAGTCAATCCCCAGAATCACGTCATGCGAGGAGCGAGGAAGAACAGTAAACTCTGCATTAAAAACTTTCCCACCCAATGACACATCCACGTTACACACACCAACCGGGTATAATGATTCACCACTGACTCCACGGAAACTTGTGCACTGGTCCCAACGAAACATAACCTTGCGTCCCAGAAGGCCTTTAAACCCCACACTCATGACCGAGACAGTTGCTCCCGTGTCGACTAAAGCCATTGTAGAGACCCCATCAATCAGTACATGAACCTTATTCTTTAGCATGAAAATAGTTGGAGGCAGTTGAGTCGGCAGCACACATTTTCCAGCGACCTCACCTCCATCGGCCGCGCTGGCTAGTTTCCCGGCGGGGGCGACACGAAACGGCGCCGAGGCGATGGTGACGTGAATCGCGGCCGAGGGGATGGTGATCGGGAGGCTCGGAAGGCTGGTGGTGGCGTCAGAGTACGGTCGGAGGCAGGGGAGCGGTAGCGGTTCCGGGTTCTTTCTTCTCCAAGGTAGGTCTCCTGGGCGCTGCATCGTTCCTCTCGAAAGTGGCTTCCTGAAGTGGAGTCTCCTGGCCACTGAGTGCGCAGTGTACGACCGCTAGACCGCATAGTCGGCGCTGACGATCCGTAGTTCGATGCTCGGCGTCGGCTACAGTACCTAGCTATATGGCCAGGCATGCCGCAGCAGTAACACACTGGCGAAGGGCGAACTTCAGAATGCGGGTTGAAGTATTCTGCCGAAGACATCGGTTGAGGGTAACGAGGCTCTTCCCCTTGAAAGTCGTAGGTAGCGGCGAGTCTTCGTGGACGAAAGTTGCGTGGGCGTGGATCAAAACGTTGAGGGGGCGAATCATTGCGTGGTGGTTCGGTCGTAATGTAATGCGGTTCGTCTCTGGAGCCGTAAAGATCCGCGACGTTCACCGAGTGGTTCCAAGTAGCCGAAGGGGGTTCCCAAAGAGTGTCTCGGGAAACGGAGGAGCTGTAACGTGGCGCCGCACAACGTGCCTGTTCGTCATGTCGCTGTAGCTCCTCGCGGACTATCTGGCGGATGGCGGACGATAGGTCTGGGAGCGGAGGACTCGTGTCAACACTTGCTACAGTTGTTACATTGGCCAGCCGTCCAAACTTTGGTGTAATTCGGCGAGTCTTCAGCGCCTCGAACGTACGGCAGTGCCGTATCAGTTCTGATACAGTGTGCAAGTTCTCTTTACCAATGAGGAAGTTGTACACGTCTTCCGCTATTCCTTTTACCACGTGTCCCACTTTATCTTCCTCTGTCATGTGAGGGTTCACGGTTCGGCACAGCTTCAAAATTTCTTCGATATAGGTAGTGCAAGTCTCGCCGGGTACCTGAGCTCTCTGGGCTAATGTGAGTTCCGCACGTTTCCTCTTTGCGTCCGAGTCACCGAAACACTTTTTGATCTCCTCAACGAAGCGTGTCCATGTAGTTAGCATGTCCGCGTGGTTGTCATACCATACCAGCGCCGTGCCGGCCAAGAAGAAAACAACGTTCCTAAGCTGACTGGCAGCATTCCAGTTATTGTATTGGCTTACCCTTTCGTAATGGGTTAGCCACTCATCCACATCTTCCTCTGCCTTCGCCGAGAACATGCGTGGCTCTCGGTAGTGCTGGATAGGGACTGGGCTTGCCGAGGCACTGCTGGTGAGGGTATTTTGCTCTGTAGCCATGATTGAGCGCGACGGCGAAAGTCCGGCGAGGCGACGGCTTCGGCGTAGCTCTAGTGCTGGTGGTTCCGTTGTAGGTCGTGGGAGTTACCGCACAGCTCCACCAAATGTTACACACGAGGTGTTTAACGCAGAACCAGATGAATCTGGTTGATAGGCGCGGTTGTTGAAGAGCGGTCTCGCGGCAGCTTGGCCAACGTCGTTCTCTTCTTTCTTCTCGTTGTCTCCGCGGCAGGCGTGGTTCATGACAGCTTGTGACAATATTGCAAATGCAGCTTTTGCAGAACCCTTGTATATGACTTAAAAACATTCACGTAATATATAGTTTGTCATAATAAATTTGTCCGCTTGGAATCATTTACTAGACTTCGTTTAAGGAATTCCGATATTTTTTCTTGATGCAGAGCTATTAAAGTGTGAACATCGTGCTGTTAATTTTTTTGCAAGTTTAGAAATTTGAAAATTGCTTAAATGAAATTGAAGCTTTCAATCGATAATTTGTTTCCAGCACTCAGTATAACTTGGCTTTATCTCTCAAATGCAGCGAATATAATTAAAGTTAGTGTTTTTAAATTTTAAATGCGTTTGAATAGGTAGCGTCGGATTTGCGCCAGCGTTAAAGCATCCTTCTAATTGCCATGAAAAGCGCACGATAATACATTATACGAAAGCTAACTAAAATAAAATGTTTGCTCACCTGTGGGTCTGTTAAAACCAGCGTCTGAAATGTCGCTAGGTAAACTTTAAAATTTTGAGGTCTCTCTTATATAGTGCGAAATCTCGTTCGCGACTTTGGTTTCTGCAGCTGTAGCAAATAAAATAAAAATTTTTGCGGAATGTTTCGATGATGAAAATTTGAGATTCCCTTCACAATAGCAAACGTTTGTTAAAGAACGTCATGAGATGTCAGAAAAAAAGGAAAATAAAGAAGTCGTCCCCGCACCAATACTACATTATGAAAAAAGTAATTATGGCGAAGGTAAATTTTCGATTATTGCTTCAAAGAGGAAGTAATTATTGCCTTTATTACAGAGGGTGAGTGCATGTCCTTGACCCGTCCGCACAGGCTTGCCTTCTATTTTTTTTCTGTAAAATACCATGAGTGTATAGCAGCTTCACCCAAGCAACGATCCCATCAAAGCATCGTTACTTGCTCTCTATGAAATATATATTGCCTTTTGCACTTTCGATGCATCCGCCATTCAACCGCTTTTGAAATTAATTTTATATCGTCGGTAGGCCAACACCAGCAGATAGCCGCAACGTGACGGGAAAAACTGCTCTAAAACAACAGGAAATGTGCCGGTCAAAGTTCGCTCGTATATTATTTTGGTTTACAATTCCTAGTTTTACTGCTACATGTAAAAAACAAAAGCAGGTCGTTGCCCGTGACCCCTTTTCTGACCCTTGTTGAAGATGTTCGCTACACAGTAGCGACCAAATGAAGGCGTAGAATCTCTTCTACGCCTTCTATAATCACAGCGTCGTTGTAGTCTAAAACGCTAATACCACTAGGCATTTTTGTACCGTGTATCGACCTAATTAACGGCGTGCAACAATCGAAGGCATTTAGTGATGCCACAAAACCCACAACGGTCGGACCCATTGAAATCGGGTTTCTAAAAAATAAAGGACAATAAAATTTGTGATCACAACGTGAAGTGTGTGATGATCATTGAGCTGTGAAGGCACAATTACATATTGAAGAATAACAAGGGGAAGAAAAGAGTTGATTTATGTCAACGGAGCTTATCCGACGTACAGCGGGTTTCAGCTACTTACATGCTTGTTTTGCATAATGATTTACGATCTGGGAGGTCATTTGTAAAGCAACTTTCCTAGCTTCGATTTCCCTAAAAGGCTACTGATTTTATTGTAAGTCGCTAAAAATGTCATCATCATCATCATCATCATCATCATCATCATCAGTCTGGTTACGCCCACTGCATGGAAAAGGCCTCTCCCATACTTCTCCAACTACCCTGGTCATGTGCTAATTGTGGCCATGTTGTCCCAGCAAACTTCGTAATCTCATCCGCCCACCTAACTTTCTGCCGTCCTCTGCTACGCTTCCCTTCCCTTGGAATCCATTCCGTAACTCTTAATGACCATCGGTTATCTTCCCCCTCATAACGTGTCCTGCCCATGACCCCCCCCCCATTTCTTTTTCTTGATTTTAACTAAGATATCATTAACCCGCGTTTGTTCCCTTACCCAACCTGCTCTTTTCTTATTCCTTAACGTTACACCTATCATTCTTCTTTCCATAACTCGTTGCGTCGCCCTCAATTTAAGCAGAAACCTTTTCGTAAGCCTCCAGGTTTCTGCCCCATACGTGAGTTTTGGTAAGACACAGCTGCTATAAATTTTCTCTTGAGGGAATAATGGCACCCTGCTGTTCATGATCGGAGAATTCCTGCCAAACGCACCCCAGCATATTCTTGTTCTTGTGATTACTTCAGTCTCATGATCCGGATCCGCACCTAGGCAATAACTAGGGAAATGCATTGTTATAAATACGAAGAATGTAATGGACGAGAAGCCAAGGAATGTGAGATAACATGGCGACTGGGACCAATTTTTGCTTTTGCAAAAATAGCTGTTTACTCAAGATCATTGCATATATTCCGGGAAAAGAGGACGATAACGAGTGAAGTTCGTGACAAACCACTAATACCAAATATACCCAAGAGCATGCATCCAGGTTAAAACGATGGTAGACGCAAGAGCAGAGCAGAGAAAATTATCCGTAGCTTTGGGTCAGATGACACTGCAGCCTTCGTTGACGCGGCTGAATCGCCACACAGAAATAGCTACGTCGAAGTAATCGCAGATCGTGCCCAAAAACCCCCTTACAAGCGTATCAGTTAGGGCACCCATTGCACTAGCATTAGTCTCCACGAATGCTCAGTACATCATTAGCGATTCTCAAGCTGCCATTAGAAATTATGGAAAAGGTAGGATCTCTGATGAGGCATGGCACATCATCAGAGTCAATGAAAGAAAATGCTCCAACGCAGAGAAGAACGGCACGCAATTGCTCTGGTTCCAAGCGCATACGACTCCATGCATTCCCGCAATCAACCTCAACGGGGTAGCACACCGCGAAGTTCGAGGTCTTACTCGCCGAGCTGAGCAAAGAGTGACTTCCATTGCGCAGGAGAACGCGGATCAGGAGATCTGTAGAGAAAAAGATAGAATAACAAGATTTAACGATATTGCCAAATTCTATCCAAATGGGAGGTTACTATAACCAGCGCCTCATATTACACTGAACAGAGCTGAGTCCATTACTTGGACGCGATTAAAAACAGAACCTATACGAGGTCAGTGGTAGTGAAAGCGTTCTACCCCGAGGTATACGAGAGCGATATGTGCAAGCTGGCACCCTTCAACACAGAGGCACCCTTCAACACATGCTGTGAGGATGTGAAATATATCAAGATAAAATGGCAGCCTTCCAGGAAAATCTATGGTCGCGGTGGTCGGCCGCGCTGATCAGCTCAGAACTTCAAGACCAAATTTGGGCGGTCCAGCCAGCCATGCAGGCCGCACGGGGGTAGCAGCTCCCCCTTGTGAGATTTCTTTAGCGGTTATCCACTGTTCCAAAGTTATCCATTGGCTCAAGATACGCCAGCTTATTTGATATTTGCAGAATGTTGTCACCGATTCAATATCGAAATAGCGACACCTAGACAGATTGCGCGTGATAAACAATTTACTGGCGTACATTCTCGATGACATTCAACCACCCGTGAATGCGCTGCAGTGTAAAGTCTCATAAAAAGATGTCCTGATAGATAGATCGGTTTGCGGCGAAGGACGACTTCCTGCGTAGTGACTGAGTGCTTCGACCTATATTTATTGAACACCATTAAATGCTCAGAACTCCAAGACCAACTACGTGATAATCTGGTTTACTAGTCGTTGAATAGTACCGTTCCATGGTACTGAATTAACCGATCGCGCCAAGACTAAAAACACGTGAAAGCTTTCTCAGGGAGGATTCTTTAAAAAGTGAATTACTGGCTTTGAAAATAGGATTTTGTAAATTTCGGTCTCGGTGGCAATCGAAACCTGCCCTGCAGCGCGCTATACTAGAACGCTTCCCGATGCCTTGGCGGCTCCATGGCTCAGCATGACTAAACGTTCGACCTAGCCAATGAAGAAAAGGTGGCGCTAGTCATGAGAGTGTAAAATGAGCTTAGTAAATAATAAGCAATAATATCGAATTGAACGGCGCTGAGATATGCTTTAAATCTTGTGTGTCAGCGGCAAGCCGGTGCCTTTTCATGTGGCCTTACCGAGACATAGTTAGAACCTCAGATGACTGCTTGGCGAACAAGGAACGCGAGGAAAAATATTTCACAATAGGGACGACAATGCTTTCGTTTCACAACACGTGGGCGTCCTCGAGCGTCTCTTCCTAATTGTTTTCCCAACGCAAACTCGCGAAATAATGATGCAGAATCGGGACTAACTCGCTTGGAACTACCTCGTCTTTCAGATCACTTCAGCGTGGCAGTATAGAAGTGCTACATTTTCATTGAGTGAATACTATGAGATAGACTAGGAGTGTGAATGAAATAGACTAGGAATTTCAAAGCTAAATAATAAGCTTTGGGCTGATTGCAAAGAAGTGAAATTCCACAAAGATATTCCTAGGATAAGCAAAACCCTATCCGTTTGAAAGGGTTTCATTTATTCTCCTCCTTTGAGCTGATTCCGACTTGAAGATGCTTTGTATTGTGGGCCCTTGGCATAGGTGCAGCTTTCAATTATAGGGTTAATCCGGATGCTTTATTTCGGGGACGCGTCTTACCCTCCTGCCTTTCACTGCACTATAGAACTACGCAAAAGGCAGAAATTCTGCGTGAAGAGTGTCATCAGTGTTTACCCACGGGCTACCGTATCTCACCTCACCTATATAGCGTTAAATGAAAGTTATAAGCTAAGTGCGAACTTTAACTCAACGCATCACGAATCTGAAAATAGGTGCCCACGACCAGCCCAGCTAGGTTTGCTTCACTTGGACTTTGCCCTAGGAGAGATGAGGCAGGTCAACGACAAAAGAAAGCGCAGGGTAACTGGGAAAAGAACTTCAAATATAAAGAGTAAAGGTAGAAATGGTAAGGATGGTTGTGGCCTGTTGGCTGAATGAATGAATGGCAATTTAGCGGTAAATGCGAGTGAAATGTGGTAGACATGAGATCGCACCTTTGTGAGGTCCCGGATATATGATTTGAATAACATGTGCCTAATTCAAAAGTGTTTTCAGGAGATTAGCACGTAGTCTTCGCTGACAGAATAATATCTGATGTGGGGAATGACCAGCATGAGTGTGTATATATATATATATATATATATATATATAGTAAGCATTTATGCGGACTTCATCGTCATCTGTACAAAGTCATCATCAATCATCAGCTCGTGTTTGTTTTTGCATCGACGCCATTGGTGGAGGCGCTTTAAGATCCCTTCGACCTCAATCCACTTCAAGATCTCTCCTGGAGCTGCGTTAGGGACGCCGCTTACGTAAAGAGGCCGCCATGTCGCAAGAACAGACCGCAGCGTCCACCATCTCGGTTGAAGTGCCAGCCACCACCAGTACCAGCCCTGCCAACAACCGGTATCGCGATCCTGAAATCTTCTCTGGCTGTCCCGGTAAGGACGTTGAAGACTGGCTCGACAACTACGATCGTGTCAGCGAATACAACAACTGGAACGAGACATCGAGGTTAAACAAAGTACCATTTTACGTCTCTCAAGTAGCCAAGACATGGTTCCTGAATCACGAGAGGGACTTCCGTGATTGGTCGTCTTTCAGGGAGCAGCTACGGCGGATTTTTTGCACACCCACGGTTCGTTCGGAAGTTGCGAAAAAGAGGCTGTCTGAGCGCCTCCAGCACTATGGCGAGTCGTATACCTCGTACATTGAGGAGATTCTCGCGCTTTGCCGCCATGTCTACAGTGCCATGCCAGAAACTGACCGCGTGTGACATCTTCTTAAGGGTATAGGATCTACTGCTTTCAACGCACTGGCCGCTCAAAACCCTTCGACGGTGTCGTACGTCATCTCCGTCTGTCAACGCCTCGACGCCCTGCAATCATTCCGCTTACAACCGGACTTTTCCGACAGCCCCCTGGCAAACAGTACTGAGCTCCGGTCTATCATACGAGCCATAATTCGCGAGGAATCGCAAGCGCATGGCTCACCGCCTTGCAGCAGCGCTCACGTCCAACCTGCTTCTACTGACGTGCGCGGCATTATTAAGGAGGAATTGGCCTCCCTGCAGAACGCCCACCATACCAACGCTTCTCCTTGCCCACAACCGGGTCCCTACGCCCAGGTTGCTGCAATGCCAGCCGCGTCGTCTCCAGTCACACCAACTGCGCCTGTTCACGATCATCTGTCAAATTTAGTCGCCCGAGCTCCGAACCCAGCTTACTACTCTGCCTGGCATTCGTCGAGGCCTGTCTGCTATTACTGCGGCTTTCGAGGACATATATCCCGGTTTTGCCGACGCCGCCAGCAAGACGAACGTCCTATTTACGCTGCCTTTGAACGCGATGAGCCACCTCCTCGCGTGTACCGCACTTATGATGATAATCCTCCCGTTCGCCGATCTTCATCTCTGGCCGACTTCTCCAACACAGCACACAACACACGGGCCTCGAGACGCCGCTCCCCATCGCCGCTCCGACGTTCTGTTTCGCGACTTCGACCTGTTTCCCATCTCCATGTCCAGCGACCGGAAAACTAACTAGTGCAGTTTTTGGAGGGTAAAGTGAATCGCCGCGAAGTGCTCCAAGTCCTCCTGAACGTCCTTCGAACATGTTATTGGTGTCTGTAGAGGGTGTGAGTTTGTTAGCTCTGATTGACACGGGAGCTACTATATCTGTTATGCGGGCGGACCTGTGCTCTCGCCTGCGGAAAGTGAATACGCCTTATATCGGAGCATCCCTGATTGGGGCTAATGGAGGAATCATTCGACCATCAGCCCAATGTACAGCACGCGTCTTCATTGATGGTATCGGTCAGCACAATAAGTTCGCGATTTTATTCCCGTGCGCTCATGAACTAATTATAGGTTGGGGCTTTCTCGCGTCAGCGTCCGCTTTAATTTCTTGCCGTCAACGTGTAGTCCATATGACCGAGACTGTTCATTGCAGCGGGAGTGCCGATTAGCCACGAGTGCGTTTTCTCACCGCTGCCGATTCTGTACTGCCTCCCGGCCACGAGCAAATCATAAGTCTCTCTTCTACGGACATCACCAATGGCGACGTGTTTATCACTCCTTACGGCCGCTGTCTTGCCCGTGGGATTGTCTTCGCTTCCTGCCTGGTGTGGTTCCTAGAAAGTTCGGCATTAATCATCGCGTTAAACGCGACCACTGAGACAATCTTCCTACGTCAAGGCTCCGCAGTGACCTGTTATGTGGATTCCCAACCAGTCTACCTGCTTCCTCTTTTACTTTTCCAGCCTTGATCTTCGCTTCGGATATTGGTAAATTCCAATGCACGAAGCGGACAAAGAAAAGACCGCCTTTTATACTCCGGATGGACTTTAGGAGTTTAACGCAATGCCTTTCGGTCTATACAATGCTCCCGCCCCATTTCAAAGAATGATTGACACTATTCTTCGCGGCCTCAAGTGGAAAACTTGTCTATGTTACCTCGACGACATCATCGTGTTTTCCTCCACTTTCACTGATCAACTTCAACGCTTAGATGAACTGCGCACATGCCTTTCTAATGCCGGACTTCAACTAAACACGAAGAAATGCCGTTTCGCTAGCACTACGATTAAAGTTCTCGGTCATATCGTTAGGAAACAGGGCATCCAGCCCGATGCGGACAAAATTTCCGCAGTGCTCAACTTTCCACGCTCACTTCGTGCAAGAGAACTGCGCAGCTTCATTGGACTCGCGTCATACTTTCGACATTTTATCCGGAACTTCGCCAGCATTGCCTCGCCCCTCGACAACCTCCTTGCTAGTTCAAGTTCCTTCGATTGCAAGAATCAGTGTGAAGCCGCGTTCCAAGAACTCAAGCGCTCACTAACATCCCCACCTATTCTTTGTCATTTTGATGACAAGGCGCCCACATTACCGCATACTGACGCTAGTGGCCAAGGAATTGGCGCCGTACAGTTGCAGCGCGACCACGAATTTTGCGAAAAGGTAGTTGCATATGCAAGCCGTGTTCTCACTTCAGCGAAAAGAAGTACTCTATAACCGAACAAGAGTGTTTGGCTGTTGTCTGGTCCATTCAGAAATTTCGTCCGTAGCTCCACGGTCGACATTTCACGGTTTTGACCGACCACCATGCCCTATGTTGGTTGTCGACCATCCAAAACTTGTCTGGACGCCTCGCCCGCTGGATACTCCGATTACAAGCATATAATTTTGATGTCATATACAAGTCCGGAAGGAAGCACCAAGATGCCGATGCTCTTTCACGATGCCCATTACCACCATCATCGGAGCACGTCACATCCCCTAGTCAAAGTGGCTGCACGGACGACGCATCGTGTATTACACCGATTTCTTCCTTGGCTCCATCAAACCACCCTTCAGTGCTTTCCACTCACCAGCGCGCCGATTCTTATTGCCGTAGTATCATCAAGCGCCTTAGCGGTGTTTCATCTCTACCCAATGCTAGGCTACGGAAACAGCTCAAACTGTTCAAGTTCGAAGACGACGTGCTCTGCCGGTGCATATTTCACCCGGATGGCCATCGATGGGTTCCAGTTCTACCGCGCTCTCTTCGCGCTGCAGTTCTGCAGGCCTCACACGATGACCCTACGTCAGGCCACTTGGGCTACCACAAAACACACGAGCGCATACGTAGCCGATTCTTTTGGCCAGGTCTTTCCGCGAGCATAGCTAGATATGTTGCCTCGTGCACGCTTTGCCAACACCGTAAGCGTCCTACTACTGCTCCGGTCGGGACGCTACAACCACTTCCTTGTCCAGCACGACCCTTCTCTGTTGTCGGCATTGGCCTCTACGGGCCATTCCCAGCTACTCCAGACGGGAACAGATGGATCGTCGCTGCTGTTGACCACTTGACCCGGTACGCTGAAACAGCCCCAATATGTCCAGGAGCTGCCTCAAAAGTAGCGGCCTTCTTCTTGCAGTCTATCTACTTACGTCACGGGGCGCCTCACGTTCTTTTGAGCGAACGAGGCAAGGCATTTCTTTCAAACACCCTTAATCAAGTTCTGCAAGCGTCCAACACCGTGCACAAGATAACGTCTAGCTACCACCCTCAAACCAACGGGCTAACAGAGCGATTTCGCCGCACGCTGTGCGACATGCTCTCCATGTATATTCAACCTGACCATCGTAACTGGGATGCGATTCTCCCATTTGTAACATTTGCATAATACACGTCTGTTCAATGGACTAACGGATACTCTCCGTTTTTCTTAGTATACGGCCGCCACCCAACCTCATCACTCGACGTTTCTTTCTTCTCTGGCCCCGTCAACGCCTCGCCATTCATTTGGGCCCAGTTTGTGTCTCGTGTTGCCCAATGTCGTCGTCGCGCCCGTATGAACACTGAAGCCAGCCAAGACGATCGCAAACATCGGTACGATGCCTCTCACCGCGTCGTTCTCTACCGCCCTGGTAACGATGTGCACCTATGGACACCTGCACAAACACCCGGTTTATGTGAGAAGCTCGAGTCTCGACATATTGGCACCTACAAAATCATGGGGCAGACCTCGCCAGTGAACTATCGCGTTACACCTGTTGATGCCAAAACTGACCGACGCTGCCGTGGAACAGAGATCGTGCACGTTTTCCGCCAGAAGCCCTTTCATCTTCGTTCTACTGTCTAATGTGCCGCCAGGCTGGCCGCTTCCATCCTAGGGGGCAATTAGTGTAAGCATTTATGCGGACTTCACCTTTATATGTACAAAGTCATCATCCATCATCGGCTCGTGTTCGGTCTTGCATCGACACCATTTTTCCTTCTTCGAATAAAGCGTTGTCTCAACCGTGGTATTTCAATATATATATATATATATATATATATATATATATATATATATATATATATATATATATATATATATATATATATATATATATATATATATATATATAGGCCTCTTAAGCTGTACTATCCCATTTGTGCCTCTGCCATGTCTACGGCTTTGCTAACTTCATTTTGTAGGCTGTGTTCTCCTTATACACTCCCAATTCGAACGCAGCACAACCACAAAAGTTCTGAAGAACCAGTGCTTAGGTCAAGTTCGCAGGATATTAACCGACGAGAATGGTCTGCCGTTGAAGGGGCTAATAGTAGCTCAAGGAGTTGAGCTGCAGGTGTAAAAGCGGAACTAAGGGTCCCCTATTGTCTTGACCCCAATCGAAAATTGCACACCACGTTTAATGCCGTTGCTTGTAAATTATTAAGGCGACGCCCAGCCGTATGAAACACAGGAACATTGTTTTGCGATGAAAGAGTCCATGTAAAACAGGGAGTGAAAACGTAAACGAAGAGATGATACTCTCCGCAGCCATATTGGAGTTATTGAATGAATGAATGAACCAATGAACGATTTCTTTAATGAAGGAGCGTATCAAAAATCGGTGGAAAGACGTCTGAGCACATTGGTGAAGCAGGGTGGTAAAAACGGAAGTAATAGAGTTGAGGAAGCTGGTGAAGTCGCAATTATGCTGGGAAGAATATTAAAAGCTTTCACTTAACATCATGGGCCAAGCTTATCACCGTGCCGGTGCGCCAAGATATCGGCTACGAAGTCGTTGCTTACAGATCTAAGCGGGGTGTTGGTGAAACCAGTTGGATTCCCATGTAGATGTGTGGTGTGGCATGCAAATGATCGAAATCAACGCCCGTTATTGATTCTTGAAGGTATTTTCCTTCTTTGCAAGGTATCTGCTCCGGGGGCAGCTGTTTAAGCACGATGTTTAAGCACGATGTTTAAGCACGAAGCACGATGTTTACACTTTAATAGCTCTGCATCAAGAAAGAAATATCGGAATTCTTTAAACGAAGTCTAAAAAATGATTCCAAGCGGACAAGTTTAGTTTGACAAACTATATATTACTTGAATGTTTTTAAGTTATATACAAGGGTTCTGCAAAAGCTGCATTTGCAATATTCTGAAGCTTTTTTAGATCATAATGCTCAATATAATTTTTTTCCGCTTTAGACGAACTATTAGATGCAATTCACAGAAGTGTGATATCATTCTTCATTGCTAGGTTACATAGTTCTAAAATTGACAGCTTGCTGTTCTGAAAATTCTCGATTTTTGCCAATATGTAGAAAAATATTTACGACCAAAATCAAAAATAGGAAACAAAAA
Source organism: Dermacentor variabilis (assembly GCF_050947875.1). Classification (NCBI taxonomy): domain Eukaryota; kingdom Metazoa; phylum Arthropoda; class Arachnida; order Ixodida; family Ixodidae; genus Dermacentor; species Dermacentor variabilis. The sequence goes on along the minus strand of NC_134573.1, from coordinate 79,394,604 downwards.
GTAACTAGAATATAGGTTTAGTTTTAATTGCAACACACCTGGTCATTTTTGGTGTAGTGAATGCCGAGAAGGACGATTTCTGCTTTTACAACTATTTAGATAAGAGTATTAGAGCTAAAGCTTTTCTTAAGTTTCATTGAGAGAGCAGCTGCTGCGTATACCGGTTTAGTTTAAAGCGTTCTTGGAAAAGAACTAAAATGTTTAATGGTGTACTACATAAAACATATAGAGCTCTTATAGTTTCCATATAAGACTTTATACGGTGCAGGTGTTCTCCCTAAACTAAGGAACGTGTAAATGTATGTAGCGAGCTGTGAGGTTCCATTTCAAAACTTTTATACATAACGGCCGCGTTGATTTGAATAATACTCAAAGGCATATGACGGTGTTATTATATTTCTGAAGATGTAGAAGCTGAAGGTTCAAATTTATGGTCTGCTCCATTTGGAAAATATAGTTTTAAGATTTAGACGAGTTCCGAAATCATCATATAGATCATAATACAATAGTTTAGGCCCACTCCATTCTGGGGGCATGGTGTCTTCAGATATGAAAAAGCGGTTCGATAAAACAAAGGTGTTAAACAAGAATACCAAATAGTGTGCCTGACACTCAAACAAAGGGGAACTTAGTAGTGTGACTGAAAAATACAAATGGAAACGCAGGCTGTATTTTCCTATTTCACAGAAGAAGCTGGAACTGCGTGTTGCATGCGTGGTTGTTAAACATTGTTTGCAGGTTTCTCGCTTGGGTGTTTGCGGGTCACGTGAATGGGCTTGGTCTATGTGTCAAAAAATCTAAAAACAACGAACTTCTTAGTATTTTGCTGCACTGCAATTAAGGAATTATAATAGCGCTTTTGGTGTTTGGAGAAAGAGGGTTATAAATTGGAAGCCAGTGCACTTTACCTCTTCATGTGATATGGTGACACAATGTATACTTCTGCAGCGCAAGGCAACATGAACCGTCTGTTTGGAGTGGACCTTCTGGTGGCTGCCGCAATCGTAATTGGTAAAGATAACTATTGTATTCGTATTTTGGTGTTATATTTTACACCATGGCGCAATAATATGAGGCACTACAGTTACAAATCCAGAAAACTTAAGATTTGAGGTACATGGAGGACACATAAAAAACTCTAAAACAACTTGTTGCTCATTACTGAGTCAGTAAAAAAAAACACTTCACATTTTTTTGTCTGACATATTAGCACCGACGTAACGTACGCTATATTTTATTGAACCTTGAGGACTACAGAAAAATAAGAACCTACCTTACCATTGCTTGTGCAAGGAGGATCATATGCTTTGCTGGGGCCCTTGCAAAGGCGCTATTTTCCGAGGTAATACTTCTGATGAGAAATGAATGCTGAAGTAAAAACAGCAATGCAATTTCATGAACTTTACAGCGAAGCCAGCTAATGTATTCTATGATCAGACACTTGCATTTCATGTAATTTCCTAATGACATGTTCCAAGAAAATTTCCACCACTGTCACATGTGGTGCAATTATATATAATGGAACGTTATTGATCATTGATTGCTGATAAGTTTCTGAAAATAGATTACTTCTGCCATAAATATTGCGTAGATTTCTAATAAATGTATTGCCTTTATATTAAGCACTACAGTTTAGATTACACTGTAATAAACGCATAAATATATACCCCGAAGATGTGGCAGAGTTTAGGACATTCGTTGTAAGTTGAATTCGACTCTTCAATTTGCTATTATACTAAGCATTATCTGTTCATGAGAACAATACTGATCACTTGTATGCCTGGTAAAAAGGTTGTACAGCAGCAGGAATAAATGGTATTAGCTTAGAACGATCAATCCTTTTGCATCTGGCCATATGTTTTCTCAAATTTATTTTACATGCCTTAAAATTTGAAATCTGCAAAATTTATTGTAAGTAAAATGGAATATGAAAGATATGTCCGCCATATTGTCAATTTGAGCCTAGAGATATTGCTGTGGTGTCTAAGCTTTAACAGGAAATCATCACCTACTGCCTTCCGGGAGCGCTATATGTCGTGGCACACTGTGAGCAACACAGTGGCCTAGTGGGCGTATTGAAGAGCGAAAAATTGGTTTGTCGTCTCGCCGGGAAGCTGTGACCAGGTAGCGAACGTAAAAAATATGCAGCTGTCATGATCATGACAGCTGCAGCTTCTAATCTATTTGTAGAAACTACAGTCTATTTTCAAGAGACGATATCATTTCAAATGCGCTTATTGGGCCTCCAAGTGATTTTTTTTACATTTCAGCTTTGATCGTCATGGCTCCGAATAATGCTCTCGCTAGCCTCGGCGGAGGTGTGGGAGGAGGTGGCATCCACAACTTGAGAAAGAAGTGAATATCTGTGCGCCCTAAATGTAGCCATTCCACAGTATTCATGCACTGGATGGCCGTCTGGCCTGAAATAAAATACCTTTTATAAATATTGTTGTGTAAATATTGTTTTTTTATATTGGAGGTACAGTTGGTTAGATATGATTAACGGAAAGTGCCGCGTTGTACTCTATAATTAACAAAGTCCTTATATATAGGATATAAAGATTATTCATGGAAACGGACGTTGTAAAGAGGAAATGCGATGCTTTTTCTTCTCTTTGCGAAATTAAGGCGAGCAGGGATCGCAAGAGGGAGTGTTTCAGTGTGTTTTCTTTTTTTTCCCTTTATTTAAATATTGCACATTTAAATCATTATACTAGACACGCCCCTTTAAATTACATGTTATCATTGATTGCGTCGATTGCATCGATGGCTCTGGATGCGTTCACAATTTCTCTTATATTGATTTCCTTAATCCGCCTTATTCTGCTCGCTCATGGCAGAGCGAGAACATTTCAACGTATGGAATCTCCGTGACGCTTACGGTTGCATATATGATTTGATATATATGATATATTTTTATGGTTGCATATACGGCCGTCTGTCGGGCTGTCATAGAAGGGACTGGAGCAGACTAAGGCTAGGCTGTTAATGTTAAGCTAATGTAAAAATGTGAAACAAAATGTACTGCGGTAAATTCGCCAACGTTTATCGACTCAAATAACATTACTCCCATTTTGCTGAAGGTGCAGTGTCTGCTTTTTCCCGCGGCAACTAGTGCATTCTTCAAGGTTTATTTCCCTTTTAATATCGATGTAATAGGATAGCATTCTGGGCGAGCTCCACCAAATTTGCGGTTTAGGAGAAAGCATGGACCAATACAGAATGCGGTGCAACGTAACACAGCGGTTGAAAGAACCCTCTGGCCTGATGGAAGGTTGGCTAAAATTGTCACGTGACTCACTGGATAGATAGTTCGACGAGCGGCGGTCGGAATCGTGGTGGGATGCCTCCAATCGTGGCTTCCTGGTTAGATTTTTATGAGACGATGCTTTCGAGGGGATATTCGCTCACGCCATCGCTCGTGCGTTTATTTATAGCATTGCAGGCAGACTTTGGCGACACTGCTAATATCTGACGGAAAGGTCGAGGTGTTTTGAGCATGTAATATTGTTAGAGAAACCGTGACTGTATTTGTTTCAACATGTATTATTGTCACTTTAATTATTACAGTTCTCCAATTCCTCCCGTGACATAAGCGCACATCGCTTTCCATATGCAAAACAGATATTTCATCGTGATGTTTTGAACTTTAACAAAGAGCAAGAAATATGGCGATCGGTCATCGTCATTTCATTTCGTCATTGCATACTCTGTGTGTTAGGAAGGTTGACAAGCTTACAATCTTGTCCATTTTTTTACTTCGGTGAAATCTTGAAACGGCGAAATTTGTCCAGAAATAGGAAACAAGGCCCTTCTCAAGTTTTCCGTCTTTGAGGAAGTGCAAAGGTTTCGTGGGTTTACGTTGTCAAGTTGCGATATTGAAGTACGCAGTAGCGGTAACTGCGAATCATAAAACTAACATTTCAGTTAGCGAACAAGTGCTCAGAAAAACAAGCAACAATCAAGCACCAAGATAGGGGCGAGAACAGTCGGCGATTGTCCAAAAAGTGATCAGAGGGTGAACCGCGTCAGCTTTTACACATGACTCGTCAAAGATTTCAACGTAATCGCTGGTGACCTCGTGCCTTCCAGCAATTAACAGATTTCTCGTAGCTGGGTTGAATCAAGTTGCGAATTTATAGAACTATATGTAGGCTGCGATAAATTCCCGATACCTGCAGGTGCGTCCGGCTCTTCTGGCCGTAGAAATTTGGCGACCGGACATATATAAATGATGCACTCTAATCAATGCCCTTTGTTAAAGAGCATCGTCCTGATGTTGCACTAAAACACAGAAGCAATAAGCGAAAGCACCCGTAGTAAAGGAAAAAAAAAACATCAATGCAACGAAGCGAGACAAAGTAACAATGTTCGTGAGCGGGCGCAGAAATGCTTCAGGCGCACACGTTGAAGACTTGAGATTGTGCGGGGCGTCGCTGCGATTTCAAAATGTCGTCTTGCAGGAACTCATAGTCCATTGCGTCATTACGTTGGATTATCTTGTCGCGTTAGAAACAGCGGCGCAAATGCTTCACAAGAAGGACCCGTCACGTATCGGGTGCCAAACCCAAACATGGTCACGCGGCTGGTATTCCACTTAAGATCGTCAACGATTGTAGTTTTGGCTGCTGGTCCTTTGCTGGCTCTTTTTGTGTGGACGATGAGTTGCGTGCTTTGGAGGCCTGCAGGCAGGCGGCGACCACGTGATTCTGGTCGTTGGTGATTGCCAGCAGCAATTCGTCGAGAGTCGTCGTCGGGTTCTATCGGTAACACAGTTTGAATGTTTCGATCTGCAATGATTGTTGCACTGCCGCGTTGTAAGCTAGGCTAAAGTACGGAAGAACGGCATGACGTGTTTTCTATTCGACGTCCATGAACGTGGATAAAATCTCTGCAAGAGTGTTATTAGGACGCTATATGTAATGGCATTCTTCTACGAGCAATATACAGCCGTCCTGCAGCGAGTTGTCTAAGTGTATCCTGGAATGGCTTGATCAGCCGTAAACACAGCTCAGCTGCCCATGATCAGCACTTTCGGGCACCATGTCGCAGTGGTATTATTCGACAAACAATTTGCCTACTTTCGCAGCACCACCGGTAGGGCTTCTGCTTCCGGGCAGTGGATAGCATAGTCAGTGGCCATGATGATCAGCTTGTCCTAGATGTTGGTGTTGGAAAGACCCGCAGATATCCATCCGATTATGTTCACACGGTCAGTAAGGAAGATCGATCGGCAACAAGAATCCCGCTGAGCGTGACGGAGGTGTCATGTACCCATGGCCGTCTCTGCACATATTGAGCTAGAGGGTAACGTCAAGTGTTGACAGGTGGCCAATAAGAGGTCTTTTGAAGGGTACTGGTGCAGAAGTCAGTTCCTCCGTTAGTGCTATGACTGTTGAGAGCGGCGACCGGCGATCACAGCGATCCTCCAGGGGTGACTAGAAGAGCACGCTCCCCAACTTTTAAGAAACGTCACGTGCGCAGACACAGCCCTTGTATTGCAACGCAGCTGCGCTTGCCACTCAGTCAGTACCTACGAAACAAAGCCATGGCGACGATTATGAGTAAGGATATATATTGCAAATACAGAGGACGATGAATAACATGCAACTTGCGCTCACCATGTAAATATATATATATATATATATATATATATATATATATATATATATATATATATATATACGTTGTCCCAGATAACTTCGACCAACGTTCTTTAAGAACCTATGCGTTCTTCCGAGCAGAAATCGCGTGACGATTGTTAGTGCTTATGTAAGCTTACAGTGCCACTTTTTTGCTAGTCTTTCTTGTGTAATTATACGACAAAAATTAATTAACATCTTAAATGTAGCTGTAAATGTTCAGGCGTCATTAGGAAAGATGTGGAGCTCCGCAAATATTGCCCAACGGAGGCACTTCCAACGAGACAGACTTGGCGTGGTCGTTTTTCTTTCGGAAAAACGAAAGTCCGCGGAGTTTAAAACATACCACGTGACCGCGCGCTCTGCGAGCCCGAATGCGCCGCGATTACGGCGCTATCATGAGTGATTTGTAAAAACATCGCCGGCACCGCGCCTTCCCTTCACCTACACTCTTAGGCAAAGTTACACCCTTTGGCTTGCCCCTTCTGCCACACAACAATAATCGTTATCTGCCTTGATGCGTTTCCTTTCTTTAACGCTGCGAGCCCGGTACTTTCCAGTAACGAACGGCACGCGCGTTATCAGCATAGAACAGTTTACACCCTTTGCAGTGCCCCTTCTGATAACGCGCGTGCCGTTCGTTACTGGAAAGTTCCGGGCTCGCAGCGTTAAAGAAAGGAAATCCATCAAGGCAGATAACGATTATTGTTGTGTGGCAGAAGGGGCAAGCCAAAAGGTTGTAACTTTGCCTAAGAGTGTACACTCTGAAAAATGTTTACACCCTTTTGAGTGAATATGTACCACACAACGACAATCGCGATCTGCCTTGCTTGCATTTCCTTTCTTGAAAACGCCGCGCCCGCTACTTTCCTGTTGGGAATGCTATGACATGCTGATAACGACCATGCCGTTCGTTACTGGAAAGTACCGGGCTCGCTGCGTTAATCAAAGGAAATGCGGACAAGACAGATGACGTTTATCGTTATGTGTCATTGTACTACACTACACTCTAAGAACAGCTTACACCCTCTGGCGTGCCCCTTCTGCCACACAACAACAATCGTTATCTGCCTTGTTGCGTTTCCTTTCTTTAACGCCGCGAGCCCGGAACTTTCCAGTAACGAACGGCACGCGCGTTATGAGAAGGGGCACTCTTAATGTTGTAAACTGTTCCATGCTGATAACGCGCTGCTTCCGTTACTGGAATGTTCCGGGCTCGCAGCGATAAAGAAAGGAAACGCATCAAGGCAGATGGCAATTATCGCTGTTTGGCCAAACGGGCACGCCAAAGGGTGTAAACTGTTCTCAGAGACTATAAGAAATGTTTACACCCTTTGGAGTGCCCCTTCTGCCACACAACGATAATCGACATCTGCATTGATGCGTTTCCTTTCTTGAAAACGCCGCGCCCGCTACTTTCCTGTTGGGGAATGCTATCATGCTGATAACGCGCATGCCGTTTGTTACTGGAAAGCACCAGGCTCTCAGCGTTAAACAAAGGAAACGCATCAAGGCAGATGAAGATTATCGTTGTGTGGCAGAAGGGGCACTCCAAAGGGTGTAAACATTACTTATAGTCTACTGAAAGGGTGCACACATTTCTTAGAGTGTACGAGAAAGGGCTTCAACCATAGAGTTTCATATTAGTATAACTACAGGGAAATCTGGCGCTGCGATCGTCCAACCATCATGGGAATATTGGGAAGTACAGGCTACGGATTGGCATTCTGTTGACTAGAGAACTAGTCTACAAGTATTTTTCGGAAGTTTTGATTTCGCTTCAAGCGCAATCGCTCTACCCTGTAGTGGTACAGAGCAACTCAAAGTTCTCTGCCTATGTTCTGTGTCTTAAAATGGCTATAACGCGCTTGGCCAGTGGCTGGGACGATGTTTGTGTCGCGGTGGGATGTAGAAGCCTTGACGAGAAAACGACGCAATCGTAAACGTAGAATCAATGTTTTCACCTTTCGGACCTTGGTTTGTTATGCGTGTTAGGGTGGCGCTCTAGCGTTACGTATTTATAAAACTTCAGAATAGCAAAAAGAAGGCACTACTCATACAAGACATAGACAGTTGTGCTTCTAGTTTATGTACATCGTTTAGGTTGTCATTAAAATGCGTGTTTTACGACTTTGAGAACACAAACTTACTTGTGGTAGGAAAGGGTGCTGCTTCCTGGCTGTAGTCGAGTGCCGAAAATTGGGTCAATGCAAAGCCACGCCGTAACACTTCGGAAGCGGTACATCAACACAAAATAAAATGAAGTGTACTCATAGGAGGCCACAAGCATCCCTGCTAGCAGTGCATTAGATGTGCTTAAAAACCATAGTGAACAGTGCTTCAATCTCAAAGCCATACAAAGTTAATGTAACATGTTGCGCATCAAATAAGACACTGCAGAAATAAAATTAGATTTTACGCGATAAAATTTGAGTATAACTTCGTTTACTGCGCCGCAACCAAACACCGCTAGTCTAAAGATCGCAGTCATTCCGAAGCCTGAACTTCCCATCATTCCCATGTAGGTAGAGGTAACGCTCGTGAGAGCCTCCGCAGACACTGGCACCACATTTCCCTCTAGGGTATTTATTTAAAAACTCTATGGCTTCAGCCTTTGCTCGGCTCGGACATTACCTGCAGCGGCTGGCGATGGCGCCCCGAAAAAGCGCTTCGTCAGCAGGCGCTCGCGCCGGTCGCCGAAGAATGCGCCGTCATCAACGTTTATTTCGATATGACGAGAAGAGCAATTTTTTTTGCAGCGTTCAAGCCGATGCGGAATAGAAAAAATACACACAAATCATGCACCATATGTCATGTACCTGCGCGAGAGAGAGCATCATTTATTACTACGCCGCTTTTCTTCCAAGCTGTACTCACAGAGATAGAAATTTCAACAAGTGCGGACACTCCCATAGAGCCCAGCGGCCAAATTCACTGTAGTGCGCCAAGCGGATGGTGTGAACACATTCCGGTTTCGGTTTTTGGGGCGCGCGTTTTGAACGCCACTTGGTACAAGCCACGCCCACTCCGCTGATCGGCGCATTATTTACTTTTTTCGCTTCTACTGCTGAACCTCGCGCGGCCTTGGCACGGAATCGTTTTATTATTTAATAAAAATCATTGCGAACGATCTTTACAAGCCTCCGCCGAATCTGTGTCACGTTCAAATCCGCCCCCTATTTCTTTTTCTGTCTTTCCTTTTTTTCTTTTTTTTCTTTCTTTTTTTTTAAGCGATGGAGTATCTGCATATGACATCCTCCAGTGCACTTCACCTGCACGCTTGGAGTGGCGAGTGACACCGGCGAAAGATCCCGAGAGCGAGTGGGGCTATACTAATCAACGTACAACCAAATTAGGAAGGCCCACTAAGCTTGAAGAAAGCCATTCCCTCACCAGAACAGGAATTGGCCTTTCTTGTGCAGTAGTCGACCACACGCTCCCTAATGAAATGATCTCCTCAAAGACATGGCCATCAGTCCCCAGTGGCTGCCGAGCATCTGACCAAGGCGGCGGTCAGACTTGCAACGCAGCAGAAGGTGCTAAGAATATCTGGGTCCGGACAGGCCGCCAATGGAAACTGACCGTTGCAACGTTTAGCACACGAACTCTCTCTAGTGAGGCAAGCTTAGCAGGACTCTTTGAAGAACTGTCGGACATTGTTTGGGATATTATCGGCCTTAGTGAGATTAGAACACCTGGTGAGGCTTACACATTGCTGAATAATGGCCATGTCCTCTGCTATAGAGGTCTCCCGGACGAGAAGCAATACGGGGTGGGATTCCTAATCCATTGAGACATAGCGGGCAACATTGACCAATTTTACAGCATCAACGAAAGGTAGCAGTAGTCGCAATCAAAATGAATAAAAGGTATAGATTAAAGGTTGTACAAACCTACGCTCCAACGTCCAGTCACGACGATGAGGAAGTGGATCAGTTTTATGAAGATCTTGAATTAGCGATGCGAAAAGTGGAAACGCGGTTTACAGTATTAACGGGGGACTTCAATGCAAAAGTGGGGAAAAAGCAGGCTGGTGAACTGACAATTGGCAACTACGGTGTCGATTCTATAAACGCTAGAGGCGAGATGCTGGTAGAATTCGCAGAAAGGAATAAGTTGAGAATAATGAACACATTTTTCAGGAAACGTACCAACAGAAAATGAACCTGGAAAACCCTAATGGTGAAACAAGAAATGAAATTGATTTCATACTTTCTGCGGATCTTAGCATAGTGCAGGATGTTCAAGTAATAAGGCAGAGTAAAATGCAGTGATCATATGTTAGTGAGGGCTAGAATCCATCGGAATTTAAACAGAGTGTGATGCAGGTTCTTCTCTTTAAAGGTTCAGATGGTTATCCGAGGCGGAGCCTCTGAGAACCCAATTGAGGGCAAAGCTGTTGGTTTCGAAAATACGCACACAAACTTTTAATGAAACTAGAAAGAGGCTAAAAATAAATAAGAAGGAAATAGAGAGCATAAAATAAACACTCAAACAGACATCACGGCAGTAAGAAACGCACTTAGGGCTAGTATGACGTTAACAATACGCGTGTCCGGGCTTGCCACGATGGCAGGGACGCATAAGAGTCTCGACGTGGAGACGCGTCGACAAGTTGATGAAAGGAGTTGCGCCGGTCTCACCAATGGTTGGGGTGTTGACCACTTGATCAGGTGACCAGAGCGCGCTAGCCCTGGCTTGAAGATAGAAGGCAGGCGGCTTGGCGGCACGAGCACAAGGCGACGGCGTTCTAGCCGGGCACCTGGGCGTAGACCTCGGGCCCGTAGTCCGACTGCTCTCGTCCTGCGTACGGGCCCAGAAGCTCGCCGGCCTTGAGCAGCTCGCGGCACGCTCGTGTAGACTGGCGACGCACAGTAACGAGTTGGCAGGAGGCCCCGGTCGGGTGAAGTCGTGGTGGCTCGGGTCCGGAACCCGACGGCCCGTCATCAACTCCCGGTCCGGTGGCCGACCTTCTCCTGGCGTCGATTCCTGGAACTCTCCCGGCGTCTCCTCCCTTCTGCAAGCGCGCCACGCTTTTTCTTCCGCTCTGACCGATTAGTCGTTTACTGATTGGCTGTTGGACGCTGCGTGGTCTTTTCTTTTCATGCGCCGCGCATTCACGTGCCGGACGCTCTTTTGCATTGTCATTTTCTCTCCAGTACGGAATTCGCCTCGGCGCGCGAACTCCTGGTCGTGTTCTTCTGTCCGTTCTGACCACCACACCATGTCGCGCACTACACACATCATACAGAGAAAGAGTAAAATTGGTCAAGAAAAAACAGGTCAACGTAGAGGCAGTAAGGGTAAAAGCAAACAACCTTGGGCTGGTGCTTGCACACAAATATACAGCCCTAGAACCGAGAGATTATGATGATGACATAGAGGTAATGAATGAAATCGTAATGAGGCTGGCTTAAGAGGCAACGATTGAAGTGGGAGGTAAGGCACCAAGGCAACCAGTAGGCAAGCTCTCCCAAGTAACAAAGGAGCTAATGAAGAAACGACAAAGAATGAAAATGTCCAACGCAAGAGATAAGATAGAATTCGAGGAATTGTCAAAACTGATCAAAAAATCGAAAATAAGTCCTTTTCGAAACTATAACGTGAGAAAGACTGAAGAAACCGTAAAAAAACCAAGATTTACGCGCTAAAAGATAAGCAGGGTAATATCATCAGCAATCTCGAAGATATAGTAAAAGCAGCGGAAGAACTCTATACTCACATTTACAGTACCCAGACCACTCAGGAGCGCCCTATTCTAAACAATAATGAACAGTATACAGAAACTCCTCCTATAACTAGAGATGAGGTCAGAAAGGCCTTGCAAGACATGAAACGGGGAAAAGCGGCAGCAGAGGGTGGAATAACAGTTGATTTAATCAAAGAGCAGGAGACATAACGTTACGAAAACTGGCGGCTATCTATACGAAGTGTCCATCGACTGCAAGGGTCCCAGAAAACTGCAAGAATGCAAACATTATACTAAACCACAAAAAGGGCGACGTTAAAGAACTAAAAAAATATAGGCCCATTAGCTTACTCCCAGTATTATATAAAATATTTACCAAAATAATCTCCACCAGAATAAGGACAACACTGGAATTTAGTCCACGAAGGGAGCAGGCTGGCTTCAGGAAAGGAATGGGTCACAACCATGTCATTAACCAGGTTATCGAGAAATCCGCAGATTAAAATAAACCTCTCTATATGGCTTTCATAGATTACGAAAAAGCATTGCATTCAGTAGAGATAGCAGCAGTTATAAAGGCAATGCGTAATCATGGAGTGCGGACCGCTTACGTAAATACCCTAGAAGATATCTACAGAGATTCCACATCCCCCTTAATACTACCAAGAAAAGTTGGACTGTGCGCTTAGAAGTAGTCAAGCTATTAAACTGTGAAGGCATAGGAGGAATGATCGACGGCGAATTCCTCAACAACCTTCGGTTATTTATTAGCACCAATACACGGGTGAGTGCGCATTTCCAAAACAACTTGGCCTCAGTCGACGTGATGGTACGCAAGTACACAGAGGTGGCTACAACACAGGCTCTCAGCCAGACAATAGATAAAGAAATTTCAACAACAGCGGACACTTCCACAGAGCCCAGCGGCCGAATTGACTGTAGCACACCAAGCGAATGGTACTAACACTATTCGGATACGCTTTTGAGCGCGCGCATTTTGAACACCAGTTAGTTCACGCCGCGCCGGCTCTGTTGATCGGCGCGGCATTTATTTTTTTTTTCGCTTCTGCTGAACCCCGCGTGGCCTTTCCGCGGAATGCTTTCATCATTTAGTAAAAATCATTGCGAACGACCTTTACAAGACTCCGCCGAATCTGTCAGGCGCAATTTCATAAAGAAAACGCAAAATGTCCTCTGATATGATAAAATGTTTATTTTTATCTCTATAAATGCTTGTTCCGTGCTTCTTCAGCATTCATCCAATGTTGTGGCACGAGGTAAGCAGCAGTCGTTGCCGTACGAAGCTCCACCGGATGCCATCACCTGAAAGAAAGTAAATTACGTGCATGTATCATTTTGGTATATTGACCAAACATGAGTATTGCGTGTAGAGGCGAAACGTGCGTAAGTGGTGAATGAGAGGCATTACAGATAAATTCACTATTACGTACATTTTGCAGCAAGGACTCCTCAAAAACAATGCCATAAAATCTGACGAAAACATGCGATCTTCAATCATCCCTGCCTTCCCGAGCAGTATTTCCTGCACTTTAGGAGCACAAATACACAGGTGATGGCGCGTTTCCAAAACTTGGCCTCAGTCGACGCGATGGTAGGCCAAGAACACAGAGCTGGCTACAACACAGGCTCAGCCAGACCATGTTACACGCTTGCAGAATGCCCTCTAGTTCTACCCTTCAGCTTATATTAAAAGCAACTGTATTGCCTTCTTCTTTTTTTGGGTGGGAGAGCTTTTTTTAGCGTCTAATCACTCTTCGAAAGTTATAGTTAAGCTCAAGACGCACCTGCATGTGTTCCTAATATCCAGTATGTTGTCACGGATTCAATAGTGAAAGAGCCTTATCTTATCAGACTGCGCGCGTCAATGGAATACTGGTGCCATTCTCCATCACATTTGGGGACCCGAGATTGCGCTGCAATGTACGGGCATTCCTATCTGATTAACCGATGGCTTGATCCGTAGATCAGATCCAGAGGAAGCGCTGCTATGCGCGCAGCCGTCGTGCGTAGAGTGTTTTCCAGGGCAAGCTCACCTTTTGTAATATGTTATAGCCATGACTCACTCTTTTGGAAGTGTTTTGTTCTTCACATCACTACAACGGGTGAAAGTATAGACGTTTACCATCTTTACTGACTGAATGCTGGGAAACGGACTAGAACTGTTTTTGGCGTCGGCGTTTACGCATTTACCGCAACAATTTGTTAATCATACCCCACTTTTTTATTTAGGAGGCTTTATAAGAAGCAACCTATATTAACATGATCTCTTCATAACACAGAAAACTTAAATGCTTATTACTCGGCTTTCACCACACGTTAAGGAAGTTCGCGACTGGCTGCCTTAAACTTTAAACATTGTCAGAATAAAATACTCATGCGAAACCAAAGCGCTAAATAAATCGACGAAATGCCACTTAAAAGGAATTCACAGTCATGTCGCTGGAAAGTTCTAAGTGAACAGCTCGCACTATAGCGCAGGTAAATGCTACAACGCATATTTTCACAGAGCCGTTTCCCTTCAGAAACACTACACCAGTGAAGTCGACGCCCGTGACTTGAATTGGATGAGACCTCGAGACTGTGTCGATCGGAAGCTGGGCCGTAGAAGCTGAATCCACTTTAAGACAAAACCTCGCACAGAACCCACACTAACTTAGCACATTTTTAACGCACTGGCGACTGCGCACTACCCAAAACTTCTCCCGCGACGCGGTTAGTGAAACAGCGACACCACTGTGCAGAAGGCATTGATGTCCGTTGTCCACGATGAGGTGCGTACATCGACGATCTGGCGGTCGGAGTGCAAGAAATATTACGTTGTACGAAGCAGCCACGTTGTAAAGGCGAGTCTTGATCCTTATAATGCCCTTGGCATCCAAGAACGAGTGAAGATCTTGTGTGGTCGACATATTATCGAGAGCTTTGTCCGTTGTTAGTGCTGCAATCTAATTTCCAAAGTTTTGTGCTTGCGAAATATTTAGCCACGTATCTTGGCTTTTTGAAATATCCTGAGCGGAAAGTGGACATTCACTTCTAGTATTAGAAGGTGCTTGGGAATTCTTAATGAACCTCGTCGCTCAAGTCGTGATTCTAAGGACCGTCTTGCAGCGACGATATTTGGTGACATCTAATATAGCCTCAGGAGCCCTACTCAGGGTCATCAGAGCCACTTCCGCTAGGTTTTTCCGTCGAGTAACGCCTCAGGTCAGTTCTCCCACCCCTCTTCTTCTTTTGGCCACGTTTCTTAGGCTGTAATTAGCCATTCGGGGCCAAGCCACCATAAAAAATTTGTGGAAACGCTCTGGGTTGACACACCTCTTTTTAGTAAATCGGTTGGGTTGCTTTTCCCGCCGCAGCAACCCCAGCGACTTGGGTCGATGCGGTCTTGAATTTCCATCCCTCGATTGCAAACAACGTGTTTCCACTTAGTGGGTGATGACCGTATCCAGCATAGGCTGATGCTCGAATTGGTCCAGCAGATGTATTCGTCGCATTTTGGTAGTGTCTCTCGCTGAAATGTCGCGATCCACACGCCCAGGCAAGCCCCGACGAGTTCAAGACACGGTAACGTGAATCTCTTGATGGGAGTGACCCGATATTTCGAAAGCAGTTGTTGGGCATAGATGTTGCCCGAACTATCTTCAACCCTTAGGTACGCCACGACAGCGTATGCTCGAGGGCTCGCATCTGTGAAGACACGTAGCTGTAAGTGATCTTTGTCTCTGTTGACTTCGGTCAGTGAGCTCGTCTTCAGAGACAGACCTCTCATGTCTTCAATCTCCACAGCAGACTTGCTCCAATCATCTTCGAGAGCCTTCACTAGTGACACATCCCAATCTAATCATTTGGTTACATATCTCTTGAAAGAGAATTTCGGCTGTGATTGTGAATGGAGGCAAAAAACCCATCGGGTCGAAAATTCTTGATGTGGCTTGGAGCACTGTTAGCTTTGTGGTCTTGGTTGGCAATCTCTAGAAGTGGGTCAAGGTTCACACAAAGTTTGTCTTCTTTCATATTCCGCTGCAGGCCGAGTACCTTCGTTAGTATATGTTCACTCGTTGATGTTTCTTCTTTTTTCCGCAGTGTCTGTCGCAGCTTGACGTCGTTATTTGACCATTTCTGTGCATTCATCCCTGCCGGTTTCATGATCTGGGTTGTTTATTTGTACAAGTGTGCTATCTCCTCTGGTGTTGAAGCGCCAAATACCGATTCGCCCACGTGGAATCTTTCCTTGAGCTGAGAATTTGTTTCTTGTATTTCGAATCTACGTGGTGTAAGTGATACTGAACCGTAGCGGATAGGAGAAACGGGCAGAAGTGGTTCCGAAAGGCATAAAGGGAAGTTCCTCAATCGACAAGAAGCGAGGCGCACCCGTCTTTTTCCTTGATGAATATCCGATGGAACACCCTCTGTACATCCGCTGCGAGTCCAAATACGCACAAACAAAACCTGATTATCAGTTTGAGAAGGTCAGCTTTAAATTTTGATCCCTTTTCACTTCTTTCATTTAGACTTTTGCCCTGTCCGTGCGACGATGCGTTGAAAACAACGCAGTCTTGTAGTAGTAGACATCTCGCAAATGAGTTCATGATGGGGCATGTAATACATGTTTTCTCGTGATGTGTGGACGTCCTTGACCTTCTCCGCATGGTCATCCTCCTCGTAGTGTCTGACTGTTTTGTTATACGCTTCCAAGTCTTCTTCGTTCGACGAAAGCCTTCAAACCAATGAATACAGTCGCAACTTTGCGATTGTCTGTCATATCAGGTGCAATTGATTTCCATGGGAGCGATACTTCACAGCGACCATATTGAAAGTTGATGGTTTCAATAAACTTCGTCTCAACATCTCCTTCTTGTTTCGATGATGGCATATCCACCATACGAATGGCTTCCATTTTCTAGAATTGTTGCAACGAGAAGGAAAGCTCTTCATTCTCGTATACGTCTACGCGTAAGACACATATCTGAGTGCTCGTTTGCCGATTAACATTCCTTGTGCAGGCCAAGGACCCTTGAATATTCCACCCGATGTTCGTGTTGATAGCTACGAGAGATTGGTTTTCGGTATCCCATTTCACCTCACTTGAATTCAGCATGAGCTCCCCGTCTGGTCGGAAACGTTCAAAAGACTCACTTCGGGTTCACGTGTTACGGCATGGAAAACCACAGCTGAGGAATTTTCAGCCAGCGCTCTAATTTCTGTTCCCGTGAGTGCTCACTGTTGTCGTAGCCTACCGATGGCATAGTGGACTCTATGCCCTCGCGCTTGTAATACTTGTTAAAGTGTTAAGAATGCCACTGACTGACCACGTAATAATAATATTCTGCGGTTACCTAAAAATAAATAGTTGTAGGGATGGTATAACAAAAATTATGTGT
The DNA here is from genome assembly GCF_050947875.1 of Dermacentor variabilis. Classification (NCBI taxonomy): domain Eukaryota; kingdom Metazoa; phylum Arthropoda; class Arachnida; order Ixodida; family Ixodidae; genus Dermacentor; species Dermacentor variabilis. The sequence goes on along the minus strand of NC_134573.1, from coordinate 79,377,871 downwards.
AAGTGCCTCCACAAACAGTGCTCCGATGCGCAGATATTGCGTGACGTCGTGGAGTACTCTACAGCCAAAAGCCTTGTGCTAGAGCGCTTCACTGCTCTATGTACAATCATACTACTGACATGTGCATGACGTAATAGTTCTGCGGAAACACGTAAGGTGGAGAGAAGTAATAAAGTAATTTTTCAACTGTGAGGCTTTTCGTTCGAGGAATCCGTATGGGTTTCCTTTGTAGCAATTGCTACGAACGGGTGGATGTCTGGTTTCCCCTTTGTTAAATACTTATCTCCACCTTGAGGTTTTCCGCAGAACTATTACGTCAAACTCCTGCCTTTGCTTCGAATTGTTGACAAATTCAACTTCGACATGCCATCTGCTAGACGACTGGTTAGCTCAGATGGTAGAGCGGCTGTGCCGGTAAGGCGGTGGTCCCAGGTTCGAGCCCCGTACCAGGACGAATTTTTCTTCAACTGTGAGGCTTTGCTTTCGAGGAACCCGTATGGGTTTCCTTCGTAGCAATTGCTACAAACGGGTGGATGTCTGATTTCCCCATTTTTAATTGCCATATGTATATTGAAGCAATACTGTTTTTCTTTTTTTCGACCGTCGCAGCATGACGTATGAGAGGGGAACCAAGGTCTAGCGCTTAAACCAGCAGCACGGCCTTCCACCGAAAGTTTTCTCAATAATCAGGTGTCTTCACGATTCAGTTTTAAGCAAAACACTTCAACAACGTAATTCCGAGGCGAAGGGTCTCCGGAGTGTGAGATGGAGACGCTACCACTCAGCCACGATTTCTTTGTTTTCATGGTATTTATTACAGTAGCAACAATCCGCTATTCACCAGTTGGCATAGTCGGAGAATGGAGAGCACAATGATAGTCACTCAGAGAAAAGGCATCGTTCATACTGTGGATAGAAATGTGGTTCCACTTTAGAAGGGTGGTAACGATAGGCAATTCACCAAAATGGGGTACCAGTGCGGCTGGGTATCAAGTGCATCATAAACCTGCTTTAGGTGTAATGTCATTTGGATGAAATGCACCCTTGTAGGTACAACCGTTTTGGTCCATCCTTCGCATTTTCCACAAACTGTGCATTCCGATAAGAAAAAAAAACATATCGAAAGGTGCACTATTATCAGAAGTCGCGAGCAGGTATCGCACAGTATGAGCGTTAATGTCAAAGTTTTTTTTAAATCCGTTGGAGGACATTCCAAAATAGTATGGAGTCGGTGCAGCTAATAAAACAATGTTCAATCGTCTCTGGCACGCCACAAAGGCGACAGTTAACAGAAGAGACAAAGATACCCTTTTCTGTAGCCATGTTTTAAGCGGTATGGTTTCACTATGAAGTTTATAAATGAATGTTTTGCAGCAAGGGGTTATATACATTTTGCGAACTCGCTTTAGTACATAGTGACCTGGCCTTTGGATGTATAGTGATCGGTAAAATGGAGGCGGAAAAAGCATGGACACTAAATCTTTGTATAACGTTTTACGCGACACAGAGTACAAGTATTCAGTGGAAAACCGAACTGTCAGGAAACGAACCGCCAAGTAAACTTCTTGCATGACCCCTCCCCCCCCCGAGCATAAACGCGAAGAAAAATTGGAAGAAACAATTAAATCAGGTAACGCATTAACAAGTGTGAATTGCATGAATGACCGAATTATAGGATGCGATGTATCGCGAAAAAAGAAGAAACGAGACACTATTTGGCGCACATAAAGATGTACTAAACCCAGCCCACGTTCATTAACGGTCCTGAATATATTGTCTCGCCTCATGGGCTCAAAAGTTGAAGACCATACGAAGGTTGCAAAGATTCGGTGAAAGCTTTGGATGTAGAGCCTGACACAATGTATCACTTGCAATACGCAGTAAATTTTTGTTGCCAAGAACTTATTGCCCGCCTCGGCTTTCCTAAAAATAGAAAGTCGGTGTGGAACGAATGTCTGGGCGTAACTTTGCGGGGCCGAAACGCGATCTTTCTAATAGTGTGCGCTAAATGTATATGCGTCTAGTGGCAGCCGAGATATTTTGGCGGGACACCGGTCCAATTAACGCCTCCAAACTGTTCTGGTGCATAGCACCATGAGCCAAACCCTAAGTCTAAGCTTTTTACGGAGTTCATTCGTGCTCCTGATACGCTGCCAAATTCCTCTATTGTTCATATTTCAACACTGGACTTATCCGTGCAGAAGAACGCTAGATCATCTGCATAAGCTAAGACTTTTACTTCATTACCCAGTATATTGAAGCCATGGATGTAACTCGACTGAATTACGCTTAAGCATAGCTGTTCCAGATAAAGGGCGAATACTAATGGGGACATAGAGCATCCTTCTTTTACCGAAGAGCAAATGGAAACGGGTTTGGAGTGTTGGCCATTAATAACTAAACGAGTAGTACAACACGTATAGCAAAGCTTAACGCCTTGAAGCACAACGGAGCCAACATTGGCATGCTCCAGAAGAGTAAATAAATAGGAGTGACTGACAAGTTCAAAAGCTTTAGCATGGTCTACCTGGAGCATTGCAAGCTGCTCAGTGGAACCGTAACAGTACTGAAGGAGTGTACGGGCGATATGTATATTGATTTGAATGGATCGGCCCCTAATTCCACACGTCTGATGGGAACCAATGAGAATTGACATCGGAAATTGCAATCTATTCGATAAAACTATTGCAAAAATTCTATAATCCACGTTTGAGAATGTGATTGGTCGGTAGCTTTCAACAGAACGCAGTTTCTTTTTATCTGAACTTTTTGGAATTAAAACTGTGTGGGTTTTGCAAAAAGATTGCGGAAGGGCGTCCACCTCTAAACTTGTAATAAAAATGCCCAATAATACGGGACTGATAATTGATTTGAAATCTTTGTAAAATTCACAGGAAAGTCCATCAGGGCCGGGTGTTTCGGCAGAGGCAGCTGATCAACAGCTAGCTCAATTTCTTGTATCGTAAGGATATCACTAATGAATGCACAGTCATCATCCTGTAAAGGTTTTACAAGAGACACAAAACTCTATAAAATTTTGCATCGTGATCATCGGGCCGGGCACTAAACAACACACTGTAGTAAGTTTCAAACATGGAAATTATGTCATTCGTATTTGTTAGAAGAGTACCTTCGGAGTATATTTTGGAATTACTTTGGAAACAGCGTGATGTCGCTCGTCAAATAAAGCTTGAAGTATTGGTTGCTCAGACTGCAGAGCACGCCTATTTCGAGATCGAACTCTCGCATCTCTGTAACGCAGTGCATCATACTTTTGCAACTCACATTTAAGATTTTCTATGTCAACAATGTAAGTGCCTGGCATTTCGCATGCCATCTGATAAAGGTTGTGTAGGCTCTTAAGAAGTATTGTTTCTTCATTCTTTCTGGAGAATGCTTTCAGCGATCGAATTTCTATAGCCGCTCTACGAACCTCTTGCTTAAAGAGTTTCCAAGCTGCAAATAACGGAGAGTCAGTAGAAAGAGAATTTTTTAGGGTCATGCGCACGCGATTAATAAATTCCTGATCATTTAGGAGCTCAGAGATAAGCTTCCAAAGTGCCCACTGTGGTCGGAAATTGGTTACGGATTCCTCACCAATCTTTGCGATAACCATGCAATGATCAGAGAACGAAACTTGGTTAGTAGTGCAGGGCAGTCCCCGGGAGAGGAGTGATAAAGAAACTTCAATCCGATCAAGGCGGCCGTAAGAGCGACCTTGAATTCGTGTGTACCAGTGAGCTCCCTGTCCCGGCACTCCTATATCAATGAACCCTGCATTTTCTATTAGGTTAGATAAAACTTCACCACTCCTGTCCCGGTCAGTGTTTATGCCGCTTCGATCGCACGGATAACATACACAATTGAAATCTCCCATGAACACAATGCAACGATTATAGTCCATTAGACTACGCACAGTATCAAATAACACAATTCGTTTTGCAGCGTCGATAAATGCATAGATGTTGCATAATCGCCATGGCACACCCTGCAACACGATATCACAACATATATATCGACCTTCAGTGTCTACATGGTTACTAAATGCTGAACAAAGTAGGCTCGTTTTCAGAAACAGGAAACAGCCCGTGGATAAACGAAGAGCGTGTGAAACGGAGACATTATATTCAGACAGAAAAGGTCGAAAAGCCCTTTCTGTCTCGTCATTACTCTCAATCTTCGTCACCTGTACGGCGACGAAGTCGAGGCGCTTCCTAGACAAAAGCCGGCGAAGCTGCGCCGGTTTCTGCAAAGATCTAAGGCCTCGCACGTTCAAAATTGCGAAGAAAAGTAGCTGGGACAAGGCCATGGTGACTACCCACTATTTAGACTTAATTCTCAATGTGGTCGGTCCTAGGGGGTAACGGTGAGGCTCCCTCCGAACCCTCAACAGGCCTCCTGGACTGTGATCGCCGGCACTTTCCTCAATCTGTCGATGTTTTGCGGCGACGTGTTTCCTTGTGGTACTGGCCGTCTCGCTGTCCGTGCTTGATTCCGATGTGTTAGTCACACGGCACTTCGGAATTAACGTATCCGCGCTACTTCGTCTGTCCTCTGCCAGCATAGCGAACGTGTTGAGATAATTCGGTGTAGCAGATGAGTCATCAGCGGCTGTCTCATTCGCTGGCTGGGCGGCAACTGGCTGCGTAGTAGCGGGCGCTTCTTTCTCTTCGCTACTTTCCTTTTCCACGGGCAGTTCTGCGATGCCATTGTCTTTAACATGTATAGGGGCCTTACTGGCACAGCAGGTATCCGCGGAAGAGGGAACGTGTCCCGTTGCGTCGAGAACCTCAGTAACATCCATTATGTGATCATGCAAGCTTTCTTCCGGAGGCCTTGTGCTGTGTCGTAACTTGTCGGCGTATGTCACAACACATTCTTCATCTGTGTTGCCAAATCGTCGGCAGGCTTCACAACGTGGGGTTTTGCAGTTTCGACGAATGTGCCCAACTTTGCTACAGCGGAGACAAAGGGGGGGCCGGCCTGGAATGAATACAAAGCTCTGCACTCCACATACGTGTAGCAGATGTGGAACGTCGCCCACGCGGACTCCATCGGCAAGAGTCAAAACCACGTGACGATTTAGGGTACGCATTTGCTCCATTTCTGATACTCTTCAGCTTTCTGCTGACATATACTTCACTTTCCCGTAAGCCTGGAGCTCATATCGAATGTAATCGTCTTCCAAACGCCCAGGAAGCCACAAAAGCTTCATTTTTACTTCCGTGGGCTCTGGGTCAATAACGAGGCAACGTCTACCTTTTACGGATAATTCTACGCACGTGACTAGTTTTCATGTTGTAACTGATGATTTGCACGTCACCATCCACACGTGCGACATATGAAATTGACCGATGAAACTTATTTCCTTCAGGTCAGTAACGTTCCGAAGGGCGTCCCTGAAGTCTTGGGCTCTGTACGGTCCACCACTTAAGTCAGCATGCAGGGAAACGGACTCCACAGCCAGCTTACCGGCAGGAAGACGAAGTAGCACAACACGGTAGTCATTGCTGCTGGCTGAAGACTGAGCAGCACCTCTGCCAGGGGCGGATAAATCCTTTCGAGTGGAGAACATGAAAAAAGCGACCGTTGGGAACGCCGTCTTCTTCTTTCTCCCCACTCAGCCACGAGTTCTATCGTTCATAGCGGGACAAAATCGCCTCTAGTGAATGCGGTGTTGCCTTAGAAATGTGCCGTTGAAGGTTATACTACGGCGCCTATCGGTAATTATGACCGTGTAAGTTACAGACGTCGCAGTTTTACGAATAACGAAGTATGTTTCCGCTACATTTCTTCTGCGCTGCGCGCACACGCACGGCCATCTTGCGGCAAACAGAGATGACCGCCCCCTCGCAATGTACGGCGCTGCCCCGACACCTGGCGCGCCAATCGCCCCATGATCCCATCCGCCTTCGTGGCGCGTCGCGGCGTGGCTGTTTGAATCGCGTAGATCGCAATGTTTGGCTCGCGTAAATTGTTTGAGTAGGCGGTGCGAACAGGGTGCGATAACGCTATCGCGTTCCACACATGAAGGCGAAGCTTAAGCGCCCTCCAATTCTTTTTTTAGCTACCGGCAGTGCTCTTGAGTTCCATCAGCATTTCGACACGGCACTGCTGGACTACAGCAAGGTGAGGAATTTTGTTTGACAGTCTGCGACCCACTTCAAGCATATTTAGGCTTACGGCACAAAAGTGAACGTATATAGTGACGCAGTTATCGAAAAACAGCTCGGCCGTCCAAGCCTAGTTAAGTTGAAATAATTACTAATACTGGGAAATGTTCAAGACGCTTTCTATCTGCCCAAGCATTCTTATGACTTATTTCTGTAGTTTTTGGCACGCTCGCAGCACCTGGCTTTGCGATGAAAAGCACTTCGGCCGTGCGACGCAGTTTTGCGTCTACTGAATCTTACCGGGACAAGTTGTGGCGCTTTCTGTCACCCCAGACATTATTGTAACCGATTTCGCTGCATTTTGGCGTAGTTTTCAAGCACAATGGCCACGCTTGGCCTAGTGGTGCAGTTAGCGGAAAGCAGCTCGGATGTGTGCCGCAGTTAGTTTCGCGTCTACTGAATCTTAGTGGTAGAAGTTCGTGACGCATTCTGTGACCGGAAAAAGTATTGTAATTCATTTAGTAACTTTTTGGCATATTTTGAGGCATGCTCGCCGCGTCTGCGGTTGTGAAGCTGTTAGCAAGAGATCAAGCTGGCCATAGTGAGCTAGTTTTGTGTGTACTGAATTTTAGTGGGACAAGTCTGTGACGCATATTATGCCCTGCAACAACATATACCTTATTTAGGTACTCACGTTTGACGAAAACGCGACGAGTGATTGCCGTGAGTGATAAAACTGAATTGTGTTGCTTGTGCCGGCAGGACGCGTAAGAGATAACACCGAGGAACTCAAGAACTTGACATTTCTGTTTTCTGAGTGACTGAACACAGGCTTCGCAGCCACGAATGTGTCTTGAGTGCTACTAGAAGTCATTCTGCGAGCTTGTAACGTGGTCTGGCTGAGCCTGTGTTGTAGCCACCTCTGTGTACCTGTCGCACTGTCGCGTCGACTGAGTCCCAGTTTTGGAAACGCGCAGTCACCCGTGTATTTGTGCTAGTAAAGAACAGGAAACAATACTTAGACAGGGAGGGATGCTTGAAAACCGAAATGTTTTCTTCCGATTTTAAGAATTGTTGGGGAGTCTATTTGCTACCAAATGTATGTTAAAGTGAATTTATCTGTAATGACGCTCATTCATCACGCACGTTTCACCTCTACACGCAATATTCCTTTTGGGTCTATATACCAAAATGATACATGCTTGTAATTTACTTTCTTTCAGGTGATGGCATCCGGTGGAGCTTCGTACGCCAACGAGTGCTGCTAACCTCGTGCCACAACTTTGCATGAATGCACAAGAATCCCGGAACCAGCATTTATGTACAGCAAAATAAAGATTTCATCATTTCAGAAGACGTCCTCACGAAATTGCATTATCACCATCATCATCAGCTTATTCATGTCCACTGCAGGACGAAAGCCTCTCCCTGCGATCTCCAATTACCCCTGTCCTGCACCAACCGACTCCGAATAGCAGCAGCAAATTTCCTAATTTCATCCCTCCATCTCGTCTTCAGCCGTCGCCCACTGCACTTCCCTTCTCTTGGTGCCCGTTCTATTACCCTAATGGTCCAACGGTTATCTAGTGTGCGCATTACATTACCTGCCCAGCGCCATTTATTTTCTCTCAATGACTATTAAAATATCGTCTACGCCCGCTTTCTAGCTGATCCAAGCTGCTCCCTTTCTGTCTCTTAAAATTATACCTAGCATTCTTCGTTCCATCGCTTTTTGGACGGTCCTTGTTCTCAAGCTTCTGTGTCAGCCTCCAAGTCTCTGCGCCGTATGTCAGCACTGGTAACATGCACTGATTGCATACTTTCCTTTTCAATGATAACAGTACACTCCCATTCAGGAGCTCACGATGTCTGCCGTATGTGATCCAACCCATTTTTATTCTGTGAATTTCCGTCTCACGGTCCGGGTTCTCTGTGGTTATTTGACCTAGGTAAACGTACTCCTCCACAGACTCTAGAGGCGGACCTGCCATCTTCAAATCTTGTTCCCTTGCCAGGGTTTTTATCATTATCTTTGTCTTCTGCATATTAATCTTCAGTCCCACTCTTACACTTTCCCTGTTAAGGTCCTCAGTAATATGTTGTAATTCCTCTGCATTGTTGCTGAATTGAACAATGTCATCGGCAAACCGAAGGTTGTTGAGGAATTCGCCGCCGATCTTTGCTCTAAGCCTTCCCAGTTTAATAGCTTGAATACTTCTTTTAAGCGCACAGTGAATAGCATTGGAGAGATTGTGTCTCCTTGCCTGATTCCTTTCTTTACAGGTATCTTCCTACTTCCCTTGTGTAGTATTAAGGTGGCTGTGGAATCTCTGTAGATATTTTCTAGGGTATTTACGTAAGCGGTCCGTACTCCATGATCACGCATTGCCTTTATAACTGCTGGTATCTTTACTGAATGAAATGCTTTTTCGTAATCTATGAAAGCCATATAGAGAGGTTAATTGTACTCTGCGGATTTCTCGATAACCTGGTTAATGACATGGATGTGATCCATTCCTTTCCTGAAACCAGCCTGCTCCCTTGGTTGACTAAATTCCAGTGTTGTCATTATTCTGTTCGAGATTATTTTGATAAATATTTTATATAATACTGTGAGTAAGCTAATAGGCCTATATTATTGTAATGCTCTAACGTCGCCCTTTTTGTGGATTAGTATAATGTTTGCATTCTTCCAGTTTTCTGGGAACCTTGCAGTCGATATACACTTAGTATAGAGAGCCGCCGCTTACCCTAGCATTATGTCTCCTCCTCTTTGATTAAATCGACTGTTATTCCATCATCTCCTGCCGCTTCTCCCCGTTTCATGCCTTGCAAGGCCTTTCTAACCTCATCTCTAGTTCTAGGAGGAGTTTCTGTTTACTGTTCATTGGTGTTTCGAATAGAGCGCACCTGAGCCGTTTGGGTACTGTAAAGGTCGGTATGGAGTTCTTCCGCTGCTTTTACTATATCTTCGAGATTACTGATCATATTACCCTGATTAGCTTTTAGCGCATACATCTTGCTTTTTTTACGGCTTCTTCAGTCTTTCTCATGTTATAGTTTCGAATATCACTCATTTTCGACTTGTTGATTAGTTTTGACCATTCCGCGCATTCTATCTTATCTCTTGAGTTGGACACTTTCATTCTTTGTCGTTTCTATAGGTGCTTTGTTACTTGGGAGAGTTGCCTACTGTTTGCCTTGGTGCCTTGCCTCGCACTTCAATCGCTGCCTCTAAAGCCAGCCTCGTTTCGATTTCATTCATTACCTCTATGTCATCTTCATCATCTCTTCGTTCTAAGGCTGCATATTTGTTTGCAAGTACCAGCCTAAATTTGTCTGCTTTTACCCTTACTGCCTCTACGATTACATGTTTTTTCTTGACCAATTTTACTCTTTCTCTGAAAGCAGAGGACATGGCCGTTATTGAGAAATGTGTAAGCCTCACCATGTCTTCCAATCTCACTAAGGACGATAATATACCAAACAATGTCTGATAGTTCTTCGAAGAGTCCTGCTAAGCTTGCCTCACTCGAGAGGGTTCGTGTGTTAAACGTTGCAACGGTCAGTTTCCGCTGGCGGCCTGTCCGGACCCAGATATTCTTTGCACCCTCTGCTGCGTTGCAAGTCTGACCGGCGCCTTCGTCAGATGCTCCGCAGTCACTGGGGACTGAGGGCCATGTCTTCGAGGAGATCATTTCATTAGGGAGGTTCAGACCGAATACTGACCTAGAGAGGCCAATTCCAGTTCTGGTGAGTGTTGCGTTTCGCCTGCGACACGTGGTTTTGCCGGCGCGACTGCGGCGGGGCGGCAGACATTTTGGCCCGATCGTCGTCGCCGCAACGCTCCCCGCCAGGTGTTTCCAGGCGCGACTGCGGCGATGCGACCGCAAAGGATCACCCTCTCCTTCCAGTCATTGTGCCTGAACCAGGCGATGCGACAGCAGGGGCACCCTCTCCTTCCAGTCATTGTGCCCGAACCAGGCGATGCGAAAGCAAGGATCACCCTCTCATTACAGTCATTGTGCCCGACCGGCAGCGCTACGACAGTGTGCTACGACATTGTGCTACGACATTGTGCTACGACATTGTGCTACGACAGCGCTACGACATTGTACGTTCACGTGCTCGTCTATTGAGGGGTTCCTTCTTGCCCTCAACTGCGAGAGTATAAAGACAGCTGCCCCCGGACGCCAAAAAGAGGGCTCCGATTTCTTCTGTTGAGTAACGTGCTCTCCCGTCTCTCTACTTCGGTCAACCTGACCGCCAACTCTTTGCGATGTTAAAATAAACAAGTTGTTTTGTTGTTACCAGTCGACTCATGCTTTGCCGGGACCTTCGGATGCTTCCAGTTGTACCCCAGGCCGCCAGGCCAACGCTACCCTTGGGGCTTGCGACCCAGGTACAACCACGGGCGTCAGCGCCGAGTTCCCAACAGATCGCGCCAGCGGTGCGATCCCAAACATCTGGTTGGCAGCGGTGAGATCGCCTCCGACTTCAAACAACTATCTGCCAGCGGTGAGATCGCGACAACGGAGGCCAGCAGCGAAGAGATGCAGTTGACTGTATGCTGAGCAGCTCAACGACGATCCGGGAGCAGTGCAACGAGCCCTGTGTGACGACTGGTTGCCTGCAGCGGAACGACTGCGCGGAATTCCTGCCTGCGAGGTTTGGTGAGTGCGGGACTTTCTTCTTCTGAGCTTTGCCAGGCTTTTGTTAGTGTCAGAAACAGAGCTGGTAATTGTGGTTGTCGTTGCTGCCGGGTTAGTTTGCGGCAAGACAATGGTGAGCAGTAGAGAAAGCAGCATTCAGAGCAGCCATGGATTTGAAGTCGTTGCGCAAACCGAAATTGTTGGAGCTTGCAAGAGAGTTGGGTCTGGATGTCTCGGACAAACTCAGAAAACCTGAACTGCTAAAGGCTATTCTGGAGTTAGAAGCTGAGGATGACGAGCTGTCGGAATGCCTTGAGACCATTGAGGAAAGGGAGACTGCAAAAAGACAGGAGCGCGAATTTAAAGAACAAAAAGAGAAAGAAAAAGAAGAGCGCGACCGTCAACACGCTTTGGAAATGAAGCGTCTCGAGATAGAGATAGAACGCGCTCGTAATGGAAGTCAGGCACACGGTGCAGGAGAACGCGTATTGTTCAAAATGACTGACCTGATGCGGCCGTTTAAGCTTGGAGAGGACATTGGTTTGTTCCTGGTTAACTTTGAGCGAACGTGCGAGAAGCAGGGGTTCTCTCGGGAAACGTGGCCACAGCGCTTGCTCACTTTGTTACCCGGCGAGGCGGCCGACGTAGTCGCTCGCTTGGATAGAGAGGAGGCAGAGGATTTCGACAAAGTAAAATCAAGTCTGCTAAAAAAGTACCGGCTGTCTGCGGAGGCGTTCCGTCGGAAGTTTCGGGAAAATGAGAAAGGCAAAAGTGAGTCATATACAGAGTTTGCGTATAGGCTTATGTCGAACATGCAGGAGTGGCTCAAAGAAGAGAAAGCGTTTGGTGACCACGATAAAGTTCTGCAGTGCTTCGGGCTAGAACAGTTTTATAGTCGGTTACCGGAGAACGTGCGATACTGGGTCTTGGATAGGCCAGACGTTTGTACGGTGGCTAAAGCCGCTGAGCTAGCCGAGGAGTTTGTGACGCGTCGGGCTCGCGGAGCTAAGGACGGTCAAAAGGATGAATTTGGCTCGAAGTTTGAGAGGCCGAAGTTCACACCCATGAGAGCAAAAGGGGACACGCGTAGTGCGGATGCGAGTGAAAGCAGTCCGACCAGACGTAAAGAGACGGCGGCAGCCAAACGCAGAAAGCGGTTCGAGATGAGGCGAGCGGGCGTTTGTTATACGTGCCAGAAGCCGGGTCACTTTTCGGCGCAGTGTCCGGAAACAACACCAAAAGTTGTGTTTTTTTCAATAGGCAGCACTGACGAGAACATGAAGCTTCTCGAGCCTTACATGCGAGACCTCCTCGTGAACGGGAAAGAGTGCCGAGTGCTTCGCGATTCCGCAGCTACGATGGATGTAGTTCACCCGTCTTATGTAGAACCCCATATGTTCACGGGCGAGTGCGCGTGGATCAAGCAAGCCGTGGAAGCTCATAGCGTGTGTCTGCCAGTAGCAAAGGTGCTTATTGAAGGACCTTTCGGAGCGCTTGAGACAGAGGCGGCAGTGTCATCTATGCTGCCACCCCAGTACCCGTACCTATTTTCAAACAGGTCCGATCACCTCCTGCGCGAGAAGGGGCTTTTGTTTGGTGAAGCTAGTGTTCAGGCCTTAACCGGATCGAAGGTTCGGGAGCTCGCTGCAAAGGCGGTAGTTGCGGGGCCGACGTTATCAAACAGCGAAAAAGGGTCAGAGGCGCAGCAAGCTGATATTCAGAGCACGCCCGAACTGAATAAACTTGAGTCTGTAACGTTAAAGGCGCCAGATACTGGAGAGGAAAATCCCGATGCGGGAAAGTTAGAAGAGCTATCTACTGATTTGCTCATCGCGCCTACGTCAGACGGACTTGATAGGTTGCTAAAAGTCAGCCGGTCGGCTTTGATAGCCGAGCAAAAGAAGGATGGTAGCCTAGAAAACATACGCTGCAATGTCAAAGAAGGTATCGCCAGGAAAACTGCGCGTTTTGTGGAAAGAGGTGGAGTCCTGTACCGGAAGTATCTAGACCGCCGAGGAGTGGAGTTCGATCAGCTGATCGTGCCTCAATGCTATCGTCAGGATCTGTTGCGCTTGTCACACGGGGGTTCGTGGTCCGGACACCTAGGAGTTAAGAAAACTAGGGACCGTCTCTTGCAAGAGTACTATTGGCCAGGGTGTTTTCGGGACGCAGACCATTTCGTGAGGACATGTGACACTTGTCAGCGGGTGGGCAAACCAGGGGACAAATCAAGGGCGCCGTTGAAATTGGTACCTATCATAACGGAGCCTTTTAGACGGCTCGTTATTGATACAGTGGGACCTCTGCCGGTAACAGCCACGGGGTACAGACACATTTTGACTGTGATCTGCCCAGCGACAAAGTTCCCTGAAGCAGTGCCGCTTAAAGAACTCAGCTCAGTTTAGATAGTCAATGCACTACTGTCCATATTTGCGCGAGTTGGTTTCCCTGCGGAAATCCAATCAGATCAGGGCACAGTGTTTACTAGCGCTTTGACGACAACTTTTCTCGAAAGGTGTGGGATAAAGCTGCTACACAGCTCAGTGTACCACCCACAGTCGAATTCCGTTGAGAAGCTCCACTCCGTCATGAAGCGCGTGTTGAGAGCGTTGTGTTTTGAACATCGAACTGACTGGGAGCTGTGTCTGCCTGGGGTGATGTTTGCTTTAAGGACCGCGCCGCATGCAGCTACGGGGTTTTCGCCAGCTGAACTGGTGTACGGTCGCTCGCTTCGGTCTCCGCTTCGCATGCTTCGAGAATCATGGGAAGGCAGGGGCGACGACCCAGTCGTGGTGGAGTACGTACTTAAGCTCCTCGAACGCTTAAGAAGGGCACAGGAGTTGTCAGGTGAAGCAATGGCAAAGGCCCAGCAGAGGGCCAAGGTTTATTATGATCGGACAGCCAGGGCCCGTCGTTTTGAGGTGGGCGATGAGGTCATGATATTGCGCACATCGCTAAACAACAAACTAGACGTGCAGTGGGAGGGCCCAGCACGAATTGTTCAGAAACTGTCGGACGTTAACTACGTGGTAAGTCTGCCAGGAAAGCGGAAAGCACAGCAAGTTTACCACTGTAATCTGCTCAAACCTTATAGACAAAGGGAAGCAGTGGTGTGCATGATGGTAAACGTTCCTGAAGAGCTTCCGGTCGAGCTTCCGGGACTAGGCTCAGTGACGAACAGGGAAGACACCGGTCAAGTCATTATTGACCTTATCAGTAAAGCACCGCTGTCGCCCGAGCAGAAAACCGAACTACACCAGCTATTACAAGAGTTTCAAGGTCTGTTCTCTGAGAGGCCTGGTAGGACTTCTGTACTTACTCATGATATAGAACTTACCTCCCCAGAGCCAGTACGATCCAAAGCGTATCGGGTGTCACCCCGCCAGAGCGATATTATGGAGGCTGAGGTAAAGAAAATGCTACAGCTCGGTGTTATTGAGGTAGGTGTGAGTGATTATACCTCCCCTTTGATTTTAGTTGAGGTACCGGGCAAGGAACCTCGTCCTTGCGTCGACTACCGCAGGCTTAATTCCATCACTAAGGATCAAATTTATCCGATCCCTAACATCGAGGAGCGCCTTGAGAAAGTTAGTAGCGCTCAGTTTATTTCCACCCTAGATCTTGTCAGGGGTTATTGGCAGGTTCCACTTACTGAAGAGGCTAGTAGGTATGCGGCGTTCATTTCACCAATGGGAACATTCCGTCCTAAAGTGTTGAGTTTTGGTTTGAAGAACGCGCCATACTGTTTTTCAAGCCTCATGGATAAAGTGTTGCGGGGACAGCAAGAATTCGCTTTACCGTATCTAGACGACGTAGCGATATTCTCCGCATCCTGGTCTGAGCATATGGCACACTTGCGGGCAGTGCTAACCCGCCTGCGCGAAGCGGGCTTGACAGTAAAGGCTCCTAAGTGCCAGTTAGCACAGGCCGAGGTTGTCTACCTCGGTCACGTGATTGGTCAGGGTCGTCGCCGCCCCTCTGAAATAAAAGTGGCCGCTGTGCGAGACTTTCCGCAACCGCGCACCAAGACCGATATTCGGTCGTTCTTAGGTGTCGCCGGCTACTATCAGAGGTACATCCCTAGGTACTCTGATATCGCGGCTCCCCTGACGGATGCTCTAAGAAAGACAGAGCCTCAAACAGTCGTCTGGGACGAGACAAAGGAAAGAGCTTTTAGCGCCCTAAAGAGTGCCCTAACAAACCAGCCTGTGCTACGATCGCCAGACTATACAAAAGGGTTCATTGTTCAGTGCGATGCTAGTGAGCGAGGCATGGGCGTTGTACTGTGCCAACGGGAAAATGGAGAAGTAGAACACCCCGTCCTGTATGCTAGTCGTAAGCTGACCAGTCGTGAGCAGGCGTATAGCGCCACCGAGAAAGAGTGTGCGTGTCTCGTGTGGGCCGTTCAGAAATTGTCATGCTATCTAGCCGGCTCGAGGTTTATCATTGAGACGGATCACTGCCCTCTCCAATGGCTGCAGACCATCTCTCCCAAAAATGGCCGCCTCCTGCGCTGGAGCCTCGCTTTACAACAATATTCCTTTGAGGTGCGTTACAAAAAGGGGAGTCTCAACGGTAACGCCGATGGCTTAAGTCGAAGCCCCTAACGTGGGAATCAGCCTCAAAATTGTTGGTTACTGATGTTTTTCTTCCTGAGGCAGGATTTTTTTTAACATATTGCTTTTGTTTAGTGTTTCAAAGTGATGATATGCTTTCTAGTGCAATTTTCCAATTTGTGGACGCGTTCTGAGTGATGCTAGACTACTGTAAGGAACTAGGCAGTGGTATAAAAAGGGGAAAGAGCCTGGCAGGGCTTAGTGAGGGTTGTGCCGTGCTTGCTGACTGAGCGGTTGAGTTTCAGCGTAGTTCTAACGCTTGCCGGGAACGAGAACAAAAATGTGAACTCTCCCGAAGTCACTTTGCAGTGTCTCGTGCGAACCTGAACGAGAGAACGAGGCCTTCTCTGTGCGCTGCGCTCAAGAAACGTCGAGGGACGCCCGACTTCGGTTATGAGCATCATCGAGCGACATCCCTCCGGACAGCGGATGCAGTCCCCTGTCCATCGGGATCTCCTTTCCCCGGCGGGGCGGTCTGTTGCGTTTCGCCTGCGACACGTTGTTTTGCCGGCGCGACTGCGGCGGGGCGGCAGACATTTTGGCCCGATCGTCGTCGCCGCAACGCTCCCCGCCAGGTGTTTCCAGGCGCGACTGCGGCGATGCGACCGCAAAGGATCACCCTCTCCTTCCAGTCATTGTGCCTGAACCAGGCGATGCGACAGCAGGGGCACCCTCTCCTTCCAGTCATTGTGCCCGAACCAGGCGATGCGAAAGCAGGGATCACCCTCTCATTACAGTCATTGTGCCCGACCGGCAGCGCTACGACAGTGTGCTACGACATTGTGCTACGACATTGTGCTACGACATTGTGCTACGACAGCGCTACGACATTGTACGTTCACGTGCTCGTCTATTGAGGGGTTCCTTCTTGCCCTCAACTGCGAGAGTATAAAGACAGCTGCCCCCGGACGCCAAAAAGAGGGCTCCGATTTCTTCTGTTGAGTAACGTGCTCTCCCGTCTCTCTACTTCGGTCAACCTGACCGCCAACTCTTTGCGATGTTAAAATAAACAAGTTGTTTTGTTGTTACCAGTCGACTCATGCTTTGCCGGGACCTTCGGATGCTTCCAGTTGTACCCCAGGCCGCCAGGCCAACGCTATCCTTGGGGCTTGCGACCCAGGTACAACCACGGGCGTCAGCGCCGAGTTCCCAACAGATCGCGCCAGCGGTGCGATCAAAACATGAGGGAGTGTCTTTCTTCAAGCTTAATGCACCTTCCTAATTTGGTTGTACCTTGATGAGTATAGCCCCACACACTCTCGACATCTTTCGCCGGTGTCAGGCGCCACTCCAAGTCTGCAGGTGTAGTGCACTGGAGAATGTTATACGCTGATACAACATCGTTTAGAGAAATAAAGAAAAAAAGAGAAAAAAGGAAAGACAGAAAACGCAATAGGGACCGGATTTGAACGTTACACAGATTCGGCGGAGGCTTGTAAAGATCGTTCGTAATCATTTTTATTAAATAAAAAAAACGATTTCGTGCCAAGGCCGCGCGAGGTTCAGCAGTTGAAGCGAAAAAAAAAAAGTTAATACTGCGCCGATCAGCGGAGCCAGCATGGCGTGTACCAACTGGTGTTCGAAACGCGCACGCCAAAAACCAAAAGCGGAAGGTGTTCATACCATCCGCTTGATGCGCTACAGTCAATTCGGCCGCTGGGCTGTATGGGAGAGTCCGCTCTTGTGGAAATTTCTTTCTCTGTGCGCACCGTTTCGAAGAAAAGTGGCGTAGTAATAAATGATGCTCTCTCTCGCGTAGGTTTCAGATGTATTCTGCAAGATTTGTGTGCATTTTTTCTATCCCGCATCGATTTGAACGCTGGAAAAACAAAATTGCTATTCTCGTCATATCAGAATAAACGGCTGATGACGGCGCATTTTTCGGCGACAGGCGCGAGCGGCTGCTGACCAAGCGCTTTTTCGGGGCGCCGTCTCCAGCCACTGCCGGTAATGTCGGAGCCGAGCAAAGGCTGAAGCCATAGAGTTTTTAAATAAATACCCCAGAGGGAAATGTGGTGCCAGTGTCTGCGGAGGCTCTCATGAGCGTTACCTCAACCTGCATGGGAATGATGGGAAGTACAGGATTCGGATTGACTGCCATCTTTAGACTAGCGGCGTTTGGTTGCGGCTCAGTAAACGAAGTTATACTCAAATATTATCGTGTAAAATTTAATGTTATTTCTGTAGTGTCTTATTTAATGCGCAACACGTTACGTAAACTTTGTATGGCTTTGAGATTGAAGCACTGTTCACTATGGTTTACAGCAGGACACAACAGGGTATGCATCCTTGTGGAATTCTGTTCCCGATTTAGCGCCAGAGAATAATTATTAATTTATTTTTAAAACGGCAATAAGAACCGTGCATGTACTTACATAAAAATACTCATCACGTATTTATGGAAATAAAGATTTTGCATTTTAAGGAAGTCTTGCGCCCTAGAGAGGAATGTTACAATTGTCTGCTACGACGCCTGCTCGCTGGGAACGTGAGACTTTTCTCGCAGATGACAGGCACTTGCGAACTCTCTCGCTCTTTCAAAAGGCTGCATCGGCGGTCAGGATTGCTGATCGTCTTCAAGTACTTTTAAGCACATATACTGCACTGCTATTGGGGATGCTTGGGGCCTGCTATGTGTACACTTCATTTTATTTTAGGTTGATGTTCCGCTTCCGAAGGGTTACGGCGCGGCTTTGCATTGACCCAATTTGCGACACTAGACTACTGCTAGGAAGCAGCACCCTTTCCTACCACAAGTAAGTTTGTGTTCTCAAAGTCCTAAAACACGAATTTTAATGACCACATAAACGAGCAGTGCATAATGAAGCCCTCAATAAAATTTGAGTTTCAAGCCACTAGAAGCACAACTGTTTATGTCTTGTATCTGTAGGGCCTTCTTTTTCCTATTCTGAAGTTTTATAATCACGTAACGCTATAGCGCCGACCCAACACGCACAACAAACCATGGTCCAAGGGCTCAAAACATTGTTTCGCCGTTTACGATGCCGCCACTTTCTCGTCAAGGCTTCGACACCACACCGCGACACAAACATCGTCCCAGCCACTGGCCAAGCACGTTATCGCCACCTTAAGCAACAGAACAAAGGCAGAGAACTTTGCGTTGCACTCTCCCACTGCAGGATATAGGAATTGCGCTTGAAGCGGAACCAAAACTGCCAAAAATACTTGTAGACTAGTTCTTTAATCAATGAATGCCAATCCGCAGCCTGTACTTCCCGTCCTTCCCATGATGGTTGAACGATCGCGGCGCCAGGTTTCCCTCTAGATATATCAAAACAAAATCTCAATAAAGAAAGGCGTCAGGCAGGGAGATACGATATCTCCAATGCTATTCACAGCGTGTTTACAGGAGGTATTCAGAGACCTGGACTGGTAAGAATTGGGGATAAAAGTTAATGGAGAATACCTTAGTAACTTGCGATTCGCTGATGATATTGCCTTGCTTAGTAACTCAGGGGACCAATTGCAATGCATGCTCACTGACCTGGAGAGGCAAAGCAGAAGAGTGGGTCTAAAAATTAATATGCAGAAAACTAAAGTAATGCTTAACAGTCTCGGGAGAGAACAGCAATTTACAATAGGCAGCGAGGCACTGGAAGTCGTAAGGGAATACATCTACTTAGGGCAGGTAGTGACGGCGGATCCGGATCATGAGACGGAAATAATCAGAAGAATAAGAATGGGCTGGAGTGCGTTTGGCAGGCATTCCCAAATCATGAACAGCAGGTTGCCATTATCCCTCAAGAGAAAAGTATATAATAGCTGTGTCTTACCAGTACTCACCTACGGGGCAGAAACCTGGAGGCTTACGAAAAGGGTTCTACTCAAATTGAGGACGACACAACGAGCTATGGAAAGAAGAATGATAGGTGTAACGTTAAGGGATAAGAAAAGAGCAGATTGGGTGAGGCAACAAACGCGGGTAAATGACATCTTAGTTGAAATCAAGAAAAAGAAATGGGCATGGGCAGGACATGTAATGAGGAGGGAAGATAACCGATGGTCATTAAGGGTTACGGACTGGATCCCAAGGGAAGGGAAGCGTAGCAGGGGGCGGCAGAAAGTTAGGTGGGCGGATGAGATTAAGAAGTTTGCAGGGACGGCATGGCCACAATTAGTACATGACCGGGGTTGTTGGAGAAGTATGGGAGAGGCCTTTGCCCTGCAGTGGGCGTAACCAGGCTGATGATGATACGAATATGAAACTCTAGGTTGAAGCCCTTTCTGGTACACTCTACACTCTAAGAACAGTTCACACCCTTTGGCGTGCCCCTTCTGCCCCACAACAATACACTCTAAGAACTGTTTACATCATTTGGCTTGCCCCTTCTGCCACACAAATATAATCGTCATCTGCCTTGATGCGTTTCCTTGCTTTATCGCTGCAAGCCCGGAACTTTCCAGTGACGAACGGCACGCGCGTTATCAGAAGGGGCACTCCAAAGGGTGTAAACTGTTCTATGCTGATAACGCGCGTGCCGTTCGTTACTGGAAAGTTCTGGGCTCACCGCGATAAAAAAAGGAAACGCATCAAGGCAGATGGCGATTATTTTTGTGTGGCAGAAGGGGCAAGCCAAAGGGTATAAACTGTTCCTAGAGTGTTATCGCCATCTGCCTTGATCAGTGTCCTTTCTTTAACGCCGTGAGCCCGGAACTTTCCAGTAACGAACGCCATGCGCGTTGTCAGCATGACATAGCATTGCTGACAGAAAAGTAGCGGGCGCGGTGTTTTCAAGAAAGGAAAAGTAAGCAAACCAGATGACGATTATCGTTGTGTGGCACATATACGCTCCAAAGGATGTAAACTTTTTAAAGTGTGTAAGTGAAGGGAACGCGCGGCGCTGGCGATGTTTTTACAAATCACCCATGAAAGCGCAGTAATCGCGGCGCATTAGGGCACGCAGAGCGCGCTGTCACGTGGTATTTTTTAAACTCCGCGCACTTTGCTCCCCTTGCGCCCCCATTGTGGCCCCGTTGGGTAATATTTGTGGAGCTCCACAACTTTCCTAATAACGTCTGAACATTTAAAGCTACATTTAAGATGGTAATTATTTTTCTCGAATAATTACACAATAAAGGCGAGAAAAAAGTGGTATGTAAGCTTACATAAACGCTAACAACGGTCACGCGCTTTCTGCTCGGAAGAACGCATAGGTTTTTGAAGAATCTTGGTCCAAGTTAGCTGGGCCAATATATATATATATATATATATATATATATATATATATATATATATATATATATATATATATATATATATATATATATATATATATATATATGGTGAGCGCTAGCTGTATGGTATTCATCGTCCTCTTTAAGTATATATATCCTGACTATATATATATCCTCTATATATCCTGACTCATGATCATCGTCAACGCTTTGTATCGTAGGTACTGACTGAGTGGCAAGCGCGGTTGCGTTGCAATACAAGGGCTGTGTCTGCGCACGTGACGTGGCTTACAAGTTGGGGAGCGTGCGTTGGTTCTGCAGTCCTCGTGCTCTTCTAGACAGCCCTGGAGCTTCGCTGTGGTCGCCGGTCGCCGTTCTCAGCAGTCATAGCACTAACGGAGGAACTGACTTCTGCACCAGTACCCTTCAAAAGACCTCTTATTGGCCACCTGTCAACACTTGACGTTACCCTCTAGCTCAATATGTGCAGAGACGGCCACGGGTACATGACACCTCCGTCACGCTCAGCGGGATTCTTGTTGCCGATCGAGCTTCCTTACTGACCGTGTGAGCAGAATCGGATGGATATCTGCGGGTCTTTCCAACGCCAACATCTAGGGCAAGCTGATCTTCATGGCCACTGACTACGCTATCCACTGCCCGGAAGCAGAAGCCCTACCGGTGGTGCTGCGAAAGTAGGCAAATTGTTTGTCGAATAATACAAACGCGAGTTAATGACATCTTAGTTGAAATCAAGAAAATGAAATGGGCATGGGCAGAACATCTAATGAGGAGGGAAGATAACCGATGGTCATTAAGGGTTACGGACTGGATCCCAAGGGAAGGGAAGCGTAGCAGGGGGCGGCATATAGTCAGGTGGGCGGATGAGATTAAGAAGTTTGCAGGGACGGCATGGCCACAATTAGTACATGAC
Source organism: Dermacentor variabilis (assembly GCF_050947875.1). Lineage (NCBI taxonomy): Eukaryota > Metazoa > Arthropoda > Arachnida > Ixodida > Ixodidae > Dermacentor > Dermacentor variabilis. Next base: position 79,356,360 of record NC_134573.1, on the reverse strand, counting down.
CGGGGTTGTTGGAGAAGTATGGGAGAGGCCTTTGCCCTGCAGTGGGCGTAACCAGGCTGATGATGATGATGATGATGATGACCACTGCGACATGGTGCCCGAAAGTGCTGATCATGGACAGCTGATCTGTGTTTACGGCTGATCAAGCCATTCCAGAATACACTTAGACAACTCGCTGCTGGGTGACCGTATACTACTCGTAGAAGAATGCCATTACATATAGCGTCCTAATAACACTCTTGCAGCGATGTTATCCACGTTCGTCGACGTCGAATAGAAAACATGCGATGCCGTCCTTCCGTGCTTTACCTTCGCTTACAACGTGGCGGTGCAACAATCATTGCCGATCGCAACCTTCAAACTGGTTTACCGATGGAACCCGATGACGACTCTCGACGCCATGCTGTCGGCAATCACCGACGACGAGAATCACATGGTCGCCGCCTGCCTGCGGGCATCCGAAGCACGCAACTCTTCGTCCACACATAAAGAGCCAGCAAAGGACCAGCAGTCGAAACCACAATCTTTGACGATGTTAAGTGGAATACCAGCCGCGTGAGCATGTTTGGGTTTCGCACCCTATGCGTCACGAGTCCTTCTTGAGAAGCATTTGCGCCGCTGTTTCCAACACGATAAGATAATCCAACGTAATGGCTTAATGGACTATGAGGTCCTCCCAGACGACATCTTGAAATCCCAGCGACGCCCCGCACAATCTCAAATCTTCAACGTTCTGCGCCGGAAGCATTTCTGCGCCCGCTCACAAACATTGGGACTTTGTCTCGCTTCGTTGCTTTGATGTCTTTTTCCTTTTACTACGGGTGCTTTCGCTTATTGCTTCTGTAGTTGTGTGCAACATCAGGACAATGCTCCTTAACAAAGGGCATTGATTAGAGTGCATTATTTATATATGTCCGGTCGCCGAATTTCTACGGCCAAAAGAGCAGGACGCACCTGCAAGTCTCGGAAATTTATCGCACGCTATATATATTTCTATACAACCTATATTTCTATATTTCTATACCCAACCTGATTCAACCCAGCTACAAGAAATCTGTTAATTGCTGGAAGGCACGAGGTCACCAGCGATTACGATGAAATCTCTGAAGAGTCATGTGCAAAAGCTGACGCGGTTGGCCCTCTTATCAGTTTTTGGACAATCGCCAACTGTGCTCGCCCCTATCTTGGTGCTTGATTGTTACTTGTTTTTCTTGGCGCTTGATCGCTAAATGAAATGTTAGTTATATGATTCGCAGTTATCGCTACTGTGTTCTTCAATAACGCAACTCGACAACGTAAACCCACGAAACCTTTGCACTTACCCAAACATGGAAAATTTGAGAAGGGCTTGCTTCCTATTTCTGGAGAAATTTAGCTGTGTGAAGATTTCACCGAAGTACGAAAGTGGACAGGATTGTAAGCTTGTCAACCTTCCTAAGACACCGAGTATGCAATGAAGAAATTAAATGAAGATGACCGATCGCCCGATTTCTTGCTCTTTGTTAAAGTTCAAAACACCACGATGAAATAAATCTGTTTTGCATATGGAAAGCGGTGTGCGCTTAAGTCACTTGAGTCATTGTTAGAGATTTCTATAACAATGTTACATGCTCAAAACACCTCTAGTTTTCCGTCAGATATTAGCAGTATCGCCAAATTCTGCCTGCAGTGCTATAAATAAACGCACGAGCGATGGCGTGAGCGAATATCCCTCCGAAAGCATCGCCTCATAAGAATCTAACGAGGAAGCAACGATTGGAGGCATCCCACCACGACTCCGAACGTCGCTCGTCGAACTATCTATCCCGTGCGTCACGTGACAATTTTAGACAATCTTCCGTCCGGTGACAGCGTTCTTTCAACCGCTGTGTTGCGTTGCGTCACATTCTGTATTGGTCCATGCTTTCTCCTAAACTGCAAAGTTGGTAGAGCCCGCCCAGAATGCTGTCCTATTACATCGATATGAAAAGGGAAATAAACGTTGAAGAATACACTAGTTGCCGTGCGAAAAAGTAGACACTGCACATTCAGCGAAATGGGAGTAATGTTATTTCAGTCGATAAACGTTGGCGAATATACCGCAGTATATTTTCTTTCGCATTTTTACGTTAGCTTAGCATTAACCGCCTAGCCTTAGTCTGCTCCAGTCCATTCTTTGGCAGCCCGACAGGCTACCATAAATGCAACCCTATATCATATATATATCAAATCATATATGCAACCGTAAGCGTCACGAAGATTCCATACATTGAAGCTGCAACGTTGCACATATACTTTCTAGTCAAAACATCAAGACACTGTCCAAAACTCGCTCTGCCATTAGCGAGCAGAATAAGGCGGATTAAGGAAATCAATATAAGAAAAATTGTAAACGCTTGCAGAACCATCTATGCAATCGATGCAATCAATGATAACATGTTATTTAAAGGGGCGTGTTCGTTTAATGAATGAAATGTGCAATATTTAGAATAAGGGAAATGGAAAAAAGAAAACACACTGAAACACTCCCTCGTGTGATCCCTGCTCGCCTTAATTTCGCAAAGACAAGAAAAAGCCGCGCATTTCCTCTTTACAACGTCCGTTTCCATGAACATTCATAATAACCTAATGAAAACGACTTTGTTAATTCTAAAGAACAACGCGCCACTTTCCGCCAGTAATATCTAACCAGCTGTACCTCCAATATAAAAAAACAATATTTACACAACAATATTTGTAAAAGGTATTTTATTTCAGGCCAGACTGCCATCCAGTGCATGAATACTGTGCAATGGCTACATTTAGGGCGCAGAGATATTCACTTCTTTCTCAAGTTGTGGATGCCACCTCCTCCCACACCTCCGCCGAGGCTAGCGAGAGCGTTATTCGGAGCCATGACGATCAAAGCTGAAATGTAAAAAAAAGATCACTTGGAGGTCCAATAAGCGCATTGGCAATGATATCGCATCTTGCAAATAGAGTGTAGTTTCTACAAATAAATTAGAAGCTGCATTTATACAAGGAGAACTTTAGAACAAATGTTCAGTTCTCAGATTAAGCAATAGAAATATTTTTCGAGTAAATAACGAGAAATTTCCACATGAGCAAAAGAAAGCTCTAATTGCATTCCCTCTTGATCATGACAGCTGCATATCTTTTACGTTCGCTACCTGGTCACAGCTTCCCCGCGAGACGCCAAACAAATTTTTCGCTCTTCAATACACCCACCAGGCCACTGTGTTGCTCACAGTGTGCCACGACACCTAGCGCTCCCGGAAGGCAGTAGCTGATGATTTCCTGTTAATGCTTAGACACCACAGCAATATCTCTAGGCTCCAACTGACACTATGGCGGACATATCTTTCATATTTCACATTTACTTTCATAAAGTTTTACAGAATTCAAATTTTAAGGCATGTGAAGAGAACTGTGAGAATACGTATAGACGAATGCAAAAGGATTGATTGTTCTAAGCTAATACCATTTATTCCTGCTGCTGTACAACCTCTTTACCAAGCGCACAAGTGATAAATATTGTTCTCATGAACAGATAATGCTTAGTATAATAGCAGATAGAAGAGTCGAATTCAACTTACAAAGAATGTCCTAAACTATGCCACACCTTCGGGGTATACCTTTATGCGTTTCTTACTGTGTTTTCTTAATTTTAGTGCTTAATATTAAGTTAATACAATTATTGGGAACTTACGCAATATTTATGGCAGAAAGAATATATGTTCAAAGCCTTATCAGCAATAAATGATCAATAACGTTCCACTAAATATAATTGCACCAGAAGGGACAGTGGTGGAAAATTTCTTGAAACATATCATTAGAAAATTACATGAAATGCAAGTGTCTGATCATAGAATACGTTAGCTGGCTTCGCTGTAAAGTTCATCGAATTGCATTGCTGTTTTTACTTCAGCATTCATTTCTGATCAGAAGTATTACTTCGAGAAACAGCGCCTTTGCAAGGGCCCCAGCAAAGCATATGATCCTCCTTGCACAAGCAATGGTGAGGTAGGTTCTTATTTTTCTGTAGTCCTCAAGGTTCAATAAAATATAGCGTACACTTCGTGCGGATAATATGTCAGAGAAAAAAAATGTGAAGTGTTTTTTTTTAATGACTCAATATTAAGCGACAAGTTATTATAGAGTTTTTTATGTGTCCTCCATCTACCTCAAATCTTAAGTTTTCTGGCTTTGTAACTGTAGTGCCTCATATTATTGCGCTATGGAGTAAAATATAACACCAAAATACGAATACAATAGTTATGTTTACCAATTACGATTGCGGCAGCCACCAGAAGGTCCACTCCAAACAGACGGTTCATGTTGCCTTGCGCTGCAGAAGTCTACATTGTGTCACCATATCACATGCAGTGGTAAAGTGCACTGACTTCCAATTTATAACCCTTTTTCTCCAAACACCGAAAGCGCTATCATAATTCCGTAATTGCAGTGCAGCAAAATACTAAGAAGTTTGTTGTTTTTAGATTTTTTGACACATAGACCAAGCCCATTCACGTGACCCGAGAATACCCAAGCGAGAAACCTGCAAACAATGTTTCACAACCACGCATGCATCACGCAGTTCCAGCTTCTTCTGTGAAATAGGAAAATACAGCCTAGGTTTCTATTTGTATTTTGCAATCACGCTACTAAGTTCCCGATTGTTTGGGTGTGAGACACACTATTTTGTATTCTAGTTTAACACCTTTGTTTTATCGCACCGCTTATTCATATCTAAAGAGACCATGTCTCCAGATTAGAGTGGGCCTAAAGTATTGTATTATGATCTATATGATGATTTCGGAACTCTCCAAATTTAAAAACTATATTTCCCAAATGGAGCAGACCATAAATTTAAACCTTCAATTTCTACATTTTTAGAAAAATAATAATACCGTCATATGCCTTTGAGTATTATTCTAATCAACGCGGCCATTTTGTATATAAGTTTTGAAATGGAACCTCACAGGTCGCTACATACATTTACACGTTCTTTAGTTTAGGTAGAATACCTGTCACGTATAAAGTCTTATATGGAAACTATCAGAGCTCTATATGTTTTATGAAGTATACCATAAAAGATTTTCGTTCTTTTCCAAGAACGCTTTAAACTAAACTGGCATACGTAGCAGCTGCTCTCTCAATGAAACTTAAGAGCAAGCTTTAGCTCTAATACTCGTATCTAAATAAATGTAAAAGCAGAAATCGTCCTTCTCGGCATCCACTACACCAAAGATGACCAGGTGTGTTGCTATGAAAACTAAACATAAGTTCTAGTTACTTTTTGTTTCCTATTTTTGATTTTCGTCGTACATATTTCTCTAAATATTGGCGAAAATCGAGAATTTTCAGAACAGCAAACTGTCAATTGTAGAACTATGTAACCTAGCAATGAAAAATGATATCACACTTCTGTAAGTCGCATTTAATAGTTCGTCTAAACCGGAAAAATTGATATTGAACACCATTATGTAAAAACATCTAAAAATCTAAAATATCTAAAAAAGAACCCTTGTATATAACTTAAACACATTCACGTAATATATAGTTTGACATACTAAATTTGCCCGCTTGGAATAATTTATTATACTTCGTTTAAAGAATTGCGATATCTTTTCTTGACGCAGAGCCATTCAGGTGTAAACGTCGTGCTTCTACATTTTTAGCAATTTTCGAAATTTGAAAATTGCTTTAATGAAATTCAAGCTCTCAATCGATAATTTGTTTCCAGCTATCAGAATAACTTGGCTTTATCTCTCAAATGCAGCGAATATCATTAAAATCGGTCCACGGGCTATCTGAATAAAGTGTTTTAAGGTTTTAAATGCATTTGAATAGGCAGCGTCGGAGTTGGGCCCGCGTTAAAGCATCTTTTTCAGTGCCATGAAAAGCTTAAGATATTGCATTATACCGAAGTTAAATAAGAAAATGTTTGCTCACCAGTGGGTCTCTCGAAACAAGCGTCTGAAATGCGGCTAGGTGAACTTTAAAACTTTGAGGTCTCTCTTATATAGTGCGAAATCTCGTTCGCGATTTTGGTTTGTGCAGCTGTGGCGAGTAAAATAAAATTTTTTGCGGAATGTTTCTGTGATGAAAATTTGAGATTCCCTTCACAATAGCAAACGTTTGTTAAAGAACGTTCATGAAATGTCAGAAAAGAAGGAAAATAAACAAGTGATCCCTGCACCAATAGTACATTATGAAAAACGTAATTATGGCGAAGATAAATTTTCGATTATTGCTTCAAAGAGAAAGTAATTATTTCTTTTCTTACAGAGGGCGAGTGAATGTCCTTGAACCGACCGCACAGGCTTGCCTTGTATTTTTTTTCTGTAAAATACCGTGAGTGTATAGCGTGAGTGGTGAGAGTCAAAGGTGAGGGTGTTGCAAGGGAGTTACCAGGGAGAGTGAGGGGAGAGGTACTGAGGGGGAAGGGCTCGGCCAGCTGGATCGACGCGCGTGCGCGCGACGATCTATTATTTTTGTTTTTTTTTTGGGGGGGGGGGTTACGTGCCAAAACGACTTTCTGATAATGAGGCACGCTATAGTGGAGGACTATGGAAATTTCGACTACCTGGGGTTCTTTAATGTGCACATAAATCTAAGTTCACGGGTGTTTTTGCATATCGCCCCCATCGAAATGTAGCCGCCGTTGCCGCGCGACGATCTAGGACGGCATACATGAGATGACTGCACATTGATGACGCATATTACCTCCGCCAACGAAACAGGGCAGTTTCCGCCCGCTGATATAATCACTGCAAAAACTACATTTGCATTTACCAACCTGCACAAGAAGTGAAACATGAGGTGACAGTCACAGCGGTTGTTCCGTGTCCATTGCTGGTGAATGAAGCCTGCATCCCTTTCAAAGGTGTCGATCGGGTGATCACATGGGCATTTGTTGACGAATCTCCGCGAGCAAGGTAGGCGTCACCCGGATCATCCATTTGCAGTCCGGCCTGTTGGTCTAATGTCAAAAATGCGTGGTTCCTGCCGCAGCCGCAGTGGCCCGTGAGCGATCCGAGGCAAATGCATCCGTAGAACGCCTGCACAAGAAGCGGAATTTTAGGTGACATAGTCACGGGGTTCCTGCCGTGTCCGTAGTTAAAATGACCCCTGCAGACGAAAGCAGAGGTCAAGTATTCCACTACTGAAATGGAATGTCCGGCAATAATTCGGGCTGCCAAAAATTTCGCCTTTACCTATATGGAAGGCCGCAAAAAGCCGGATAGAATCATCACAGTCTGTTTTGGATAGCCAATTTAACAGTCCCTTACGGACCCTTAGCAACATGTGGCCTAGGACTTCAAGAATACGTCATCACGGTGTTATACAAGGCCCGACAAAAAAAGCTCTTATGCCGACAATTTCTCCAGCCTTCTTGCTGACCCACCACAAAACGACCAGAAGGGCTACTCTTCCTTGTCCAACAGTCAGCTGACACGCAGCTAAGAAGGGATGTGAGTGTCTAGGGTAGGAAGCCCGCGTTTATCCCTAAGATATTAGGGCACGGATTGTAGTCGTTCTCGTCGTTCCAATGAAAAGCTTCTCGAGACGCCACGCCAGCTTCCTTCTCCTTGTGACTTCAGCACGGTGGCCAGAATTTCTACACGTCTTTCAGTATGGTCCAATAACAACGCATCTCGACTTTTCCCAAAAGCTCGCATGGATTCAATAGTCGCATTACTCGCCACGTCTGAACACCATCATTACCAATTACGTCTAGAGGTGTCGGGATTGCCAGCGATACAGGACACCACCTTCATGATCAGCGAGATTGCTGCAGGCGATTGGGCTGCCGTGCTTACGGTTTCACCATATTAGTAGAGATATGTTACAGCCCTTCCCAAACTTAACGTCTGGGAACAACTGATCATCCTGGCAACCGATTGCGTTTTCCTCTGCAGCGAAAAGAATGCCCTACTTAAAGGCACCGCTTGGACGTAGTGACATTCTTCACCGAATAAATGCTACGGCGTCATGGTACCACCAGAAGTTCTCATCAACGAAAGGCGAAATGCTTTACGGCGGAGTTTTGTCATGCTATCCTGGAATACAGCCAGACAAGTCACTGCCGGATGACGATTTACCACCCGCAGACGATTGGCCTTACATACATCGCCCAATTTACCCTGCGGTACTGTTACCTACGTACGTGGATTTCGAACAAAAAGCATGCGATGCATTGTTCCGTGCCTTACCTTCTCTTACAAAACGGCAGTGCCATAACCAACGCAGATCACACCGTTCAACCTGGTTTACGGAAGGATTACGTCGACGACTCTCGACGGCATGATGCCGCCCATCACTAACGATGAGAATCTCGTGTTCGCCATACCTGCCACGTGCCGAAGCATGCCATCTCGCTGGTCTATGCATGAAGTGTCAGCCCCCCAAAAGGCGAAAAGCCGACAGTACAGTTTTTGACACTGCTACGTGAAGTACCAGCCGCATGAGCGTGCTTGTTTGGGCACCCGATACGCCGACGAGGAAATGGTGAGAAGTTTTTGCACCGCTATTTCCTAAGCGAGAAGATCATCCGACGTATCGGCGCAATGGACCATGAAGTCGCGGAAGACGGCATTTAGGAATCTCCAGGGGAATCGCCACCTCAAGTCTTCCACGTGGTGCCTCTCGAATATTTATGCGCCCGGCAAACGAACATAAGGGCTTTGTCTCGCTTTGTTGCTTTGATGTTTTTTTTTAAACAGGGGATTTTGTTGTTTCTTCCTCTTCGCTTTTGTGTTTGTTTCCAACATCGGGACGATGATCATTAACAGGCGGTATTCAGTGGGGCATGTTATTTATATGTATCCGATCCCCGCTTTTTGCCGGCCAAAGGAAGAGCAAGCACCTGCAGGTATCTGAAGTTCATGGATTTTATATAGAGTTCTATGTATGATCAAAGTTCATCCAATCAGCTACAATAATGGCGTACTCGCATGGATGGATTCAATAGTCGCATTAATGGGCACGTCTGAACACCCTCATTACCCATTACGTCAAGACGTGCGGGAATTGCAAGCGACACGGGACACCACCTTCATGATCAGCGACTTTGCGGCATCCGATCGGGCATGCTGTCGCCAGCGATTGCGGTAAAATATTTGGCGTGCCTTGTGCAGAAGCGTGCGCACTTGATCCTCTCATGAAATCTCGAACCAACGCCGACTATGCTCGCTGCTATCTTTGCGCCTGCCTGTTACTTTTTTTTCTTGGCACATGGAGGATTAATTAGGTCTTAATGGTGTGAGTCACACTTTGCCCTGCTGTGCTCCCCACCGTTATACGACCTTGGCAAGAAATACAATTGGAAAATTTTTACACTTCCTCAAATTTGAAAAATTGTGTTATAGCTAATTTATTATTTCTGCAGAAATTTTGCTATGTAAAGATTTCACCCAAATAAACAGCCAAATTATAATGTGGCAACCTTCCTCACGAACATAATACGCGAAGAAGGCATGGGATAAGAGGGACCGTAAGCAAGATTTGTTGATTTTAGGGAGGAAAAAAATATCACAATGAAAAATATTTGATTCCTAAATAGAAAGCGGTGTGCGCTAAGGTCACAGGAGACCTCGGCGAATCGTGTTAAGTATTGTCCTGTTATTAAACCTTAAAACACATACTGACAAGATTTCTCTAACTGTGTGACATGCTCAAGGAACCTCGAGTTTTCTGACATATATAAGCAAAGTCGTAGAAGTCCGCCAGCAACGCTTTAAAGAAACGCGCAAACGATGGTTTGACTTAATCTCTTTTTGACAGCATTGAATCTCAAACATCCAACGACGAACCCACGATCGCAGGCATTCCACTTTGGATCCGAAAGCCTCTCTTCGAAACATCTGATTCATGCACCAGGTGCCACTTCCTGAGAATCGTCCATCGGCACGGAGATATCTTTCAGCCGCTATGTTTCATTGCACCGCCTTCTCGATTGGCCCATGCGTCCTGTTTATTTCAAAGAAGTTTGTCGAGCCCACCTGTAATTTTGTCGTATTCAACCGAAATTGAAAAGGAAACAAACGTTGAAGAAAATACATGTCGCCGCTCCCTGAAAGCCAACGCTGCACAATCACCAATATGCGTGTACCCTTATTTCATTCGACTAACGGTAGCGAATGTGCGACAGTACACTTTGTTTCGCATTTTTGCATTACTACACAATTCAAAATCTTGCAGCAGCCAGCCTAGTCCCTGCTTTGCCAGACCGACAGGTACGATATGTCCAGGTTTTAAACGTTAAATCCCCAAATTCGCGCATAAATTTTCGTATCTAAGCATCAAGATTGGAAGTTGAAAACTCGCTCTCTCATGAGCGAGGAGAATAAGTCGGATCAAGGGAATTACTATAAGAAAATTTGTAAACGCATTCCAAACCATAGCTGCAATCAATGTCATCAATGATGTCATGATGTTTACGGCGACATACCTTGCCTAATGAATTATATGGGGAATATTTAGATAAAGAAAAATTACCCGAGCCGAACGGACTCATCGCCCTCTAGTGGCCTTGTTTCGCAAAGAATGGACACTGCGTCTCCTCTTCACAATGTCCGTTTCCATGAACATGGACGACACCGTGGTCATAGCGACTTCGTAAATTGTACAGAACTCGCTTCTTTCCTTTAGTCATATCTAACAAGCTGTGCATCTTATATAAGAAATGAATGTTTACACAACAATATCTTGAAGAGGCATTTATTGCAGGCGTAGCGGTCATGCAGAGCATGAGAGGGGTGGAATATCTTGATTCAGGATACGCAGTAATTTACTTCTTGCCCCCCGACAAATCGGGAGGGCCGATTCCTCCAATACCGCCAAAGATGCAAGCAACTTCATTCGGAACGATGACGATCAAAGCTGAAACGCAGAAGAAAGATATTTGAATTATAATAACGGCGTTTTTAACGACAACCGCTCTTCAAGATCAGGTGTAATTTCTTGCGAAAAATGAAAAGCTGCATTTATATTTCCGAAGGAAGGATTTTAACACACACTTTCGCTTGTCAGAGGAAGCATTAAGCACGATTCTATATCCATATCATCAGGGTCACAGATGAGGCATAATTTTTACGTTTACTGCAAGGACACAGCCTCTCTGAAAGATACCAAAAATTTTTTGCAGTTCAGAAGGGCCACTCGGTGTTTGTCTAGCTCACAGCATGCCGTGAGACAAAGAGTTCCCGGAATACCGTAGGCGCTCATTTCCTGTTAAGACTTCGCCCACCACCAAAAGCGGTGGGCGAATTCACAAAACGGCGCGCACATTTCTCGTATTTCGGTTTTGCTTACACTTTATTTCACAGAATGCATATCTTAAAGCATGTCCAGTAAATTCGACAACGAAGTGTGGTCGGATGCAAAAGGCTTGAGTGCTTTAAGCTAATAATGGATATGTCTACTCCAGTATAAATTGATTCCATGCATACAGGAGCGCAAGATTCTTTTATTCGCCATGTATTGCTTAGTATGATGGCCGATCGAAGAGTCAAATTCAACGTGAACAATGTTAGCCTAAACTGTGCCGCAACTGTGAGGTTTGTATTTGTACCTCGCTTACATTGTAAGTTTAGTGGTAGTGGTTGAGGTTTAGGTAATATGTTTATTAGAAGTGTACGCCGTAATTTGGGCATACTTCTTTTATTTGCAAATACTTATCAGTGATCAATGATTCCTCAATAACGCTGCACTAAATATAACTCAACCAGATCCAACACCGCTGGAAAAATTCTTTGAATATGTCACTAGAAAATTACAGAAAAAGCGAGGCTTTGATCATAGTACATGATTACTCACTTCGCTATAACGTTTATAAGGATACATTACTGTTTTAACTGTACTTATGTTTCGCATTAGAAGTATTACTCGAAAAAACAGCGCCCCTGCAAGCGCGCAGCAAAGCATTTGATTCTCATTGCATTGGCGATTGTAAGCAAGCTTCTTATTGTTCGTGTAGTCCTCGAGGTTCATTGAAATCGCCGGGCGCACGTTGTTCGAATATTCTCTGAGTTACATCAGTGCATAGTGTCTGAGCGGCAAATGTTAATCCTTTCTTCTTTAGGTGGCTCAATGATGAGCATCAACACGTTCAAAAATTTTTACTCGCACTTCATCTATCTAAAATCACTGGAAGATGTTGCGGGATCGGAAATGTAGTGCACGATTTTGTTCCACCATGGGTGAAGAATCTACAAAATATGAATACAATAGGCAATCTTTACCAATAACAATTGCGGCAACCACCAGAAGGTCCACTCCAAACAGACGGTTCATGTTGCTTTGCACTGCAGAAAAGTATGTGGAGTAACAACAGGAGTAAATTTGTTTTCATACGAAATTAGGGCAGCGCTACTTTTTCAGCCGAAGACACAGGAAGACTTGTTCGAATGGCCGCTGACGGGATGCACGCGTCAAGTCGAGCCTTTCTGTGTCCTCGTCTAAAGAGTTGCGCTTGACTACTATCGTATGAAAGAAAAATTATGCATCTGCATCTAGCCGTGCAACGAGTTTTGTTAAGTGAAGCATGTCAGTTGAACAGGTAAACTGCGCTGGCTTCCATTTTATAAAACTTCTACGCTATACGCTGACAGCAATATCGTATTTGCAATAATGAAGTCGTGTAAAAAACGTAAAATATGGTTATATTTATAATTCTTTTACATCCAGACCTACCCCTTTCCCGTAGCACCCTACTTCACATACTATAAAGCTGATAGTAGTGTTCTGCAACCTCGCATGCAATCATGCAGTTTCAGCCTCTTTAATCTTTCAATTACACGAATAGAGCCTACGCTAGGACTGCTGTTTTCAAGTCATGCTACTAATTTCTACTTTGTTTGAGTATTAAACATAATATTGTGTATTCGCCTTTACTAGCTCTATTTCATCGCAACCGCTTTTATATCGTATAAGACCACTGTCCCAGGTGTAGGCGTCAATATGCTTCTCTATCACAATCCCTATGAGTCTTTCGAAATTCATCCAAATATAAAAAAAAATATCGTTCCCAAGTCGAGCGCACATGATTTTTACCATACAGTGTCTTTTTCTCTTTTATAAAAATCTTAACAAAGTCATAGACCTTCCAGCAACACTCTGGTGGATGCAGCCATTTTGTATAGAAGCTTGAAACTGAGTCTTACTGGTCGCAATATATATTGACATTTCGTTCAATTTAGGCAGAACATCATTCAAACTCAACGTTTTATATGCAAACTATGAAAGTTTCATTTGTTGTAATGAGCTGTACCATTGGACATTTTCGTCAATTTCCGATTACCTATTTAACTAAACCAGTTAACCTAGGAGTTGCCCTATGAATGAAACTTAGGTACTTTGAAGAGCCCGCAATGAAATATTGAACAAAATTTATCTAAAAAGAGTGTTATGCTCACCAGTGGGCCTGTGGAATCTTGAGTCTGAAACGATGCTCGGTGAACTTAAAAAGGTTGAGCTCTCCGTTATATACTGCAAAATCCATTTGTGGTTCTTGATTTTTGCAGCTCCGTCGAATAAAATAACTGAAGATACAAAAACTCAATTTTGCGGGATGTTCCTGTGACGTATGTTTGACGTTCCTGCAGCAACAGCACTCATTTGAAAAACGACGTACATGAAATATAAGAAAGGAACAAAAAAATGAAAGAAATCTTCCATGTGTCAGTACTGCACCTTGAAAAAACTAACAATGCCGAAGCGACAATTTCGGTTATTGCTCCTGACGTCCGGTGGTATTCCATTTTATCTAATTAGAGAGCGCGACCATGCACCACTAGGCCGTTCGCACATGTTTGCCTTGTATCCTTACCTTTGTCAAATGACACTGAGTGTGTAGCAGCTTGAACCGAGCAACGATTCAATCACAGCATCATTACATCCTCTCGATCAAATATATGTGTTTCCTTCTGCACATCCGGTGCACCCGCCTTTCAACCGCTTTTGAAATAATTTTATGTCCTTTCTAGGCTAGCGACAACAGATGGCAGCAGCACAATGCAAGAAATCATTTGTAGATAAGCATGAAATATGCGTATCAATGCTCGCCTGTCAGGTAGATTATTTGAAAACAATATCAGGTTTCACAGCGAACATGGGGACAACCAAACAGGCTGATGTGTAGTAGACAGCAGCGACCAAAGGAAGCCATGGAGTAGAGTCAGCATTACAGACAATGACGTTGTACTCTATACGCTCAGAGAAGTAGCCTTTTCTATATGGCGCATCGGTATCGTTAGTGGCGTCAAATAGTCAAATGCATTTAGGGATGACTCAGAATCCACAACGCCGAAAGAATGAAAAAAGCATGAAATTTATGACCACAATGTGAAGTTCGTGATGATCACACTAAGCTGTGAAGACCAACGATATTATCACGACTAGCAATATGATGGCAACTTCATGTCCAAGCAGCTTACATAAGTCGTGATATATGGAGAAGTCGATAGATATACCCCGACTTCAACGTAAATTTCGAACCCCCGCAGGGGCGTCTGCGTCAGCAGGCGTTTGGTGTGTTGAGAAACCACGTACTAGAGCACACGAGGGTTGGACCTTCCCGCGTGTAGCCTTGCGCGGCTTAGCCGTGTCCGAGGAAAAGGGGATCCTGGGGGTTGAGCCAATGCCTAGTGTTTGGACCTTTACGGCCCCTCGGCGGCGGCAACACACCCCTTTGGCCTCGGCTTCACGTAGACGGCACCCCCGGACTGACCCACGCGGGGGAAATCGGCAGTTGCCTTTTCCTATCCCCCTCTCCATTCTGCGTCTTTTTCTCTTCCATTCAATCTTTCCGGTCTTCTCCTCTCTTCTGTTTACTTCCGACTTTCCTGGCAGCGAGGGTTATAACCCAATCTGGAGTACCCAACCTTGGGTACTCCAGATTGGGTTATAGTAGCACCGTACAACTGGCGAGGGCTTGTCTTACTCGTAAGACCTGCTCCGTCCCCATGTTGGGCTCGGTGGTGGGTGGTTGGCGCTACTGCCGAACTCTGACCTCTATATGGCTTCTAGCAAACCAATTTCCCTTGATCGCCCTCTGAGAAGAGCGCGCACCGATGCAACCTTTCAATTCTTTTTGAAAAAACAATGAAGAAAATTTCCCTAATTAGCATGTTATGCATAGTGAAAGCAACACGAACGCACGTAAATTCTCCCCCTTCTTGGTGGCGGAATGCCTTGGCAACACGATAGGAGCTGACTACACAGCCACAAAGATGAGCAATGAGGACATGCTGATTGAATTGAAGGATAAATCTCAATATGATATAATCAATGAATTGAAATGCATAGGCGATGTGGCGGTCACTGTGTCCGCACATCGAACCATGAACACGAGGCATGGAGTAATCTCCGAAGACGACTTCATGGACCTTAGTAACGATGAGTTGCTTGAAGGTTTTCAGGACCAAAATGTCAGCAAAGTAGAGCGAATTATTATCCGCAGGAATAACGAACAACTTCGAACAAAGCACATTGTACTAACCTTTGGTACCAGTGTGTTACCTAGTACAGTGGATGCAGGCTATATCAAGGTACGTGTAAAGCCGTACATCACAAATTCTCGACGGTGCTTTAAGTGCCAGAGGTATGGGCACGGATCCCAGACATGCCGAGGAAGGCAGACTTGCGCGAAACGCAGCTCGAGCGATCCTCCATTAGACACTTGCGACTCATCTCCACATTGCGTGAACAGTGATGGAAGCCATCCAGCCTACTCTAGAACGTGCCCTAAATGGAAGCAAGAAAAAGAAATAATTGCATTAAAGTTCAAAGAAAATATAACATTTCACGAAGCAAGGAAAAATCTGTCATACTTGAATCACACAAGCTTTTCCGAGGCGGCGCGACGGGGGGCAGCGTCACAAATCCCTCGGGAGTCTACCGCGGTCACTGATAGTGGTCCGGTAATCACTCCGCCTGCCCCCTGGTGGCTGCATCAAGTGCTGCTCGATCAACATCGAAGGTGGACCTGCCGACTCCGGTTCCGCAGGTCCCAAAGCTAATCGGAACTCCACGGCCTGGGACGCGAGTTTCAGCGCCTAGTTCACGATCCTCCAGCGCCTCTGAGAAGGTTATGGAGGTCGATCAAAAATCCCCGGAGTCATCGACGCCGAAAGATCAGCGCTCTCAAGAGCGCACTAGAACAGATAAAATACCTGAAACTGTTCAAAGAAAGGGACCGGTAACCTAAACGGTTATCGCCCTAGTATACATATCAATCTATCTTTACTACGTGCTCTTGAACACAGACAACCAAAATCTTCCTCGATATCGCTGCACAAATAATTCAATGGAATACCAGGGGCCTATTTCGCAATCTAGATGATATCAAAGATCTACTAGCGGAATATCAGCCATGACTTCTCTGTGTTCAAGAAGCACATTTAAAGTCTACAAACCAGAACTTCTTAAAACAGTACATAGTTGTCCGTAAAGATAGAAATAATGGTATTTCTTCTTCAGGTGGTGTGGCAATCATAGTCCAAAAGTCAGTAGCATGCCAGCATGTATCACTCCATAGTTCATTTGAAGCAGTGGCTGTTCGGGCTTTACTGTTCAATCAACTTATAACGATTTGCTCCATATGTATATATATACATATATATATATATATATATATATATATATATATATATATATCGCCTGATGAACGGTTTGACACAGCAGAATTTGAAAAACTGAATGACCAGCTTCGCGAACCCTATATAGTATTGAGAGACTTCAATGCACACAGCACTTTCTAGGGTGACTCAAGATGTGATGCGAGAGGACGGGCAATAGAGAACTTCCTTCTTTCTTCTGGAGCCTGCCCATTTAACAAGGCAGAGCCAACCTATTACAGTTTCACACTCAACAAGTATTCATGTATAGATTCAGCCATAGGGTCAGCATCACTTCTTCCATACCTGGAATGGAGAGTCATCAGTAATCCATATTGGAGCGATCATTTCCCAACACTCCTAGAAACAACAAAGTGGCACGATGGACCAGCTTACCCCAAAAAGTGGAAACTTCATAGTGCAGACTGGTCAAAATTCAGAAATATATGTAAACTGTGCCTGGAAGATGTGGACCACCTAGGTGTTGAGGAACTAACCACCTACATCACTGAACATATCCTCGTTTCTGCTAAAAACTGCATACCTCAGTCCTGCACAGATAAAGTAAATCCAAAACCATGGGGGAACAAAGACTGTGAAACTGCAAAGAAACTCCAGCACAAAGCATGGAGTAGATTTCCACGCTACCCAACCACAGAAAATCTGACAGAATTTAAGCGGTGCAAGGCAAATGGCCGCCGTATCCGCCGAGTATCGAAAAGAGAAAGCTGGACACGCTACGTATCCTCCATAAACTCATACACGGATGTTAGCAAAGTGTATAATAGGGTACGCAAACTAAAAGGGCAGCATCCAAATCCTTTTCCTCTCATCACTGGCTCTGGCGATACTATAGAAGATCAAGCAAACACCCTTGGTGGGCACTTTCAGAGGGTATCAAGCTCTGAAAATTATACCGAAAAGTTCTTACACAATAAAAAATAGCTGAAAATATCCCTCTGCGTCCAACGAAGTGGACATCAGAAGGATACAAGAAACCACTAACAATCCATGAACTCAAGCTTGCCCTAGGCTCTTGTGGCAGCTCAGCTCCAGGTTCTGACACCATAACATATGAAGTAATGAAGAATCTGCCTTGTGAGACCCTAAACTGTATCTTAGGTCTCTATAATAAGATTTTTGCAACCGTTCATATACCTCCATCTTGGAAGGAGGCAATAGTCCTGCCAATACTCAAACACGGCAAAGACCCTTCCTTGGTTAACAGTTACAGACCGATTGCACTCGCAAGCTCTTTACTTAAGGTATCTGAAAAAATGATTAGCCGTCGCCTTGTGTTATTTTTGGAATATAGTAGTATATTGGATCCTCAACAATCTGGCTTCCGAAGAGCAAGGTCTACAACCGATAGTCTTGTTCTCCTTGAGTCATATATACGTGATGCATTTGTACACAGCGAATGTTGTCTATCTGTTTTCTTTGATCTTGAGAAAGCTTATGATACAGCCTGGGGAAAGGGTATTCTGCAAGACCTGGCGTCCTATGGAATTGGTGGTTATATGCTGACAATCTTGCAGAATTACCTGTCTGAAAGGAACTTCCGCGTAAGACTTGGCAGTGTACTTTCGCGCACTTTCGCTCAAGAAAACGGCGTACCACAGGGAGGTGGGCTAAGTTGCACAGTTTTCCTAATTAAAATGAACTCTCTCCGCTCTGCTATACCATCCGTGGTGTCTTATTCTGTCTATGTGGACGGCATCCAAGTCAGCTTTAAATCTTTCAATCTGTCCATATGTGAACGCCAGATACAGTTAACTG
Source organism: Dermacentor variabilis (assembly GCF_050947875.1). Lineage (NCBI taxonomy): Eukaryota > Metazoa > Arthropoda > Arachnida > Ixodida > Ixodidae > Dermacentor > Dermacentor variabilis. Next base: position 79,337,980 of record NC_134573.1, on the reverse strand, counting down.
TTAAGAGGAAGCTTTAGCTCGGGCCCAACTCCGACGCGGCCTATTCAAATACATGTAAAACGCAAAAACGTTTTTATGAGATAACCCCTGGACCGATTTTGATGAAATTTGTTGCATTTGAAAGAGAAAGTTAAATTCTAGTGACTGTTGGAAGCGGAATTTCGATTTAGGGCTTGAATTTTCCTAAAACAATTTTCAAATATTTGACCGTTTGAAAAAAATAGAAGCACGAAGTTTACAAATTGATAGCTATGCATCAAGAACTGATATCGCGGTTCTGTAAACGGCATCCATTAGATCATTCAAAGCGGACAACTTCAATATGTCATTTTACATCTTACATGAATTTGTTACGTTGGTTACAACGGTTTTACAAAAGTTGTATTTTCCTATGATTAAATTTTTTTATATTCATGTGTAACATATCAATTTTGTCCGCTATGGATGTACTTTTAGATGCAATTCACAGAATTGTATTATAATCTTTAGTGGTTGAGTTACAGAGTTGTAAACTTGATAGTTTCGTTTTTTGAAAATTTTTTATTTTCAACAATTTTTAATTAAAGATTGACGACCTAACTCAAAAATTCGAAACCAACAGTCACTAGATTTTAAGTTTTTCTTTTAAATGCAACAAACCTCGTCAAATCTGGTGCAGTGGTTGCCGAGAAAAACGAATTCTCCTTTTACATGTATTTAGATAGGAGCACTCGAGCTAAAGCTTCCTCTTAATTGGCTCACCAAATGGGCAGACGTAAATGGTTTTAAATTCAGTGCAGAAAAGACTAACTGTGTGCTGTTTTCCCGACGAAGAGGGGTATGTCCTGACCCATGCATTACGATGAATGGGAGAAGCCTGGCAATTAGAAAGGCACAAAAATTTTTGGGTGTAATCTTCGATACCAAGCTAACCTTCATGCAACATTTAAAAGAGTTGAAGCTGAAATGTGTTAAAACAATGAACCTTTTAAAGATTTTATCTCACCAGTCGTGGGGAACAAATAGGCACTGTCTCCTATCTCTTTTTGAAAGCCTTGTGTTGTCATGCATAGACTATGGATGTATTGTTTATCAGTCGGCTTCAAAGACAGCACTTTAACTACTGAATCCTATCTATCACTTAGGTATCCGTCTAGCACTTGGTGCCTTTCGTACCAGCCCTGTGCAAAGTCTCTATGCAGAGTCGGATCAGTAACCACTGGATTATCAGCGTACATATCTCGGAGTCACCTACGCAATAAAAACTATGTCCCTTAAGCAACATCCATGCAAAGCACTCATAAGTGATCAGTCCACATGCCAGTTGTATTCAAACAGGCCTACACACGCACCGCCGTTCCCGTTAGCAATAAAATCCGTTGCAGAAAAACTCGGAGGAGATTTCATAGATCTGCTGGAAAGCGACTACGTTAAACCCATCCCACCTTGGGATGAATGTACAGTCACCTGTGACTTGTCCTTTGCAGAACTCAACAAAAAGAGTTGTCCAAATGCCCTCATTCAGCAACATTTCTTGGCCCTCGAAGACAAGTATAAATCTATGGCATTTCTCACTGATGCTTCAAAGTCTGCAACTTCGGTATCATGTGCAGACCATGGCCCAAACTTCTCCAACTCTAAAACCTTACATAAACATAGCAGCATCTTTACAGCGGAAGCGCACGGCATTCTGATCACTATTGAGTATATAGTACAACACAATATACAAAAGTCTATAATATACACAGATTCCTTAAGCGTTGTCACAGCCCTGTCCTGTGGCAAACCAAGCCGAAACCCTGTAATTAACCAGCTCCTTAAACAGATCCACGTAGCGCATAAACAAAACCTGGCTCTTGTTGTATGCTGGGCGCCACGCTACTCTGGGATCACAGGCAATGAAATCGCAGACAACAATGCTGCACAAGCGGCTCATCGGAATACCGTTGATGTAAGCTGGATACCTGGTGTGGACATGAAACCTGTGGTACGAAAGGCACTCCATAATCATTGGCAAGCTGAATGGGACAAGGCAGTTGAAAATAAGCTCCACCTGCTTAAACCGCAGTTAACCAAATCTTTCCCATTGAAGCTTGATAGACACACTGAAGTCACACTGGCACGACTCAGAATAGGACATACTTACGGCACACACAAGTACCTCTTGACTGCAACTGACCCACCAACGTGCACACGTTGCAGTGAGAACTTAACCGTCCTGCATGTCCTCTTTCCATGTCCCGAACTTCACCGACACCGATCGACTCATTTTAGAGAACTCTACTCACATCATCACCATCATCATCATCATCATCATCATCATCATCATCATCATCATCATCATCATCATCATCATCATCATCATCCTGGTTACGCCCACTGCAGGGCAAAGGCCTCTCCCAGACTTCTCCTACAACCCCAGTCATGTACTAATTGTGGCCATGCCGTTCCTGCAAACTTCTTAATCTCATCCGCCCACCTAACTTTCTGCCGCCCCCTGCTACGCTTCCCTTCCCTTGGAATCCAGTCCGTAACCCTTAATGACCATCGGTTATCTTCCCTCCTCATTACATGTCCTGTCCATGCCCATTTCTTTTTCTTGATTTCAACTAAGATGTCATTAACTCGCGTTTGTTCCCTCACCCAATGTGCTCTTTTCTTATCCCTTAACGTTACACCTATCATTCTTCTTTCCATAGCTCGTTGCGTCGTCCTCAATTTGAGTAGAACCCTTTTCGTAAGCCTCCAGGTTTCTGCCCCGTAGGTGAGTACTGGTAAGACGCAGCTATTATACACTTCACACCATATACCACCCCATCCCTCGATGTTCTAATCAGAGGATGCACTTTTTAACTATAAACGAGTGCTTAATTATCTTGCGCAAGTTAACATTCTCGAAATCATCTCATACCACCCTAACCTTCAGATTGCGCCTCACAGGTGAGGCACAGTCTGATGCACAAAAGTATGTCTGAGCCCTTGCGCTTCTTGCTTAAGCAAGAATTGTAAACCAAGGGACTTGGACAATCCAGAATAACTTAACATGTGTGCCTGTAGCAAATGCATTTAAAGCCCTATATTTATCTTAGTAATTATTTTAGAATTCATCCACTAGTGTTTAAATATATATCTTACGTGTAGGCCTCTATACAGCCTCTATTTTCAATCATAGTCCTAATCTCACAATTTTACTAAACCATTCCACATGTCCTGGCGCTCTTTGGCCTTAGACGCCCTTGAGCCATTAAACATCAATCATCAATCAATCAAATTTCGAACGGTCTTTAGTTACTGTCATGTCGTAGCACGCCATTCAAATCATCAATTGACGTTTTCACAGGTTCTAAAACCTTTACTATTATCTCAGAATCTAAACAAGCAGGCGTTATAGTGAATCACGACCTCAGCTGGATTCCATACATCTTATACAAGAAGAACAAACTCGTTTTTTGTGGTCGTATCTTAGAATTCGTAGCCGGAAAATCGTGGGGAGCGACCGTGTGCTCCATGTTGCAGCTATCGACGAAATTTTTCGCGGATTTTTGCGATGCATTCTTCCTGTTTTGTCCAAAGCATGCAACACTACTCTCCAAGCACTGTCAAGCGTGCAAGCCCCAACACTCCGGACATCTCTTAGCCTCCCGAGATGTTCTTCGACAACTGCAACTATTCGCATTGCACATGAACACCCGATCACCACTCACATCATCAGTGAAATGCTTACAGCGCACATTAGACACCTTTCTCGGCTACCACCCCACTATTTAGCCGATGTGCCCATGCGAAGAACAGAGGTCATATTATGGGGCATTTTGGCGAGACACCATGACTCGATACGATTTGCCTAGCAACATCACAATTCTTCAATGGAATTCACCGGGTTTCTCCAACTCACGCTTACGCTCTCTCGAACTTAAATTGCTACTGCTCGAGCAATCAACAACCGAAAATCTTTACTGCCTAGTACGACCTGGCTACAGCGCAGCACGGCGAGGCCTGAAAACCAGTCCTAGCTGCCCACGGAAGTTATGCCTTGTAATGATGGGTATTTGTGTGCGGGAGTTTGTGCAAAAAAACCTTGGCTTAAGGCATTGCTTTTCTGGATTTCACTGTCGCCAGCCGACAGAAACCGCTTTCAAGGGTGTGTCGCTTGAGGAACGAGGACAGAGATGAGGAGGAAAATTCCCCACTTTGCCCTACCCCGAACAGAAAGAGCGGGGTGGTAAAGCTCCCCCGTAGGTGTGGCAACGATTCATTTGTTATACAAGAGCAATAGCATTCGGCACCGTATAATACCATTTGTTAAATTCAGTGCTAACTATAACCATTCCCTTCACCGGACATTTTCTTGAATCTCACACGCATGGCTGAGATAGGACCTTACGCTGATTGGCGCAGAGGATTAAATAGTTTTTTCGGATTTAGCTGAGGCTGCCCCCTCCTCAATAAAACTCCCAAGCTTGCTGACTTGCCAAGTGCCACGAAGCTGTCTCTGGAAATTTCGCAATGTCGCCTAAAATAATTATCTAGGGAACAATTTCAGAATGAATGAATCTATAAAAAAGGATATAGAAGTTACTAAATGTACTGTCTGAATATTTCACCCTAAATTATGTATGGTTTTTAGGTGCTGTCACGTTGTGGGACGCTACCAAAGTAGTCAATTTACTTTTTGACAGAATTTAAAACCCTTATTATCTAAGAAAAAATAGACAGGAGATGACGACGGTTGTATAACATAAGAGATAGTATGTTTATGGAAACCTTTGCAGAGTACTTGCCATGGGCCCCAACCAAACGTTTCAAATAAAATATATATTGAACACTGTGCAAGATACATTTATAACTGTTACGGCGTTCGGGTCGCATAGCTCTCCTGACCGGACAAAATGCGTTGTCCGGTCATGAGACCTATGGCGGTGTCCTGCACCAGCTTACAGTTTCTTTTTCAACAGTTTGACTAATGTGAGCCGGGCCATCCTATTTGGAGAGATTAGCTTGTGCTGTTTGCTGAAGGTCCACTTAGCTTTGAGCCCACCTCTGGTACCGCTAATGCCAAAATAAAATAAAGGATTGCGGTTGAGTTCGCAATATAAAAAAGTGCTTTTTAATTACGAGAGGCTCATAGAACGATGTACTTCTAGCATGAAAAATGTACGATATCCTCAGTATCTGAATGCAGTTGTAATTGCGTATCAACTGCAGGTGCATTTCTACAAGCGGTTTGTGTCTAAAGCCCTGGAAGACCGAAATGAAATTTACTAATTTCTCTTGATCTCCGTAGTAGCCTGTGTTAAAGAATCCCAGTGTATCAGCCGCAAGCATACATCCACTTCTCCTGAATTTTATGCTTGGTTTACATGTACTTTTACCATGTTACCTTCCATTATGCATTTACTATCGTGTTAGTTTAAACTGGCGCTCTTGGGATTGCAAGGCAGTCCTTTAATGAAAGTTCTAGTCGCGCAGCGAATGCGGTGTTTTGCAGGCGAGTTCGTGTTCGAGGCAGACGCACTTTCCCGTTCAGAGCATGAGGTTTACAATAGTAATTAAAAATAATCTACTCATTGCCTATCTACTAGTGCACTATGCGCATTTGGTGAAGTGGCGAAAGTACCTACTTCGAAATATTTGGCATCCAGGCAATATCAAATCCAAGCAACTCGTGAACACAAGCGACAGATAGTTTGTGACCTCATAGCCCGAAATTTATCTTCCAAGCAATTTTTCCACATGTAAGTGTACCTGTGTGTTTGTGTGTATGCGTAAGGTGGTTCTTCGCGGTTATTAGGGCGGATATCGCATATATATATATATATATATATATATATATATATATATATATTATATGAAGAAAGAAGAGTACCACGTACGATGAATAAGCGCAGTATATTGCACTGAGGACCGTGGGAGTCGGACCGTGGTCTCTGAAGAATAGGAGTGGGCTGGGGTGCCTTTGGCAGGCATTCTCAGATCATGACCAGCAGGTAGCCACTATCCCCCAAGAGAAAAGTGTGTAACATCTGTAACTTACCGGTACTCACGTAGGGGGCAAAAATCTGGAGGCTTACGAAAAGGTTTCTACTTAAATTGAGGACGACGCAACGAGTTATGCAAAGAAGAATGATTGGTGTAACGTTAAGGGATAAGAAAAGAGCAGATTTGGCGTGGGAAGAAACGCGAGATAATGATATCTGAGTTGAAATCAAGAAAAATACATGGGCATGGGCAGGACATGTAAAGAGGAGGGAAGATAACCGATGGTCATAAAGGGCTGCGGACTGGATTCGAAGGGAAGGAAAGAATAACAGGGGGAAGCAGAAAGTTAGGTGGGCGGATTAGATTAAGAAGTTTGCCGGGACAACATGGAGACAATAAGTACATGACCGGGGTAGTTGGAGAAATTTGGGAGAGGTTGCCCTGCAGTGGGAGTAACTGGGATGATGATGATAATGGTGGTGGTGGTGGTGGTGGTGATGATGATGATGATGATGATGATGATGAAGTTAGCCCCGCGAAATATAAAAATATCCCGTGGCTGCGCTCCCACCTGCATCCTAAAGCTGCGCCCTCGAATAAACTGATGGAATGTAAGAGCGTTGCCTGTCGCAAAGCCGAAGAGACAGCACGCCACCTTGGTATTGGTACGGAAGGTATTGGTGATATTGGTACGAAAACCACATAAAAAGTTCAAGGATTGGCGTCAAAGTTTTCTGGTTTAAATGTGTAAGCATTGCTATGCTTATCCCGAAGGATAAACCACCTGTCCGTCCGTCCCGCAAGGCGACAGCTTTTAACATAGCGGACGCGGCAGCGAATCAAATCACCGCGTAGCACGCCACTCGCAGAAACGCCACTGAAGCGGCGAGAGCTCAGCGCTCATGGAGGTCTCAGCGCATGCCGCACTCTGGCTTTTTCGCGGATCGCTTTCAAGATACGAGCCGCTTCGCCGCGCCAGATGTGTCCGCCGCTGGAGGACGGCGGATAACGATTCATAGTGGTTCAAAGTATCTGATAAATGTTGCAAATATATCCTTCATTTGCTACTCCTCCCTAGCCCTCTCATCCCAGGTCGACATACGCTGCGGCTATAAATAACACCATTTAAAATAGCACTATCTTCTACTCCCCTCTTCTACGTCTCCTCGAGCTGGTCTCATCTAACAGCTCGGCGTTGCAACCAGGCTTCGTCGTTTCAGGGCTCTTTCGCGGACATTCTAGCAATTATACGAAATACACCAGCATATAAAACACCACAAAACACTACCTCAGCACTACGAATTATGTATCATTAAGATGAATCCCAGAGAAGATACCGCGTGGATTTCTCTCTCTCTCTCTTACTTTTTGTATAGACATCCTCTTTGCTGTTTCGCCTCTATTAGAAGTGATAAATTTGCTTTGTTGAACACACCGTTTATGAATTTTCTCGACACCTTAGACGCGTCCCGGTCTCTTTATTTCGCGTTTATTTGATGGCATTAGCCTTTGTTTGCAGTTCATTTACACTCTAATGAAAATTGAAACCCTCACTTTATTTGGCTCTCTCGCCCGCAAAACACCGCATTCGCTGCGCGACTCGAAATTTCATAAAAGAACTGCCTTGCCATCATAAGTACGCCAGTTTAAACTACAAAGATAGTTAATGCATAATGGAAGGTAGCATGGTAAAAGTACATTTTAAACGACGCATAAATTTCAGGAGAAGTGGATGTATGATTGCGGTTGATACACTGTGATGCTTTAACACACTCTACTACGGACTCTAAGTGAAATTAGAAAATTTCATTTGGGTCTTCCAGCGCTTCAGACACAAAGCGCTTTTAGAAATGAGCATGCAGTTGATACGCACTTACAACTGCACTCAGATACTGAGGATATCGTACTTTTTTCATGATAGAAGTACATCGTTCTGTGAGCCTCCGGTAATTAGAAAGCGCTTTTTTATATTGCGAACTCATGCACAATCCTTTATTTTCTTTGGGCTTAGCGGTACCAGAGTTGGGCTTAAAGTTAAGTGGACCTTCAGCAAACAGCACAAGCTAATCTATCCAAATAGGATGGCCCGGCTCACATTAGTCAAACTGTTGAAAAAGATACTATAAGCATGGTGCAGGACACCGCCATAGCTCTTATGACCGGACAACATGCTTGGTCCGGTTGTACGGTCATGAGAGCATGGCGGTGTCCTGCACCATGCTTATAGTATCTTTTTCAACAGTTTGACTAATGTGAGCCGGGCCATCCTATTTGGATAGATTAGCTTGTGCTGTTTGCTGAAGGTCCACTTAACTTTAAGCCCAACTCTGGTAACGCTAAGCCAAAATAAAATAAAGGATTGTGGATGAGTTCGCAATATGCTTTGTCCGTTGATGAGAGCTATGTCGACCGAACACCGTAGCAGTTATAAATGTATCTTGCACAGTGTTCCATATATATTTTATTTGAAACGTTTGGTTGGGGCCCATGGCAAGTCCTCTGCATAGGTTTCCATAATCATATATTATCTCTTATGTTATACAACCATCGTCAACTCCTGTCTATTTTTTCTTAGATAATAAGGGTTTTAAATTCTGTCAAAAAGTAAATTGTCTACTTTGTAAGCGTCCCACAACGTGACAGCACCTGAAAACCATGCATAATTTAGGGTGAAATATTCAGACTGTACATTTAGTAACTTCTATATCCTTTTTTATAGATTCATCTATTCTGAAAATGTTCCCTTGATAATTAATTTAAGCGACATTGCGAAATTTCCACAGAGACAGCTTCGTGGCACTGGGCAAGTCAGCAAGCTTGGGAGTTTTTATTGAGGCGAGGGCAGCCTCAGCTAAAACCGAAAAAAAAGACTATTTATTCCTAGGCGCAAATCAGCGAAAAGTCCTATCTCAGCCATGCGTGTGAGATACAAGAAAATGACCGGTGAATGGATTGGTTATAGTTAGCACTGAATTTAACAAATGATATTATACGGTGCCGAATGCTATTGCACTTGTATAACAAATGAATCATTGCGACACCTACCGGGGAGCTTTACCACCCCACTCTTTCTGTTCGGGGAAGGGCAAAGTGGGGAATTTTCCACCTCATCTCTGTCCTTGTACCTCAAACGACACACCCTTGAAAGCGGGTTCTGTCGGCTGGCGACGGTGAAATCCAGAAAAGCAATGCCTTAAGCCAAGGTTTTTTCGCACAATCTAACTCACACAAGTACCCATCATTACAAGGCATCACTTCCGTGGGCAGCTAGGATTGGTTTTCAGGCCTCGCCGTGCTGCGCTGTAGCCAACGACGCCCGGCTGGTCGTACTAGGCAGTAAAGGTTTTTGGTTGTTGATTGTACGAGAAGTAGCAATTTAAGGTCGAGAGAGCGTAAGCGTGAGTTGGTGAAACCCGGTGAATGCCATTGTAGAATTTTGATGTTGCTAGGCAGATGGTATCGAGTCATGGTGTCTCGCCAAAATACCCCATAATATGACCTGTGATCTTCGCACGGGCACATCGGCTAAATAGTGGGGTGGTAGCCGAGAAAGGTGTCTAATGTGCGCTGTAAGGATTTCACTGATGATATGAGTGGTGATCGGGTGCTCATGTGCAATGCGAATAGTTGCAGTTGTCCAAGAACATCTCGGCAGGCCAAGAGATGTCCGGAATGTTGGGGCTGGCACGCATGACAGTGCTTGCAGAGTAGTGTTGCATGCGTTGGACAAAACAGGTACACTGTACCGCAAAAATCTGAGAGAAAGTTTCATCTGTAGCTGCAACATGGAGCACACGGTCGCTTCCCGCGATTTTCCCGCTACGAATTCTAAGCTATGACCACAAAAAACAAGTTTGTTCTTCATGTATAAGATATACGGAATCCAGCTGAATTCACGATCCACAATAACATCTGCTTGTTTAGATTCTGAGATAATAGTAAGGGTTTTAGAACCTGTCAAAATGTCAATTGATGATTTCGATGGCGTGCTACGACGCTGGAGTAACTAAAGCCCGTTCGAAATTTAGGTTGAAGTCGGGATATATCTATCGACTTGTCCATATATCACGACTTATGTAAGCTGCTTGGACATGATGAAGTTGCCACCATATTGCTAGTCGTGATAATATCGTTGTTCTTCACAGCTTAGTGTGATCATCACGAACTTCACATTGTGGTCACAAATTTCATGCTTTTTCATTCTTTCGGCTTTGTGGATTCTGAGTCATCCCTAAATGCATTTGACTATTTCACGCCACTAATGATACCGATGCGCCGTATAGAAAAGGCTACTTCATTGAGCGTATGAGAGTACAACGTCATTGTCTGTAATGCTGACTCTACTCCAAGGCTTCCTTTGGTCGCTGCTGTATACTGCACATAAGCCTGTTTGGTTGTCTCCGTGTTCGCAGTAAAACCTGATATTGTTTTCAATTATTCTACCTGACAGGCGAGCTTTGATAAGCATATTTCATGCCTATCTACAAATGATTTCTTGCATTGTGCTGCTGCGATCTGTTGTTGCTAGCCTAGACATGATATTAAATAATTTCAAAACCGGTTGGAAGGCGGGTGCACCGGATGTGCAGAAGGAAGCATATATATTTGATGGAGTGGATGTAATGATGCTGTGATTGAATCGTTGCTCGGTTCAAGCTGCTACACACTCAGTGTCATTTGACAAAGGTAAGGACACAAAGCAAACATAGGCCAACGACCCAGTTGTGCACGCTCGCGCTCTCTAATTAGATAATATGGAATACCGCCGGATGTCAGGAGCAATGACCGAAGTTACCGCTTCGGCATTGTTAGTTTTTACAAGGTGCAGGACTGACGCATGGAAGATTTCTTTCTGTCTTCTGTTCCTTTCTTATATTTCATGTACGATGCTGTTCAGATGACTGTTGTTGCTGTAGGAACGTGAAACATACGTCATAGAAACATCCCGGAAAATTGAGTTTTTGTATCTTCAGTTATTTTATTCGACAGAGCTGCAAAAAACAAGAACCCCAAATAGATTTTGCAGTATATAAGGGAGAGCTCAACCTTTTTTAGTTCACCGAGCATCGTTTCAGACTCAAGATTCCAGAGACCCAGTGGTGAGCATAACACTCTTTTTAGATAAATTCTGTTCAATATTTCATTGCGGGCTCTTCAAGGTACCTAAGTTTCATTCACAGTGCAGCTCCCAGGTTTACTGGTTTAGTTAAATATGTTCTCGGAAATTGACGAACATTTCCCATGGTACATCTCAATACAACAAATGAAACTTTCAGAGTTTGCATATAAAACTTTGTGTTTGACAGATGTTCTGCCTAAATTTAACGAAATGTAAATTTATATTGCGACCTGTGAGACTCAATTTCAAAGCTTCTATACAAAATGGCTGCGTTCACCAGAGTATTACTTGAAGGTCTATGACTTTATTATATTTGTTTAAAATAGAATAAAGACGCTGAATGGACAAAATTATGTGCGCTTGATTTGTGAACGATACTTTTTTCAGATTTGGATGAATTAGGAAAGACTCATAGGGATTGTGATAGAGAATCATATTGACGCCTGCACCTGGCACAGTGGTCTCATACGATAAAAAAGTGGTTGCGATGAAATACAGCTAGTAAAGGCGAACACAAAATATTATGTTTAATACTCAAACAAAGTAGAAATTAGTAGCATGACTTGAAAACAGCAATCCTAGCGTAGGCTCTATTCGTGTAATTGAAAGTTTAAAGAGGCTGAAACTGCATGATTGCATGCGAGGTTGGAGAACACCGCTATCAGCTTTATAGTATGTGAAGTAGGGCGCTACGGGAAAGGGGATGGTCTGTGTATAAAAGAATTATAAATATAACCATAGTTTAGGTTTTCCTACGGGACTCCATTATTGCAAATACGATATTGCTGTCAGCGTATAGCGTAGAAGTTTTGTAAAATGGAAGCCAGTGCAGTTTACCTGTTCAACTGACATGCTTCACTTAACAAAACACGTTGCACGGCTAGTAAGAGATGCATAATTTTTCTTTCATACGATAGTAGTCCAGCGCAACTCTTTAGACGAGGACACAAAAAAGGCTCGACTGGGTGGGTGTATCCCGTCAGCGGCCATTCGGACAAGTCTTCCTGTGTCTTCGTCTGAAAAAGTAGCACTGCACTACTTTCGTGCGAAAACAAATTAACTCCTATTGTTACACCACATATTTTTCTGCAGTGCAAAGCAACATGAACCGTCTGTTTGGAGTGGACGTTCTGGTGGTTACCGCAATTGTAATTGGTAAAGATTGCCTATTTTATTCATGTTTTGTAGATTCTTCACCCTATGGCCGAACAGAATCGTGCACTACATTTGCGAACCCGCAACATCTTCCTGTGATTTTAGATAGATGAACGACGAGTAAAAATTTTTGAACGTGTTGATGCTCATCATTGAGCCACTTAAAGAACAAAGGATTAACATTTGCCACTCAGACATTATGCACCGATGTAGCTCAGAGAATATTCGAACAACTTGCGCCCTCCCATTTTAATGAACCTCGAGGACTACAATAATTCTGCTACTCGAGGACTACAATTGTTCGAGGACACGAACAATAAGAAGCTTGCTTACAATCACCTATGCAATGAGAATCAAATGCTTTGCTGGACGCTTTCAGGGACGCTATTTCTTCAAGTAATACTTCTAATGCGAAAAAAAATTTACAGATAAAAACAGTAATGTATCCTTATGAACGTTATAGCGAAGGGAGCAATGATGTACTATGATCAAAGTCTCGCTTTTTCTGTAATTTTCTAGTGACATATTCCAAGAATTTTTGCAGCTGTGGTGGATCTGGTTTAGTTATTTTTAGTGCAGCGTTATTGTGGAATCATTGATCACTGATAAATCTCTGCAAATAAAAAAGTATGCCCAAATTACGGCGTACACTTCTAATAAACATATTACCTAAACCTCAATCGCTACCACTAAACTTACCATGTAAGCACCGTTCAAATACAAACCTCACAGTTGCGGCACAGTTTAGGTTAACATTCTTCACTTTGAGTTTGACTCTTCGATCGGCCATCATACTAAGCAATGCATGGCGAATAAAAGAATCTCGCGCTGCTGTATGCGTGGAATCAAGTTATACTGAAGTAGACGTATTCATTATTAGCTTAAAGCACTCAAGCCTTTTGCATCCGACCACACTTCGTTGTCGAATTTACTGGACATGCTTCAAAATATGCATTCTGTGAAATAAAGTGTAAGCAAAACCGAAATACGAGAAATGTGCGCGCCGTTTTGTGAATTCGCCCACCGCTTTTGGTGGTGGGCGAAGTCTTAACAGGAAATGAGCGCCTACGGTATTCCGGGAACTCTTTGTCTCACGGCATGTTGTGAGCTAGACAAAGACCGAGTGGCCCTTCTGAATGGCAAAAATTTATTTGGTACCTCTCAAAGAGGCTGTGTCCTTGCAGTGAACGTAAAAATTAGGCCTTAGCTGTGACCCCGATGATATGGATAAAGAATCGTGCTTAATGCTTCCTCTGACAAGCGAAAGATTGTGTTAAAATCCTTCCTTCGGAAATATAAATGTAGCTTTTGATCTTTTGCAAGAAATTATACCTGATCTTTAAGAGCGGTTATCGATAAAAATGCCGTTATTATAATTCAAATATGTTTCTTTTGCGTTTCAGCTTTGATCGTCATGGTTCCGAATGAAGTTGTTTGCATCTTTGGCGGTATTGGAGGAATCGGCCCTCCCGATTTGTCGGGGGGCAAGAAGTAAATTACTGCGCATCCTGAATCAAGATATTCCACCCCTCTTATGCTCTGTATGACCGCTACGCCTTCAATAAATGCCTCTTCAAGATTTTGTTCTGTAAACATTCCTTTCTTATATAAGATGCACAGCTTGTTAGATATGACTAAAGGAAAGAAGCGAGCTCTGTACAATTTACGAAGTAGCTATGACCACGGTGTCGTCCATGTTCATGGAAACGGACATTGTGAAGAGGAGACGCAGTGTCCATTCTTTGCGAAACAAGGCCACGAGAGGGCGATGAGTCCGTTCGGCTCGGGTAATCTCTCTATCTAAATATTCCCCATTTAATTCATTAGGCAAGGTATGTCGCCGTAAACATCATGACATCACTGATGACATTGACTGCAGCTATGGTTTGGAATGCGTTTACAAATTTTCTTATAGTAATTCCCTTGATCCGCCTTATTCTCCTCGCTCATGAGAGAGCGAGTTTTTCAACTTTCAGTCGTGATGTTAAGATACGAAAATTTATGTGCGAAGTTGGGGATTCAACGTTTAAAATCTGCCTGACGCCTAAAGCCTAAAGGCTGGCTGCCGCAAGATTTTGAATTGTGAAGAAATGCAAAAATACGAAACAAAGTGAGCTGTCGCACATTCGCTACCGGTAATCGAATGAAATAAGGGTACACGCATATTGCTGATTGTGCAGCGTTGGCTTCTGGGAGCGGCGACATGTATTCTCTCTAACGTTTGTTTCCTTTTCAATTTCGTTTGAATACGACAAAATTACAGGTGGGCTCGACAAACTTTTTTTGTTATAAACAGGATGGATGGGCCAATCGAGAAGGCGGTGCAATGAAACATTGCGACTGATAGATATATCCGTGCCGATGGACGATTGTCCGGAAGTGGCACCTGGTGCACGAATCATATGTTTCGAAGAGCGGTTTTCGGATCCAAAGTGGAATAGCTGCGATCGTGGGTTCATCGTTCGATGTTTGAGATGCAATTCTGTCAGAAAGAGATTAATTCAAACCATTGGTTCGGCGTTTCTTTATAGCGTTGCAGACGGACTTATACGACTTGGCTAATATATGTCAGAAAACTGGAGGTCACTTGAGCATGTCACACAGTTAGGGAAATCGTGTCTGTATAGGTTTTTAGGTTTAATAACAAGACAGTACTTAATGGGATTTGCCGAGGTCTCCTGTGACCTTAGCGACACCGCTTTCTATTAAGGAATCAAATATTTTTCATTGTGATGTTTTTATTTCTCGCTAAAATCAAGAAATCTTGCTTACGATTCTTTTTATCCCATGCCTTCTTTGCGTATTATGTTCGTGAGGAAGGCTGCCACATTATAATTTGGCTATTTATTTGGGTGGAATCTTTACACAGCAAAATTTCTGCAGAAATATACAATTAGCTATAACACAATTTTTCAAATTTCAGGAAGTGTAAAAATTTTCCAATTGTATTTCTTGCCAAGGTCGTATGACGGTGGGGAGCACAGCAGCGCAAACTGTGAATCGCAATATTAACGCCTAAATAATCCACCATGTGCCCAAAAAAAGTAACAGGCAGGCGCAAAGATAGCAGAGAGCATAGTCGGCGTTGGTTCGAGATTTCATGAGAGGGTCAAGTGCGCCCACTTCTGCACAAGACACGCCAAACATTTTACCGCAATCGCTGGCGACAGCATGCCCGAACGGCTGCAGCAATCTCGCTGATCATGAAGGTGGTGTCCCGTATCGCTGGAAATCCCGGCACGTCTTGACGTAATGGGTAATGAGGGTGTTCAGACGTGCCCATTAATGCGACTATTGAATCCATCCATGCGAGTACGCCATTATTGTAGCTGATTGGATGAGCTTTGATCATACATTGAACTCTATATAAATTCCATGAACTTCAGATACCTGCAGGTGCGTGCTCTTCCTTTGGCCGGCGAAAACCGGGGACCGGATACATATAAATAAGATACCCTACTGAATACCGCCTCTTAACGATCATCGTCCCCATGTTGGAAACAAACACAAAAGCGAAGAGGAAAAAAACCACAAAATCCCCTGTAATAAAGAAAAAAATATAAAAGCAACAAAGCGAGACAAAGCCCCCATGTTCTTTTTCCGGGCGCATAAATGCTCGCGAGGCACCATGTGGAAGACTTGAGGTGGCGATACCCCTGGCGATTCCGAAATGCCGTCTTCCGTGACTTCATAGTCCATTGTGCCAATACATCGGATGATCTTCTCGCTTAGGAAAAAGCGGTGCAAAAACTTCTCACCATTCCCTCGTCGGCGTATCGGGTGCCCAAAGAAGCACGCTCTTGCGGCTGTTACTTCACGTAGCAGTGCCAAAAACTGTACTGTCGGATTTTCGCCTTTTTGGGGGCTGAGACTTGATACATAGACCAGCGAGATGGCATGCTTCGGCTCGTGGCAGGTATGGCGAACACGAGATTCTCATCGTTAGTGATAGGCGGCATCATGCCGTCGAGTGTCGTCGACGTAATCCTTCCGTAAACCAGGTTGAACGGTGTGATATGCGTTGTTTGTGACACTGCCGTGTTGTAATTGAAGGTAAGGCACGGAAGAACGCATCGCATGCTTTTTGTTCGAAATCCACGTACGTAGGTAACAGTACTGCAGGGTAAAGTGGGCGATGTATGTAAGGCCAATCGTCTGCGGGTGGTAAATCATCGTCAGGCAGTGACTTGTCTTTCTGTATTCAAGGATAGCGTGAGAAAACTCCGCCGTAAAGCATTTAGCCTTTCGTTGATGAGAACTTCTGGTGGAACCATGACGCCGTAGCATTTATTCGGCGAAGAATGTCACTACTTCCGCAGCGGTACCTTTAAGTAGGGCATTCGTTTCGCTGCAGAGGAAAACGCAATCGGTGGCCAGGATGATCAGTTGTTCCCAGAGGTTGAGTTTGAAAGGGCTGTAACATATCTCTACAAATATGGTGAAACCGTAGGCACGGCAGCGCGATCGCCTGCAGCATTCTCGCTGGTCATGAAGGTGGTGTCCTGTATCGCTGGCCATCCCGACACGTCTTGACGTAATTGGTAATGATGGTGTTCAGACGTGGCCAGTAATGCGACTATTGAATCCATGCGAGCTTTTGGAAAAAGTCGAGATGCGTTGTTACTGGGCCATCCTGTAAGACGTGTAGAAATTCTGGTCACCGCGCCGAAGGCACAAAGGGAAGGAAGCTGGCGTGGACTCACGAGAAGTTTTCTATAGGAGGAACGCGTTTTCAAACGAAAACGACTACAATCCGTGCCCTAATATCCTTGGGCCAAAGACAGGCTTCCATTCCTAGACACTCACATGCCTTCTTAGATCCGTGTCAGCTGACTGTTGGAGAAGGAGAAGTCGCCCTTCTGGTCGTTTTGTGGTGCGTCAGCAAGAACGCTGGAGAAATTGTCGGCATAAGAGGTTTTTTTTGTCGGGACTTGTATAACACGGCGATGACGAATTCTTGCAGTCCTAGGCCACATGCTGCTAAGGGTCCTGAAGGGAGTGTTAAATTGGCTATCCAATACAGACTGTGATGATTCTATCCGGCGTCTTTGAAATAGGGCAGCGCATGTTTTCTATCGTGTTCAGCGCTGATGCGCCATCCGTGACTTAATCTGACTTACATTTATTGTGAGCGTTACGAAAATTATCGCGTAAAGCTGTGAAGTTAACGGAGCTTTAGTGACATCGCATGGTCTGCCGGAATTCCACGAACTAAAATGCAGAGTAGATGTGTAGTATTGTTCGTACTAGGGGCGCGATAAACACGGTGAGGTGGAGCTTAATACTGTGGCGTTATGTTCAGCTGCATCTCTGCCGGTTTTAACGCTCTTAGTTTTAGCAATGGGACGCAAGGTTCTGAGTAATGTTGGGACGAATGAATGTGTACATGTGCGTCTGCAATAACTTCACCGTAACGCTTTTGTTTAATGGAATCCAGCAAACCGTGCATTGCGGTGACGTGATGTCTGTCAGCCCTGGTTCCAGCTTCGATGTTCCCGTTACCCTAAAGATACTGCCCCACCCGCTTTACTATAAGCTCAGGTGCTCTTGAACTCTCGGTTACCCGGTATCTTTATTTTCACATGCGGAATGGTACCCCGGCAATACATATATGTAGTGAGGTGAAGCTTATTAAAGTTACCAAATGCTTTGACATGTCAGACAAACAGTTTTAGAATGACATGGTCAATATAACTTCCCCGACCTTTCCTTTAAAAATTGTATATGGACTGTCAAACTAATCTTACAGCACAGAAAAACAATATAAACACCTGAAGACTTGATTAGCAAGTAATACTGGAAAGCACAAGACTAGTGGGCAAGGGTGTGTTGAAGTGCTTTATACACTCAACATACACACCTTAAGTGCGTAAGTAGTTCTAGCTTATTGGTGCAGGTTGGTCAGACTTACTGCAATAATAGTTGCTTTACAATGAAAATAATAGCATTGAATAACAGGATGCGAGCGACTCATGTGGTGCTTGGCTATGCAAACCATATGGGTCCCAGAAATAGCGAAACAGCGCTTTTGTTTACAAATGCTTCTTGCATCCTCTATTCTGAAGCTCTCTTAATGTCAGCAATATGAAGAGAGGCTGTAAAAATAGGGCTTTGAACTTCAAAACTCCAATTATGTTTCTTCTATACTCATACAACCTGAACACTACGCTGTCGTGAGAGCATCTGCCTAGCTCATTGCCACATTTGGCGACAAAAGCGGTGATCACTCAGTTAGAGTTGCCTGTTCTAATATTACTCCAAGAAGAACAGTTCATTTTTTAAGCAGGAAGCATGGCATGCCCAACTAGAAAATTAACCCCGCAATAAGCTCCTAGAAGTAGCTAAAAACTCAGCAATCTTCTGAAGTCAGCTTGATTTGCAGTTCCTAAAATTGGCTATTATTGAATTAAGGGATGGATAGAACAGCTAAAGTAAACATGTTTCTGATCAGAAAATTGTGAAGGTGTGTTGTTGGCTAAGGCATTGAAAAGAAGCCATTTTGGCATTGGTCTACCTCTGTTCCAAAACCAGGCACCACAGCCGAGGCGACTTCACTTGTCTTTGTCTTCAAATTCACTTTCCCCTGCACAGAATACTCAGTCGAGGTGAGCTCAATTCACATCACCCTCATTGGGAATACAAAGACGCACGGCCAAGAGGATGCCATCTTGACAAACCAGACGCCAAAGACCTCAAATTAACAAATGACACCAACTATCCCAACTGCCATACCCTCCATTAAAACCAGCATGGGCAACTGGGGCCTTCATCCAGAGCGTCAGTGATACTCTGTACCAAGAGGCAGCGACCATTATCCGGTATAACACTTGATATAGGGGTGAAAATGTGCCACATTCACAAAATCAGGGTTTCAGGCTAGGACCATTGCCATGATGCACTTGAATCTGCAGAATGTGAAGGTGGTGTTGAACCGTTAGTAACACGCATCCTTTACAAAGTGCAACATGAGACATGCGAACTAGAGCTTACTGGGGCAACATCCAGCCCTGACAAGCACCTGCTGCAACTTTGTGCTGAGCTAGCCAAACTGCATACTGTGTACTTAAACTGTTGCTGCACGCAACAAACCCTGATCAATGTTCTGCAGAAGACTGAGCAAGCAAGATGCCATAGTAAGAAACTTGCCAGAGACTAGTGGGTTGACCTTTGCGTGTCATTTGAACGTACAGGTCTCAGTAAAATGTGACACATTCTCCGCTATACCAGCATGAACCAAATTATGTAATACTATTGAAAACACGCTGCTCGATCTTCCGTGCACATGTGAGTAACTTGAGGAACATGCTGCAGATGCTTTCACCGACCACCTCTCAATGACTGACCATCACCAGAGTTGTACGCACTTTAATGACCACTTGCCAAGGAAGCAATGGAAAGCCTGTTTACGATGGGCGAACCTGTTGTTGCTCTCGAACATGTCAACACTTAAGCGCACGTGGCAAAAATGGAGTCATTTTGCAGATGTTGAGAAATCTTGCCGAAACGAGAAAGCAAGCACTGTTGCTTGTAATCAATAAAATCTGGAATATTGGAATTCCCCACAGACCGGAAACACTTTGTCATGAGGCCACTACCGAAACCAGGCAAGAAACCTGACACAGTAGCCAACCTTGACAGTGTGCAAATTGATTGACGAAATATGCCTCGCGAGGCTACACCACCATATGGGAAAGACAAGACTATTTCCACATTTGCCCGATTGGTTTCGGCCTAAGGTCGACATGTGCGACAATAGCCTCTTTCTGTATCAAAGCATCGCCAATACCAGCCGCTTTGGAGGAAAGATATATGGGTTCTTAGTCACAGTCGAAGGAAGAGGAATGTCGGGCATAGTCTGCAACGAGGAAGTACTGGGGGCCTTTCATGAAGCCTGCCCAGGCATTGGGGTTGCCAGTGCTGCCGAAGCCTCTTATGGAACCAAATGTTTGAAATATGAAGTTACTGTAAACAGCCAGAGGCTTTTACCAACCACACACTTGGAAATGCACGTAAAACCCAGTGCCGCACACTTGGTAGCAGGAATGATTCGCTGAGGAGGTAAGAAGGTGACTTAAGAGTTGGTGACCAGCTGCATAGGCAAGATGATACAACTAGATACAGTTAAGAGTAATATTTTTCTAAGTTAAATTCTTGCTAGTTGAACTCATTCAAGATCGATAACTATTCCACCAAAGTAGTGGACCACTGCCAGAACAAAATGCATGTACTGTGCCCATCTCAATTCTTGTGCTTATGTCACTCTTCTTTTTTGCAGCAATAGCTGTAATGGGCTAACTCCGCGTGTTGTTCTGATGTCTACTGGTGTTGTCACTGAAATTCCCAAATTTCTTACTAAAATATTGCAAATAAAGTTCTCATAGTGCTGCGAGGATTCAAACATACGATCAAAAGATTGGCATTACGCAACTCTATATTTCAGCCACTCTGCTGAAGATACAGTCGTGGTGAATACTGATCCTGGAGAGCGCCATCAAGCCAACAGGTGCCATGATTGGCTAACACCTACTTAATGTCTGCGTACTGCGTATAGAGCTGGCGTCCACGCCTTCAAGTCCTGACACACCATCTTCCCACTGGTGAAGGCAGTCCTATGTTAAATTTGCTTTTTTCTTCTTACATGTAATGACAGTGATCGGACGCATCTGCTTCATTAATCTTCTGCTAGTGCTTGGCTTCTCAGAATTACTAGCTGGGTCGTTTGGTGTCTTGTTTTCTTCAAGCACATTGCGAGACCTAGAAATGGGTAGCCCAAATATAGATTTTAGAAAACCAAAACAAGTTCAGCAGTACGAAGTTAATGGGTTGTTTTGGTCGGGACCAGTGGCCAAGTCCGGATATGAAAGGGGGGAACAAAAGTCGAGTCTTTCCACTTCAACACTAGGAGGCACAACTCCCACAAATAAATGAATCGTACTTATTTTACTTGTTTAAAGGAGAACTGACTTCTGTTGGCAAGTGTTCCCTTCAACAAACACGGCATGAAGCAACTTTCCTGCGCATATTTTACCAGCTACTGCATCATTGTTTGGCGTTATGAGTGAAACTGCAATTTTCTTTATGCCACTACTTGCCCAATTTTGGGTTTTGCAGTAGGATGTTAGTTGTGCTATTAAGGCACTTAAGTACACATGAATAGCAGTAGATAAAAAAATAAAAGTAAGAAAGCAGTGGCTTTTTGTGCATAGACTATGCCTACACCTGGTGCTCTCATGGCCATTTCTTCCCTGTCTCCCAAACTATTCCAAACAAGAAAACATTATACACAATTATTGTGCAAAGTCACACCAAAACTAAACCGGAGGTATCCTTAGAAAGCAAAGTATACTTATTTGGCGACATTTTCTGTGGCCCTGCTATTGGGCTATCTTTCCTTCCTTTTTGAGCTGTACAGGTTCATTAAGAAGTAACGCGACAGTTTGACAATTTAAATAATTGATAGACTTAGCAAAACCTTTTTGGGCTGTTTTTTCTTGGTTTCAGACTCTGCGCATTGCATTTTATGGTGTTTTCCATGTTTCTTGTTTTTTTTGTGCAGGGCATGATAATATTTTATACCATGTCAAGTATGTGGTGCCATAGAGTACTTGGATGGAGTCTTGCCTTTTCATTCTGTACAATATGATGTTTTTTCTGTCCAAGGCCGTTTTACATTTGAGTGTGATTGTAGCATTTTGCTAAGTTTCGCCTCTGTCACCCAAGCTTGAAAGCTTGTCACCCACTGCTGGTGGCATGACACGCGACATTCTTTTTTTTTTGAAGAAAAGGAACCCTGTCACTTATCCTGTGCACTGGTTGTCTTTTTGAATTACAATTTGTTGCCAATATTTACTGTGTTGTTGCATTTGAGATTAGGAATGGCTATCATAGTTGGCATCATTTAACCAAAGTGCACGCAATGTGGATGATATGTACTTTTAAATGCATGGCCATCAAAAATATAAGGTAATAATTCAAGAATAGTGCCTCTGAATGGTGGTGCAGCCATGAATTGGCGCAATAAGGGACCAGCGCTGCAGGTAGCACGGCTTCTGCACAATGTAGTTGAACTCCAGTACTTTCAAACATCATTGTTTTTATCTGCATTTGTATAGCGTCAGTTTCTGTGAACAACACTCATGTGGTGGAAGAGTGTATTGCAGTTGGGGCCAATGAATAGCCCACATTCTGCCCATTTTCATGTTGTTGTTGTTGTTGTCCTGAGTGGCCGTGGCACATACCCACAGTGGAGGATTGGCCAAGAATCGGGCGGTTTAATTAGGTGCCTAAATAATAATGATAACAAGGGAGTTAACAATTTGGGCGTGTGAGTTTAAAAGTGAACGTTTTGTGTTTGGAGAAAAAGGAAATAATCAGATGAAAACCGGGTATAAGATAATAATAATATTAACAATAATAGTTAATAAAAGATAAGAAATAAAAGAAAGCTATGGTTGGGAGGGAGAACGATCAATCTAACATGGAAATCGCTTGGTTTCAATTAGGTAATTTTGGATCGCCAAGCAAACATTTCTGTTGCTGAACCCAACAATGGAGGCTCCAAAAGATAGGATCACTGGCACTGATAAAGTTAGACCAATAGAGCGAAGCGGGATTTCGAGTAGTCGTTTTCTTATAATAGAAAAACGTCTGCAAGACAACAAGAAATGGTCGATTGTCTCCGCCTCGCCGCAGAATGAGCATAATGGTGAGGGGACCAGACCAGACCTGTGGAGGTAGAAGTTCAATGCAGGTATACGGCAGCGCAGCTTTGTTATGGACACTTCAATTTTCCGTGTTCATGTTATTAACATATTGTAAGGAAGATGACGTACCTGCGCGCAGTCAGTAGCATCGGCAGCATCAAGCGCGCAGCAGAGGCTCGAGCTCGGGCACTGTGCTCGTTGCATCGTAGAACCGGCGGTCGCTACGAACCCCAATAAGCCACCTTTATAAGTGGTCGAGCTGTGCGGGGTAATGTTTCACTCTACCATCTTGGAACTCAGTTCTCGGACGTTACCCTCTGCCTTGCTGGACGCCGACCAGCAGGCTCTTCCATCGCCACCCGTCCCTTGCACTGGCACCGTTCGCCAGCGGAAGCCTCTCATTTTCAGCGCTACCGATGACAACGACGTTGAAGAGTAGCTGTCGTCCTACGACCGGGTTAGCATTCACAACAAATGGAATGACTCGGACAAGCTGGCTTACGTATCATTCTACCTCGCGGGCGTGGCCAGTCTCTGCTTCAGAAATCATGAAAGGGATATGCGAACGTGGTAGGCGCTCAAGTCGTCGATTACAGAAGTATTTGACCGACGCGCCGTCAGGAAACTCCGAGCCGAGCAGCGTTTGCGTACACTCGCACAGGACACGGGGGTGACATTTACCAGCTATATAGATGACGTTCTCGATTTGTGCAGGCGCATGAACGCTACCATGACGGAAGTGGAAAAGATCAAGCACGTCATAAAAGGAATCGACGATGACGCGTTGCAAATGCTTCTGGCCAAGGACCCGCGCACTGTTGGAGACGTCATCAGCTTGTGCCAGAGCTATGATGAATTGCGTAAGCAGCTAGCTCTGACAAGGCGATATCCCACACCAAATGCGGC
Source organism: Dermacentor variabilis (assembly GCF_050947875.1). Classification (NCBI taxonomy): domain Eukaryota; kingdom Metazoa; phylum Arthropoda; class Arachnida; order Ixodida; family Ixodidae; genus Dermacentor; species Dermacentor variabilis. The sequence goes on along the minus strand of NC_134573.1, from coordinate 79,314,139 downwards.
ATCACTCTGCGGCCTTACCACCCGCCCAGAACAAGCCTCCCTGATAACGCAAATCAAGGATTTCGTCCGCGAAGATGTTACACGACAGCGATCTCTGGTGTCCGTCTCTCAGGAGTCTGCCAGCACTTTGCCGTCTCATATCCATAACGTGATCCATGAAGAGGTCGCGGAAGCGCTGCCGGCTGTTCACCAGCAGGACGTCGTGACTCCACCAGTCACTTATGCCACGGTTGCTGCAATGGCCCCTCGCAGTGTGCCCGTGCGTCGCCTCCAGCAGCCTGTTCACCGCCCTCCCCCTCCCGTCCCCTGGACCACCACTGCCGTCGCTAACCCGTGGCGTACGCCGGACAATCGCCCTATATGCTTCGCATGTAGGTATCCCGGTCATGTCGCAAGGTTCTGCCGCCGCCGATCGCAGGCGTTCGATGACGATAACCGAGCGCCCTATGTGCCGCCTGATACAAATGCGCCTTGCGAACCCTTCGACACATTGCCAGCTCGCTCCCAGACTGATCGCAGTCCTCGCTTCGAACGCCTCCGGTCACCCTCCCCATGTCGTCGATCGCTTTCCCTTATGCGTCGACGACCCGTCTCTAACGAAAAGGCAAACTAGACGACGCAGTTCCTGAGACAATAACTGCGTAAGTGTCGACATGCCGAAGTTCTCCTCCTTTACCTGCCAATGTCATTGATCTGTTTATCGAAGATGTCGCTACAGTCGCCTTAGTCTATACCGGTGCCGCTATTTCAGTTATAGATGCCAGGTTTTGCCGTTCGCTTCGTAAAGGGACGACGTCTCTGTCTGGATTGTCGCTCCGAACGGCGAGTGGTCAACCCATTCGCCCTACCGCTGCTTGTAGTGCCCGTGTGTTCTTACAGGACGTTTTGTACACGACTGAATTCATACTTCTTTCTTCGTGCTCCCATGCCGTTATTCTAGGATGGGATTTTCTCTGACGCAACAATGCCATGATCAATTGCGCTCGGTCTGAGATTGAACTTTTCTAACTTGGTGACTTGACCTCGTTTGATGCTCATCCTGCCGCTAAAATTGTCGTGAAAGAAGACACATGTATCCCCCGTGCTCTTCAGCATTCGTACCAGTCTTCTGTAATACCATATCCGATGAGACGGTCTTCTTCATACCCTCTCATCACCTTGTTACCCGAAAAGCGCTTCCTTGGCCCTTTGTAGCTCTTGACCTTGCCGCCGGTGTGAGCACGATGCCCATTTACAATAATCTTTCATTGCCGCTATCACTGCTCCGCTGCGAATTCCTTGGTTACGTCGAGTCGGTCGATTGAATACGAATTGTCTCCAGCCTCGAGGAAGTGTCTTCTACTGCCGCCGATGAAGTGAGTGCCCTCTCAGTACCAGGCTCAACATCGACTGGTGTGTTCAGCCCATTCATCGCCGAAGATCTGACACCTTCGCAGTGATCTCAACTTGTCGCAATCCTTCAGCACTTCCGGCTTTCTTTCGACGTTGCGAAAACCTCTCTTGCCTATGCATCGACAGTCAAGGATTACATCGACACTGGCACTCACTCACCCCTGCGACAAAGACAATATCGCGTGTGCGCTACGGAACATCGCGTCATTGCAGACCAGGTCGATGACATGCTCCGTCGAGGCGTCATTCAACCTTCCCAAAGCCCATGGGCCTCTCCCGTGGTCCTCGTCGCAAAGAAAGACGGTTCCATTCGCTTCTGTGTTGACTTTCGACGGTTGAACAAGATCACTCTGAAGGACGTCTACCCATTACCACGCATCGAAGATGCTCTGGACTGTTTGCAGGGAGCCGAGTTTTTTTTCTTCGCTGGATTAGCGGTCAGGCTATTGGCAGGTTCCGATGGCAGAGGCCGATCGCCCGAAAACTGCCTTTGTTACACCAGACGGCTTGTATGAATTTACCGTCATGCCTTTCGGACTTTGCAACGCACCTGCTACGTTCGAAAGAATAATGGATAATGTTCTGCGTGGCCTCAAATGGAAAATGTGTCTTTGCTATCTTGATGACATTGTGGTGTTCGCCCCTGATTTCCCAACACACTTGCTCCCCATCCAGCACGTACTCACTTGCTTGACCAACGCCGGGATGCAACTTAACTTGAAGAAGTGTCGATTTACTGTTCGTCAGCTAACAATTTTAGGCGAAGTCGTGTCAAAGGAGGGCATTCACCCGGATCCCGCGAAGCTACGTGCTGTTACTGCGTTCGCAAAACCTACTACTATGAAAGAGCTAGGCAGTTTTATCGGCCTCTGCTCTTACTTGCGGCGATTCGTTCGAAACTTTGCGTCAATTATATCGCCTCTCACGCAGCTCCTTGGTGGCGCTAGAGATCTCTCATCATGGTCTCCAGAGTTTGACGACGCCTTCACAACCTTGCGCCGTCTTCTCACGACGCCACCCATTCTTCGCCATTTTGACCCACAAGCGCCAACCAAAATGCATACCGATGCAAGCGGTGTAGGCCTTGGCGCTGTGTTGGCACAGCGTCAACCTGGCCACCCAGAATACGTCGTCGCATACGTGAGTCGCACTTTAACCAAGGCGGAGACCAATTACAGCGTTACAGAAAAGGAGTGTTTCGCCATTATTTGGGCGCTTGGCAATCTTCGCCCTTATTTATACGGCCGATCTTTTGACGTAGTGACCGGCCACCACACACAATGTTGGCTGTCGACGCTCAAAGATCCATCGGGCCGCCTTGCCCGCTGGGCATTGCGAATCCAAGAATACGACATCCGCGTGGTGTACCGTTCCGGGCGAAAGCACTCCGACGCTGACGCACTATCCCGATCACCGCTTCCCCCGAAGGCCAGTCATGACTCCCCCTGCGAGTGCACATTATGCTCCATGGACGTTGACACTATCGCTGCTGCACAGCGTAATGATCCCTGGACTGCATCTCTGCTCGACCTTCTCTCGGATACGTCGAAAGTTCCAGCGTCACGTACGCTTCCGCGCCAAGTGCCTCATTTTGCGATTCGCGACCAGCTACTACTTCGACGCAACTATGACCCAGAGGGACGCACCTGGTTACTCGCCATTCCGAGAATCTTTCGTTCACAGCTCTGCTCCTCCTTCCGCGTCGACCCTCAGTGTGGCCATGCGGGAGTCTTCAAGACCTGGGAAAGACTTCGGCACCGCTATTACTGACGGGGAATGTATAATTTCGTTCGAAAGTTTGTCCGATCTTGTCATGAATACCAACACCAGAAAGCGCCACCGCACAACTCCGCCGGTGAATTCCAGCCTTTACAATGCCCATCCCGACCCTTTGATCGCGTGGGCATAGATCTGTACGGGCCACTTTCGTTGACTCCTGTCGGCAACAGGTGGATAATCGTTGCGGTAGACCACTTAGCCCGTTATTCGGAGTGTGCTGCTCTACCAAATGGTGCAGCGCAGGAGGTCGCCAATTTCCTACTTCACGGTTTTCAACTTCGTCATGGAGGTCCACGTCAACTTTTAAGTGGTAGAGGCCTCGCCTTCTTATCTGAACTCATCGAACAACTGCTTGCTGAATGCGCTATTGTTCATCGTAAATGCACTGCTTATCACCCACAACGGAACGCTTTAATCGAACTCTTCGTGACATGCTCGCCATGTATGTCTCACCTGATCACTCTAATTGGGACCTAGTTCTTCCGTTTGTCACCTACGCCTACAATAACCACGACTCGGGCCACTACGGGATTCTCACCCTTTTACCTTCTTTATGGCCATCATCATTCGCACACCATCGACACCATTCTGCCCTACCGGCCGGAACCATCCGAATGCCTGCCGATCTAGGAGGCCGCCAGACAAGTAGAGGAATGTCGCCAGCTTGCCCGCCGATTCACCTCGGACGGCCAGAGCCGTCAAAAAGGCGTTCACGATGCCCAGAACTCGACTCCCACTGTTCTCTCGGGCGCTCTCGCCTGGTTGTTAGTGCCACACCGCTCGCCTGGGCTCGCTTCAAAACTCCTTCCGAAGTACGACGGTCCATACCGCGTTCTCGAGAGAACATCACCCGTTATTTACCTGGTTGAGCCGCTAACGCCGCCGTCCGACATGCGATGTCGTAACCGCGAAGTCGGGCACGTTCAACGTCTCAAGCCGTATCACAATTCTACCGTCCACCCAGAAAACTATGTCGCCAGGATGGCTCCTTTATTTCAGTGGGGCCATTGTAAGGGAGATGACGAACGTGCGCGCAGTCAGAAGCACCGGCAGCATCAAGCGCGCAGCAGAGGCTCGAGCTCGGAGACTGTGCTCGGTGCATCGTAGAACCGGCGGTCACTACGAACCCCAATAAACCTCCTTTATAATATTAATAAAGGGAGTCGTTTTATAGTAGCCTGTTTGCCCATTGCAGAAGCCGTTGCGGGGTGTCAGGATCTCGTCCACATCTTCAGCTTTGCAGGGGACACATCATCTGGCACAAGCTCCTCTGCTACCAAACACCCAGTACTGTTGCCATGTAATGACCTCTTAAACAATCCCTCTCAAAGAGGAAATCATCTTTGTGTATCCATAAAGAGGGCAGACAGGCAAAGCCCCTTCAGCAATGCTGCCTACTTCAAAAGGCCCACTTAGCACATCTTGAATGCTTCCTTCTTAGACTTTGGCGGGTGCAAGCATTCTACTGTCCAATAGTTGTGAATGAAAGCACTGTTGGTTTGGCGGCAATTGCAACAAACCTCCCTTCCTAGTGGGTCTGGAGGCTTGCAATGCTCATGAAGTGACACCATGAGACAAGCAAGTTGACTGGATGCCTCGAAGCCCTTGTTCGTTCATCCCACCGTTCCGTTAGTAACAACCAAGAGACCTGAAACCAATCAACTCAAGTTCGGCACTCGCGTGGTTACTGTGGAGGATCCATAATGAAAAGCACAAAAATGGAAAACTCAAGGGAAAGAATAATAGAGCACCATTTAACACTTAGCATTGCTGCAGCCCACCCCGTTCTTTTATTTTGTCTGGTCGTGCTACATTTTTTTTGCTATAGATAGCCACAAACTTCCCCTGTGCACAGGTTACTGCAGAGACCATAGGTGATGTTCCCAGTGAGTGTCTCAATATTTATATACACTATGTGCTATCTCGAAGAGGCTTGAAACACTGCAATGGAAGCTTCTAATAGAAAAGGCGCCTGGAAGAAAAGAAAAAAGAAGCTGTGCTGCAACCATCTCGTCTTCTTAATAAAAATTTCGCTCCCATATCAACTTCAGCCCTCCACTTTAGAGTAGTGTACACGGGCACTTATGAACGAATCAATTCTTAAACACCATATGTGCAGTCCAGCCAAAAGCGTGGGTATGAATCCGCATCGTGCTCCTGCATTGAACGTGAATAACGCGTTCCATAATGGCGAATGATCTTTAGTATATTTCCCTGCCATATGAATTTGTAATGTACAAGGAATTGTAAATGAAGCTTCCTACGAGCACAGCTGCATTTGCAAATTAAATCAATATGGAATATGATGAGCAAAGAGTAAACCTATGCGCCCTTTCCACTCTTAGTATGCTTTACTGCACGATGCTTATTTCCACCCATGTATTGTGGCGTAGGAAGCTACAAGGAAACGTTGCATAATTGGGCTTTTTAATACCCTTTCTTGCAGTACATCAATGTTTTGTAGTGAAGCATACTAAAAGTGGAAAGGGACCACTGTCATTGGTCATAGGAGTTCTTAAATTATACACTCGCGCACCCCCTGCTTCTCAGACCTCCTAAGTTGACATACTAGGCTGGGTGATAGCGGCTCCTCCAACCTTTAGCATGCTTCACCGCGTAACTAAAACGTACTGCGGCGAAGAAGCAGTACATTTGTATTGAGTGAATAAATAAATCGTTTTTAGAACAGTACAGAAATAAACGCGCACCATGCATGTCTACCAGACGGACGAGCGTCGCCAAAAAAGCTAGTTGCTTCACACAGGTCGTGTAGCCCACTTATCAGTCGTAAAGGATATTATGTGTAATTCAAAAATTCAGACACACAGAAATATGTTTATGTTTACGTTCGTACTCCTTGCGTAATAAGACTGCCAGAACTTCAACAATAGAAAATAATTTGCAATACACAAACACAAAGAACACAGACATATGCCTTGTTTCCAACTCGGTCGTCATGCAAATGACATATATATAGCCCCGAAAAACGTGAACATGCTGTATGTTAGCATCGTAAACTTCATACAAGGCAAGGAGCACACCACAATCTCGCTACAGCCGCTTATGATACCAAAACGGGAGCACATGTCTGTGAACGTGCAAATGGAGCCCCTAAGCCACTCTGCTCGACCACCACCTTCACTGCACGGATGCACCACTCGTTCTAAGCACAGCACAGCACCCATTCAGCACTGAAAAGTGGGCGGTCGACACAGTCGCATATACATGATTTGTAGCTAGCAGCACATCCATCGATGTCCGTAAGCAAAGGCAGACACGGCGACGCCACATCGCGGTTCGCTGAACTGCGCTGTCGAACGGAACTGGGCCACTTCGACATTTCAATTGTCACCAACGCCAGGTTTTCAAGAAAGCACTGGTAACACAAAGGCAGATTCTGTACTGCCAGAGCTCGAAGAGACCAAAGCCGCACTAACACTACTCACGGCTTTCCGCCAAGTAACACGAAACCTACAACCAACACAAACGCAACGCAAGCACAATCACATCAGCAATGTTGAAAAATGCGCGGTTCAGGAACAATCTAGCCGACAACAACACGCCACGACGTCGCTCTGCGCCACCATCGTGCCTTCTCAAAAATCCCTAAACGATCCTGTCCCTAGGCATCTAGGATCAGGTCACGTAAGGGATTTTTGTACGACATTTAGACGCACGTCCTACTAAGCAGCTGTCACGCGCGCGGTGTTGGCGGACGCCGGGGTGCTCCGCGCACCGCGGGTTTTTTTCGGTGGCGCATTTTAGGCAAGAAATCGTGATAGCTGCAGCATAAATTTTCATTTGCGGAAGCTCTTTTCGCTAGTTCTGGCGTATGATGAATGCAACTGTTAGAACTGCCCTTTACGTTACGTGCCGCGTAAGTGGTGTATATTCCAGTTTCACGAATGCGTTACTCCACGCTAATTCGCAATTGTGTTGAGTTTCGCGCAAGTGGCTTCCACTCGTGTTCATTCGCGCCGCTCCGAGTGCCGACTATTAATTTAATGCCGTAAAGTTTTCAGAATTTTAACTACAGAGCAATTCGCAATCGCTGATGCGCCCTTCGTCGACTTCGTTTCTCGTACATAACTGGAGCCACAATTGGGATGACTGTTACTGCGTTCGGGCCGACGAAGAAATCACGCCACCGTACCACGTGCGTGAATGGTGCAGTCTCTGTGCGCGGCAAGTATGCTCGAGTCCACATACCGGCGAATGAAGAAACGATGTGTTGTCGAGGTACAGTGTACTAGTAGTGCATATATAACAGAGGTGCGTTCAGACAGTGGGAGAAACTGGGATGAAGGTATCGGTCATGAGGTGATTAATTTTTTACAGGAAAATATCTAGAAAATAATTTCGAAATAATATGAGAAGGAATTAAGACTACGACAACTGTCGAGGCACACAAAGGATTAAGGTAAGGTTGTCCTCTATCACCGCTGCTGTTCATGCTTTATATGATAAGTATGGAGAGAAGGCTACAAGGAAGTAATCTAGAGTGTAATCTGTCGTACAGATTAGGCGGAAAGGTTGTTGAGCAACGACTACCGGGTTTAATGTATGCGGAAGATATTTTACTGTTAGCAAGAAGCCATGTATATTCGCAAACTCTGGTTAATTGCTGTGGAGACAAGCGACGCAGTTCAGTTTCAGTGCAGCTAAGTCCGGTGGGACGTTTTTCTACGATACATCAGGAGCTTACAATACAAGGCAATGAAATACCCCAGTGGCCGAATACAAATATCTCGCCGTTTAGATCAACAAAGGGCAGATGTGTGTGGAAGAGCATGAACAGTCCCTCATAGCAAAATGGCGAAGAGATGCCGGGATAATGAAACATAGGGCATTCTGGTGGCGGTGGTACAACAGGTATCATGTATTGAGAGGTATTTGGAAGGGAGTAATGGTGCTGGGGCTTACTTTCGGCAATATGGTCCTGTGCTTAAGGGCAGAAGTTCAGTCGAGACTTGAAGTAAACCACAGAGATGTTGGAAAATGAGCACTAGTTGCCCAGGGCAAAACCTCAAACGAAGCAGTACAGGGGCGTATGGGCTCGGCATCTTTCGAAGCACGGGGAGCGCAGAGCAAAATCCTATACGGGAAACGCCTAAGGAAATTGGATGATAACAGATGGGCAGCTATGGTATTTAAATACCTATACAGACAGAGCGTTGACTCACAATGGCGGAAAATGTCTAGGAAGCTAGCCAGTAAGTATGCCAGACACGAGAACGAAGAAAGACAGAGCCCTACCTTTACAAAAAATTATTGAAAATGCATTGAAATATCATTGGTTAATGTTGAGTTTTGTATTGAGGAATTATGAAATTTGTTGGAGATTATTGGGTTGATTGTTGAGGGCTCTTGAATATTGGCCACTGAAATTTATTGAAACACCACTGAGTGCCTCAATGTTGAATAATTGTGTTACCATAGAAAGTTCATGGGGCTTAGACAGCTCGTTTGTTCATTTTGTTGTATGGTTGTTGGGTTACCATTGATGCTGCATTGAATTGACGTTGTGGTAGTACTGCTTACCTGTTGTTGAGTTTTTGTTGCAACAGCATTGAAAAGTACATTGTGGCCCAATTGAAACGGCATTGAGATTTCAGAAATCGCCATTAAAATATTGTTGACATTTGTTTGGGCTAGTGGATTTTTATTCATATATTGAAATTGCTTTCCTATTCCCACTTACATGCCCCGGTGCCTGCTCATAACTTTACCTAAAACAAGCAAAAGCAGATAGACTGATCAATTTGAGGTACCTTTATTTCCACTAAAGATGCGTGCACTTGAAACATTATTATAGTACATAAGGCACAACTACAGTTCGCCTGGAGACATAGGCTAGTACCTACAGCACTCTTAAGGATATATATACATCTGAAAAACCTATACATTAGAATTCTGTGCTGGAATGTATTTCTCTGCGGCTGAATGCACGCTCCCGCAGGGCGCGCCGAGTCATTGCGCCTGACGCATGTATGGAACCGCGTGTCACTGACGTCATGCTGGTTCTACTTAAACGGCTGTGGAAATAAAGACGGGGCTCTTTCAATTTGCTGGCGTTTTGGACTACAGTCGTCTCCTGTCTTTCGTCAATCACGCACTGATAGCGGCGGCGCCGATACGACAAACGAAAATCAAAATCACTTCAGACTTAAGTTTTTGAATAGAACGCAAAGCGACTCAAAAGGCAGTGCTTAAGCATACCCTTGTAACAACCAACATTGAACACATGAACTCTTGAAGCTGCTTGCATGAGTGAATACCCAAGACATTTAAATACCTTACAGTAAAATGTTTCGCACACCAACACATCACAGGAAGAATTGCGGCTGCCTGTGAGAAGGCAAAATCACAGACTGGAAACAAATGACTTCACTTAAATATATGCAAGCTTTAGCACACGTCTTTCACCACAAATAAAATTCAATGAAGTACCAAAGTAGAGTTGTCTGAACTTTCTGTCTTCGAGATGTATATATTTAAATGTTGCCCAATTATCTTAAAAAATTATATCACTCTACTCACCTATATTTGTCGAGACGTCATTTGAAAAGTTGTTGGGCATGGTGATGAACACCCGAATCATGTGTTTCTGACGAGCCTGGTTTGCATTCTTCAAAAATAAACTTTTTAATCTTTTGTGTACTGAATACAGCTCCTCCCCCTAGCACAAGTCAAGAAGAAACAGTACGCCATATAATTATGTTAATTTGGGGCACAGAAGAGTTTGCTTGTGGTATTTTCTCAATTTGGTGAGCTCATATTCAGTAAATATTTCTGTACTTGCACAAAGCTAATGAAAGCCCTTTTCGGGGCCTTTTTCACTATACCCAGCAACTAAGTGGTACCTCTGTCAATAAAGGGATACGGAAAGTCTTATAACTTGCAAAATAAGAGAAAAAATAATTATTTAGCACAGAAAATTGGTAGCAACACAAAGCTAACAGAATTCCAAACCGCCAAATAAATGGTCAACTGCACTTGCAGTATCAAGTACCCAGAAATAGTCATAAAGGATGAGAAAAGGTTTCAATGAGTGGACAGCTAGGTTGGTGAGACCGTGAAAAACACAAATAAATGCATATACGAAACACCAGAGACATCAATTGCGGAGGTAAAATGTTATTAAAATGCTACCAGAATTCTTTCCATCAAATACATCAATAAACTTGAACGCTTAAGCTTCGCCTTCAGGAGTGGAACGCGATAGCGTTATCGACCCCCGTTCGCACCACCCACTCATTCGCCCAGCATGCTCTTGATTCACAAAAAGACGAAACGTGTGCCTGAGCAAGCGGTACAAACCCAAGGATTCGGTGTCTCGGAGGGAAAAACAATCTACATGAGCCAAACGTCCTGATCGGCACGGACAGCCGGGCCGCGACACGCCATGAAGGCGGACGCGATTATCTGGCTCATGGGGCCTGGATGAGATCGTCCTCTATCTCGCTTGGGAGCACCACGCAGACACATGACTCCTCGCCAGCAGCACGGCACACATCGCAGGGGACGCTTTCCCACCAGACGCGCTACGGCGCAGTGATCGCGTCACAGGCGTCCCGCATCGGACGCTGCACCTAGCAATTGCGCGATGAGCGGAAAGAGGAGCCTCGCCGCCTAAACACGAGGGTTCCAGTGATGCACGCTGAAAGATGGAAGGAGAGAGAGCGAGAAAAGTTTTAAACGCAAGGTTATTGGGGCATCCTCGCACCGGTCCCCGAACTGCCCCAATGCGCTCAAAATACAGGAAGGGGAGAAGCGGGCCAGTGGCGCGCCACCTGTCGGGGCAGCGTCATGCATTGCGAATAAGGGGTCTTCTGTGCTTGCAACAAGATGGCTCTGCCTGTGATCAAAGCGCAGAAGAAATGTAGCGGAAACTTCCTTCGCTACTCGCTTCACTGCGACTTCTGCAATTTACATGCTCATAATTATCTATATACACCGCACTAAAACTTTCTACGGCACGTTTCTAAGACAACACCGCATTCACTAGAGGCGCTTTTGTCTCGCTTTGAACTTTCCAATTCATCGCTGAGTGGTAGCGTCTCCGTCTCACACTCCGGAGACCCTGGTTCGATTTCCACCCAGCCCATCTTGCAAGTTGTTTTTATTTATGAATTGCCTTCCGCCCTTTATCGCTCAAGGCCGACGCCGACGACACAAGGGCTTTTCTGTTTCACGAGCTCACACCTACACAAAGCTTACACAAAGCAGTCACAAAGGCTGAGGGAGATACATCACCCGCGTTAAAAAAATTACAACGAAAGTGACCTAAATGCGTACTTAAGCTCACGTTATCTTTTTCTCCAATTTTTACAAGAAGAACACATGCACTAATCCCATAAATAAGGTTCCTGCGCCTGGAGAATGCAGCACAGAACAAAGCAGCCTCATGAGAACCGAAAAGTAGAGCTGAGTGTGTTTAAAAACTACGAATGCTTGCATACCTTAAAACAGGCATGTGACATGTCATACCTTCAATGTATGAAATTCATGAATCTTACACACAAATAAAGTTACCATCACTCTTATATGCTTCCTCAGGGGACTCCTTGAACTAGCAAAATGTACATCAGCGATAAAAACAAACACCCCCTCCCCAATATCGTTCTTCAAGAAATAAACAACGCAAATAACTTTATGAATCAATTCTATGAACATTTTGGCCATTCGGTGGAAATACATATTTGACAACCACCCAAACAAACACGAGAATGATGAATTAAAGTAGGAACACACATGAACGCTGACTCAACTAGAAGTTTATTTGCGAAGACAAAGATTTCATACACACTGGCCAACTTGACAAAGAAAAAGCCATGGATCTGCAGCAGAAAAGCCCAGCACAACAAAAACGGACCGAAGGATGTCCTGTAGAATAAACATGTGCGTCAAAAACTAACAAAGAACAGATGAAAACTGAAAGGGTTCTCCTGTAAGCGATATTACTTAACGAGAAATACTGCCTGCAGCAACTTTTTCTCACTAAAGGTAACAGAAATCTCGCTTATGCACGTTTCTTTCATATCAATAAATAATGCTTCCACAATTTCTCTTGTGTTCTGCTCTTTGCGATGAAACAATCGTTCTTTCTGCCCTATTCCGCAACACCAGAGGAGTTCCAGAAGCAATATTATTTGATCACGAATGAAAGAAATGCATGACCAAGGTATTTGTTGGCATTAGTGGGAAAGAGTTGCAGTTCTCAAGAGTATTTTCGTTGGCATGGCGCACAGCCATTGTGGCACCCATTTTCAAGGCCAGAAAACCGACTAGGGAACTGTAATACTATCGACTGGTCTCCCTCACCTCCGCTGCCGGCAAGGTGATGGAGGCCAAGGCTATGGCACGACTGGACTTGGTGGCCCGTGCTCGCGGCTTCCTAGTAGACCAACAGACGGGCTTCCGGTGGAGGCGGTGCACTGCGGACTCCATCGCTGACATGGTCTCCACACTGGAGGGCGCCAAGGCCGGTGGGGACCTCGTGATGCTATTGCTGATCTACGTACAGGGTGCGCTCGACAGCCTCCCTCACGCAGTTGTCCAGCAGGGCCTGGACCTCCTGGGCATCTGTGGCAACCTGCGAGAGTTCCTCTCGTCGTCACTGCACAATCGCACTCTCAGGGCACGTGTGGGTCAATCGAAGAGTACCCCCCGTCCCGTCGCTGCAGGCGTACCACATGGGTCAGTGGTGAGCCCCTTCCTTTTCAAACTGGCCATGGCACGGTTGTCTGCTGCCCTGCCCATCAACCCTCACTTCCCCGTGCAGTCCTCAATCTACGCGGACGACATCGCACTGGGGGTGCAGGAACCACCGCAACACATCCGCAAGGCACGTGTCGCCCTACAGATGGCCCTGGACACTGCGGTTGCCTACTTGTGCAGCATCGGCCTTATCACCTCGCCCAAGAAGACCGAGGCATTGCTACTTCATCCCAGAGCACCAGCCCACCGCTCAGCTGTCCGGCGGCGCTTGAAGGGCGTCCAGGTCCCATGGAGCAAGGCAGTCACCTACCTGGGGCTGTGCATTGACCATCGGCTGACCTGGCCGCCGGCTACCAAGGCCCTGTGTGCCCAAACTCTTCGAGTCCGCAAGGCGATCTCACAGCTCCTTGCCCGTGAACACAGCTGTACCACCAGGTGCGCCCTGCAGCTATTTGAAGCTGCAGCCAGTTCACGGCTACTCCATGCCTTCCCTCTTGTGGCGCTGCCCCCACCCCGCCTACGGAAACTGGAGCTGCAGCACCGGTCAGCAGTACGGCTCTGTCTTTGCATTCCCCGAACCTCACAAGTGACCGCCACTTTGGCTGAGGCAGGTTCCTGGCCTCTGTCATTACTCTTCCTACAACAGGGGCTACGACACATTGATCGCCTACACCATGACGCAGATGGTCAAGCATTCCTGACCCGCCTACGCTCCCGGCCAGCATCACACATGGGACGGCTGTGTGGCCTCTATAAGGAACTCAAAGGGGACACGCATGCAAACGCTGTATAGCCTCGTCCACCACATCCACCACCAAGCCCTATCTCGACCGCGCAGCCAGGTGTCTCAAAGAACCGTTTCCCAACATGCGCCCTACAGCACACAGCATCCTCTCTCCGCCAAGAGAGACATGGGGACCACCTTCATATCTTCGTCGATGGATCCGCGATACCGGAGATGGGCTCATCCACAGCAGTCTGCGTTGCACCGGTCCTACAAAACACCAAGCTGTGCCATCTTCGGGACACGCAAGCTCTACCACAGCAGAGCTAGCCGGACTCCAGCTTGCTGTGGACCTACTTGCAGAGGAGCTACCAGCCACCCAGGCAGCCATCTTCGGCCTATCCAAGGCGGCGCTGCTCTGCCTGCAGAACCCTCACAGGGCTAGCCTTGTTGTAGCGCTGCTCACTTCAAGACTGATGGCCCTTCAGGACGCAGGATGCTCACTACCCTGCATTGGCTACCGGCACATGTGGGGATCCCGGACAATGAAGAGGCGGACACTCTTGTCAAAAGTGCCCACCACTCAAGCGTCCCCCTCAGCCCTGCTGTAACGTCGCAGACATCTCGAGACACAGGCTGCGCAGGCACATCATCGCCTGTCACCCGGACAAACGGGTATCCCTGGGCCAGCCTCCACGGCCTCTTTCACAGCACGGCCCCTCCTAATGCCGCGTTGCTGCTCCGACTGTGAGTTGGCTGCTACTGGACGGCAGCCCGCCGGCACCGCCTAGGGAAAGCCACCTCGCCAGCCTGTGCCTCCTGCGGTGAACCAGAGACTCTGGAGCACCTCCTGCTGGCCTTCCCTGCTCACCAGCAGCACCGCGGCCGACTTCTGCAAGAGTTCCACCGCCTTGGGCTCCCATGTTCAAGACAGGAAGATATCCTCTTCCCCTGTCGTGATCAGCTACCAGCGTTCCTAAGGGTCGTCGAGCACCTAGACTCGTCGGCGCTCTCGGTGAGACCATAGGAAATTTCTACAAAGACGGATGGCCTAACGGCCATCCCACCACCTCGGGCTTCCTAATCAGCCACTATTTCGCTTCTGCTTGGCCACCTCCTATACGGTCTACCTCCAGCCTACTCCTCCCGTCAAACCTCCACTTTTCTCCTTCCTGTCCTCTCTCTCTCTTAATCCCCATCTCCGGCAACCTGCTGGCGCTGAGCCGTGCTCCCACACGGGTTGCAGAAAATAGTGCTAGCCTTTCCTCCTTCACCATAAAAAGCACTTCTCTCTCATGTTGGATAGTATCACCTATCGGACAAATCTTTTTTTTTTTTTCGAAACATTTGTCCGAAAGTATTCATTTTTCACGCATGTTTATCTTACATGACATGGCGTTTTCATATTTTTCTTGCCGCACATGGCTGTTTCTGCCACGCATGCATGGCTTTCTGTGTTTGTCATGTTGTCCAGTGTCTTTAATACCTCTGTCTACAAACAAGCTTTTAGTTGAGCCTGCGCTCGTGTGTGCGCCTACCTATTTGGTCTTACGTCATCCTCCTCTGTTCGCGATGCTGTTTCGAATACGCACGTATCACTTGGTTAGGCTCGTAAACATTCTCAAAAGCAAAAAGGAAATACCTCCCCTCAAAAGGTAGCCGAACCTTTAGAACTAAAAGCCAGAGCAAATCGAAAGTAAGCCTTCACAGCGTCCATGCGGCAGCTATTAAAGCGCAGAGCAGCACAAAAAAACAGTGAAAAATCCCACTTGACGGAGAGTGGCAACAGAGATGCGAGCTTCCTAGTGAATCAGCCGAATATCAACGGGTGTCTCTTGCACGGCGACAAGCTGCTCCTGACGTAGAACACTTTAGCATCTGGGCATTTTCTTCATGCATAACCTGTGAGAAGGGAATGCGGACAGAAAATGAGATTACGTAGATTAAGAATCAGCCGCGCACTTCACATAACTACGCACGAGATAGATGTACACCCTATACTTGCAAGTAAAAAATTTCCTACTCTTTACGCGTGCAGTCGAGAAAAGGAAGAATTGGGTTGCTACTGCGAATATTACCTATGACACGCACAACGACGTTTCAAAGCGGGGAAAAATATTCCCGGCTCTCTTCCAGAACCAAAGACCACGCGCCGGTGTATAGCCGATACCAAGCAGATATTGAATCTTGGGTTGAAATCACGCACCAGGAATGACTTAAAGATACGCCGAGAGGGAGGCGAGCGTGAGCGTGCCTATGCGAGTGAGAACCTGCACCGCCTCTTTGAAGCTTATGGTATTTTCGACTGGTCGCCTCCATCCCCCGAAACACAGTTGGGCAGATCCGGCGTTCCCCGCGCTCAGAGGTAGAGGAGAAGAGCGCAAGCCGAACGTGCGATAGGCTCTCGGAGGAGGAAATGGCAGATGAGAAACCACGTGATGGAGGGTGCATGGAGGCTGGATCATCGTGCATTAGAGCTTGGAGTGGTAAGTATTATTACTTTTTTCTTAAGCCCTACATTTGCTGTTCTTTCGTCTTTATAGGTGGTAGAGATGCAGTTCTGCATAGAAGCTTGTCAGCTACTGCACCGGCACCAAGTGACGGGAAGGCATCAGCTCTGGCCAGACCATCGGGCACCAGGAGAAGAGGTGGTGTTGAGCGCCTCAGCGTTTAGTGTTTCTATTCACTGCCTAAGATGTATTTTCATTCCAGCTGCTGAGTGGACCGAGAGACAGACGAAGCTGCTGCTAGAGTACTACTGCAAGTACTTCCCGCAGATTCGTCCGTTCAAGAAATTAAAAAAAAACAGGCTTTCAAGCTAATCTCCATGGAACTTGAAGCTGTACTTGGCATCAAAAAACAGCAGAGCAGTGTGAGAACCGGTACAAAGCTGTTATCAGACGTCAGAAGGCTGCCTCAGACAACAACAACAGATCTGGGGCATCACCGACACCTGTGCCATTCGATGACGAGATGCGTAAAATAGAAACCATTGACGATAGCATTGAACCAGGAGTGCAAAGATGTGCCTCGGGGGTTATTTTCAAGGACTCACCGGAATCGGCAGCACCAGTCTCACCAAATGCAGATAGCATTGAGAAAATGAAAGCCAGTCTCGAAATGTTGATGCAAAACCGCGTGCATACACTACGGGCTTGCAACACATGCAACTATTTGTTTTCTGAAATGAGGGCTATTAATGACGAGCTTGAGTGTCAGAAAGCAGCCAGAGATATCGAGAAAGAAAATCGCAGAGGTGAAAGGCTGGCTGAGCGACAGGCACATCTTGAAGAACGGCGCAAGATACAGGATGAGCGAATGGAAATCTTGCGTCAAGCCTTCGGACTTCAGCAATAAAATATTTCATATTTAGGACTAGTAAAAGAGACGGTAAAGCAAGCAAGAAGTGATAG
This sequence comes from Dermacentor variabilis, assembly GCF_050947875.1. Lineage (NCBI taxonomy): Eukaryota > Metazoa > Arthropoda > Arachnida > Ixodida > Ixodidae > Dermacentor > Dermacentor variabilis. The sequence goes on along the minus strand of NC_134573.1, from coordinate 79,297,111 downwards.
GACAATATGCAAGAAATTGCGGGTTGTGATGGTGATTATGCTTTTGAATTGCGCGTTAACTGCTACCTCTAAATATGTCTACAATACAACTGGATAGCTTGGTTTCAGTGCATATTTCTTGTTACTATTTAGGCACAGAAACAAGGCACTACACTGGACAAAAGTAAATCGACCAGCGACTCTGCGTTCTTTTTCTGCTATGGTGGTAAATTTAACAGGTTTTTCTCAGCGAGCCTCTGATTCGTGTACTTTTGTTCACAGTCATGTAATTTCCACAGTTCATGGTAGCCGTCTCCGCAGCCCCATCTTCACCATCAAGTGAGCTCTCTTGAGACCAGCCAAGGCGCGTAGTAGGTTATCCTGCCGGGATCCACTGCTGTCACTGCTTTGTTGAGTTACTGGAAGGCTAAAGTCATTGTCGTTTGGTGTTGGTAGGCTGAGAGACATGTCTCCTGACCAGTTCTCCGGCAAATCTCTCCACTCGATACAGTGATTGTGAAGCACGCAGCATCAGATAATAAACTTAGACATATTGTCTACTGTCCACATGTCCAACCTGCGCAGTTGCCTGAAGCGATTCTTCAGATCTCCGAAGGCATTCTCAATCAGGACCCTTGTTCCCAACAGCCGTGCTTTGAAGGCCCTATCGCTGCAGTCCAGGTTTCCGTAGTCCCGAATCGGTGTCATGAGGTACTCTCTGAAAGGGTAGGCTGCATCACCTACTATGTGGTCCATGCTCGAGCACAAGTATGGCAACACACTGGCAACCCTTCACCTCCTAAAAATTCTAGAATCGTGCATTTTACTTGGGGCACCAGTGGTGACATCAAGAAATCTCTTGTTATTGTCGCATATGCCTTGAAGGGTCAAAGATAAGCCGTGATGTCTGTTTGTGTAAACAGAGCGAACTTTGGCAGCTGGACATCTGATGGACATGTAGCTGCCGTCAACGCATCCAATTGTGTCTGGGAATCTTGATACCTTCAAGCTAAAGAATCAAATTACATACATACATGGTTAAATGTGGCTTCCACTCGGGTAGATCAAAGGTACTTGAAAAATCACTAAATTTCAACCCCAAGAAGAACGCCACTTTATCAGATGGAGCGTCTCTTTCCATTAAGCAGTGGGTATCGCGATAGGCAGGCACTTATGTGCTGTCAAACAATAGCTATATTGTTACAGAGGCACGCCACAGAACCACAGGGGCATGAAGCAAATTTTGTACTTGCAGAATATTTACAAACGATTCAGCACGTGCTAAATTATGCACTAAAAGCTTGGTCTCGTGCTCAAAATCAGTGGCGAGCTTGTGCAGGTCACTAGGGAACTTGATGACACTAGGTGGAATGTCGAGGAGGAACGAGGTTGCTCGGCTTATCATGCTGTGGTGGTTGCTTTCTGCAACTTCGAAGCGGCCAGCAACGTCCCTAATGCATGCCTTGTTGGCAGCATACCTGAGAAGAAGGGCCATGTCTTGAAAAAAAACAGTACAGCGGAACGGAGTAGCATGTTCATTTTGTTTTCAGCAGGTTAAAAATATCGCCTAAGAGAGAAAATGCAATTCAACATGTATAGCTCGATTACTATAATAGCTCGACATGCGTGACGAATCGCGCTGTTAGCTAAGCTTATCAACAAATTTTATTATATTGCATATGAAAATTTAAATGGTGCAAATGAAGTATATGCATGTCACTAGGAATAGCCTTCTTGCAATGCTGACACAACTGTTTTATGGGCAACAGTTTGAAAGACTGTCTTGAACAGTCATCTTGAATTCTGCTTTGCTACTGCACCTAGTTACAAGTAAGCGACGGCGAGCTTGTTTGCTTCAGTCTGGTGGTGCACGAAACAAAAAAAAAGCACATCACATCCCATTTTAACTGTTCTACTTTGACGCCCGTTAGCGGCATGCCGCGTGTATTATAACAACCTGAAAGTTGCACCTTCCTGTGCAGCACATTTTTCGCAACCTGTCATGTTCCTTTCATGCAAGCAGAACCCCAAAAAATTGTTCATGTCGACTGCGCCGCACAACTCGCCACAGAAATCACAGAATGTGTTCTTCAGCCCACTTGGCAGGCACGCCGTCGTGATCGCTCTTCTTAGGGCAGTGAGGTGATTTGGCGAATTCAGCTGCCAGGAGGTCCGCCACTGGCCGCGTGATGCGGAAATTTATTTGAACTAGAAAGGAAAACGGGCATTTTAACGATCTGCCTTCCCTCGGAAGCTGAACAACGCACCTCCTCGGAGTATGAAGAGACAGTCTTTTCAATGTACGAGTCCACTTGTGGTCTTTCCACCGGCAACGAAAATACCTCTTAGAGATCGCCGCGTACATTTCGTAGTCATCATCACTGCTAGTGTCGTCCGTCGAACTACAACTAAAATGCGAAGTTGAGCTCCACATGCTTTCACTGCTGTCACCGTCGAGCATCTCAAGCACTTCGGGAAGGCGAAGACGCTTTGCTGCCGCTGTCCCCCGCGCATCCGAAGAGAAGCAAGTTGCACTGGAAATGTCGGTATCTTTCGCTGAATCGTTAAGCCTGTTCCTATAAAAGACGTCAAATCACTGGGGCCAAAACAGTGTCTACGCTTGGCTGCCGCCATTGCCGCCGCGCTCGCCCACTGAAGCAAAATAAATACAAATGACGAGGATATGACGGCTTGGATCACGTGACTTTCTCGGTACTCCGCTTTTCAGGCGAGTGCTCCCGGCTGCTCTCGGCGCAGCTAGATTTCTCTTGTTCTACCACTGGATGACGGCCCTCCCACTCCTGTTCGACCGATAAAACACGCCGCGCCTGGAAAGAGCCCTTTCAGCGTGGTTTTGAGTGCTTCTGTTCTCCCAATGGAATTTGCCATTAGACGGCCCACGTGAGCCTCTATGAATGATGGCGTGGCCACTGGGCAAAATTTTCGCTGCGCAGAAATGCTGATCATTATTTTCCAATTGTGTTCTTTCATACAAATTAAGGAAACGTTATTAGACAGGAAAAACTGAAGCGGACGTGGGGCGCCGCTGCCTCTTCGCCTACCATTGTTTCAAACGAAGTGGCGGCGGCAGCAAGCGTTAGTATCGCGCGCTTTCGCTCGGGGCATGCGGTTTGCCTGAATAAACTGAACGGTGGGCTTAACATCTTATGCCTGTCAATGTCAAAATAGAAGAAGAAAGGCTACGTGCTGAAGAAAACGAGGTTACCTATGTGCAGAAGTTCGGCTGCGACTGTTTCGGGGTGTCTCTCGAAACGCGGTCCTTTTGGATCGTACCACTGGCTATGTCATCTAGTGTATGTTGAAACGATGATTGCATTTGTACACCGGCGAAGAAACGTTAAATCGTTATGAACTCGGGCAGTCATGAAGCCAGTCTAACGTTGCAGCTTCTACGTTGAGAAAATGGCTACGAAAGTGGGGTGGTCCGCGAGGTAAGCGCTTCAAAGCGATAGCACGAGGAAGCGGCACGCGGTGCAAGCGCCATGCATTTCAGAGCTTACTTGCTTTCGAAAGAGAAGAGTATGCGCGCGCTCGTGGCCTAATGGTTAGAGCACCGGGCTCGAAAGCCGACGTTCGATTTCACTCCATGGGTCACACATTATTTTCTTTTAATGAAAGCGAGGTGAAAGAAGAATCTACCAGCCGTAAAGTGACAAGAATGAGACTGGAACGCTTCGCATTAAATATTTAGAATGTGTTCACATGCGAGTCTTAATTAATGTATAGTGGACACAATTGCTAAACAACAAAACATAACTACTAAAGTGAACGCAAATTACCCAATAAATCATTTATTGAGGACACTCAATAAATGATTGTGCAAGTATTGAGCGAACTCACTTGCTCTTGAAAATTTATTGAAGTCCGTTGTTTGAACAATTGCCCAACAATATATCAATGGTTAATGAACAGTAATTTTGTAAGGGTAAACGACTGGTTAAAAACGCGGAAGGTACAAATTGGATAAATTCAATGGAAAAGAAGCATAGTGTTGAACTATATATCAATACTGGAAACAGCAGATCAGGAAGGACGCGTCTTATGATACCTCAAGAGACGGTGCTCTACTCTTCGAAGCTAGGTCAGGATGTCTTAGAATGCGGAGCAATAAAAAGAAATTTAACGAAGAACAAGACACATGCACTGTGTGTGGCAAATCTGCAGTAACAATAGAACACCTCATACTAAAATGTGATGGTATCAATCCCGGTGTTGATGCGGGCACAGTCACGCTTCCTGAGGCCTTAGGGTTCAGAGATAACAATAGTCATGCAAATAAATATGCGGTGGAAATTAGCAAAAAAGCGATTAGAGGACTGGTGTCTCAAAAGCAGAGAGGTGACATAAGGTAAAAAGTGTAGGAAGACGTATTCAAAGAAAATAGCGAATTTTCATAATTTACAACCCAGTTAAACAAAAATAAGAAGCTGAGCATGGTGGCCACTACTATCACCCCGTTTCAAAGGGGACGCTGCCGCATTCCATCCATCCAATCATCCAGTAACATTTAGAGGAATCTGTTACTTTTCGAAGTTTGAGGGTTTAATAAATTTCATGCTGTGTCACCATATCCCGGATTCGGGAATTAACGACCGAAACGAGCCTATCACGCTGGACTACGTCGCTCAGACGAGAACAGTGCCCGGCACTGCTACGCACTTAGCACGGCGAAGAATTGATTAGTACTAAAGCGATTATGATTTGGCCATCATGGGCTCCAATGGAACTGAAAAAGGAAAAGGTGCGCTTAAAATTGATAAGAATTTCATGCAGCTCCAAGACCACTGGAGAATAATTAGTCTTATCTAATCGTGAGTGCTGCGTAACCTGAATAGGAAGAATAAAACTTGTCGCAGGTTATCAGCTGGCTCGGCTCCAGCGTCAGCCTCACACGTGCGATACCAAAATGAAATGCCCAGTTCATTAGCGTAATCAACATTAAAGGCAAACTAAACGTTAATAATAACTCAACCTGGACTGTTGAAATACCATACCAGAAACCTCTAAACGCTTGTTTCATGCGAAGAAGAGACTTATATTAAGATAAAATACGCTATGAAGCGTCCGCGTACCTCTAGCGCAGTTCAAATCGCCCACCCTCCGATCGAATAGTGGTGACGTCATGGTCTCAAAGTGACATTGCGCCGTCGGTGAGTAAAACGGCACCCGCGGACGGCGCTACGGCTTTTCTGCGCAAAACGCTAGCGCGCGGCCAGAAAGAGCCAAGACAGAGCCGACAGCAGCGCGAAAGTGAAACAATGGTAGCTAGCGGAAGGGAAAGCGCGCAAAGATAAGCTTGTTCTTTATTTTACCACGCCAACTTTGACGCTAGTTGCAATGGACAACCCTGATAACGACACATTGCCTCGCGATGCTGGGGTCGACTTCAGCCATTTAAGCACTAATGAACGTGACCTGCTGCTGAGAGCTCGCGCGTCCGGCGTCGTTACGTACTACTACGATGGCAACTGTATGCTATGGCTGTACATATTCCCACATTTGTAGCTTTCCCTTCGTGAAAACCAAATGCCGCACTCACTGCTCCGTCTTCGGCTTGCAGTTCTTGCGCTTCGGAGAATGCAGGCAAAATTGACGGAACAGCGCTACGGGAAAGCATTGCTGTGAAAGGCACTCCACACGACTTCAGTAAGTCGGCGTTGAACTTGTAATCCTCTGGACGAAAGTAAAGCGAGCACACTATGCAATTTTTCGGCTCTTTACCAAGGAGCTGTGGCAGAGGTAGGACAACCGATTCGAACGGAGAGGTTCACTCGTTGGCACACAGTGCTAAGTAACGTTGGATTCGCCGCTGCAACCGCCCTTGTCCAAGTTCCGCGGACCGTTCGCGCATCCCACGACATCACATGGACGTGGCATTCTCGCTGCTTGTTCCAAACGATAGTTTCGTGAGCCAGCAGAGACAGTGCAGCACGACGCGATAACGAAACAACTGAAACTCTATAGCACGCGCGGCGCATAGTCGAGCGCGCAGAGGCGAGCGAAAACGAAACATTTCGACCACCCATACTACTGAAAGGTAATGTCACAATGTTATTTTTTCTTACAATTGAATAGAAGTAGAAAAGTAGCATTTTCTTCCGTCTTATAACCTAACGAAATGATCTTTATAATACGAGTAGTTGAGTACTAGTTACATAAAATATGATGAGGAGTGCCTTCGTGATCGGGCCAGTACCGGAATATTGTTGGGGTGTCTCAAATCGTGTCATGCGTTCACCTCAATTTCTCGGTTACTAAAGCTCTGTTGGCGACTATATTGACGCCTTAGACGTTCTAGAGAATTGCTTTATCACATTAACTTGACTTCATAGTAACCTTTAGTGTCCCTTATAGCGTGTTTTTTAATGAAAATCGGTAAATGGGATCGATAACGAAATGGGATCAGCATGCGAACACCTTCTAGCCAATGTTCCTTTAAAATGACGATCACAAGCGGCTTAAGGTGGAACCGCATGGCGCGTTTTCCGCGAGCGAAAAACGTGAGGCGCGGCGAACGCCCGCGTTGCCGCCGACGCGCGAGCACCCGCAAGAATAAAGAGAGCGGCGCTTTCGCGTCGCGTTTTCCGGGTTGCCAGACAACATAACTCCCAATGACATGAATTGTCCCTGTTACCGCATACATAATATGCCCTTAAACTTACAGAGCACAACAATAAAAGTAATCTTAGTGCAATTAGACATGGCATGGCAAGAACATTATTTTAGTCCAGAGAAACTAGGGTCCGAGGGCACAAGCCCTCAGGCTAAGTAGGTGGCTCTGCCCACGTAGGCACCGGTAGGCCAAATGCTTTCCCGATGTCGTGAGCTCTCCGGACGGTCAGGAGTTGATCTTGGAGGACTTCGCTGGATATGCGTCGACTCCAGTCCTCCTCACTGTTGAGATCTGAAGCCCTTTGGTTGGGGCACAGCCAGAACATACGATCAAATAGACATGGAGTGTGTCAATAAAACTTTTACATTCCGCGGGATAATCCTGGTCAATTTTGTTAAGCACGAAAGGTGTGGGTTAAGATTTACTTTGAATCATTCTTAATGTGACTGCCTGAGCTCGGTTGAGCTTCTGAGTTGGGGGAGGAAAAGACCTCCTGCCGTCCCTATAGTGTGAGGTGATCTCGTGAAAAGTAGTAAGTGGGTCTTTGTAGGAGTCGCAGTCATTCTGGAGCAGTTCCTGATCTTTTGTGCGGCATGTGAGATCTCGCACAGCAGAGTGAGCTTGCTCATTAGGATTGCAGCCATTGGGGCTGACCGAGTGGCCCTGATGAGCCGGAAACCAGACTAGGTGTGAGCTATCCAGTTGGTCGTAATTATGAGTATTAATACTGTGTATAAGTAACTTGTGTTCTTCCACTGAGACGAAGCCGGCTGAGTAATTCCTAATAGCTGTACGGGAATCGGAGAAAATCGTGGAGTCTCTCCTCATTGTAATTGCAAGTGCTATACTTGCTTCTTCGGCGGCATGAATGGAGCTCGTTCTTAGTGACGCCGCGCTTATTAATTTACCGCTCTCATAGGCCACGGCAATAGCGTAGCGGTTGCCCGATCCATAACTAGTTGCGTCGACAAAAAGAGCTGAGCTGTGTTGTTGGTGCAGTTTACTCAGAATGCATTTGGCCCTGGCGTCCCTTCTGCCCTTGTTGTGGACAGGATGAATATTTCTTGGTATGGGGTCTACAACTAATTGCGTCTCCACCTCCTTGGCTATTTTGAACTTAGAGACGTCTCCTCCTCGAGGCAGTATTCCGGCTTCATCTAGAATTTTGCACCCTGGCTTAGTGTTGGAGAGTCTTGCAATTTGTGACATCGAATGTGCCTCAATGAGCTCATCTATAGTGTTATGAAGTCCTAACTTGTTGAGGAGTTCGGTACTCGTTCCGTGCGCGAGTCCCAGAGCCCTTTTGAGTCCGGAGCGTATAAGTGCGTTTAGCTTAGCCTCTCGCCTTTCCCCCAGTTCATGTATGATGCAATGTACGTCACACGACTGATGAAAAATGCATGCTATGCTCTGATGAGATTGTCCTCCTTGAGGCCTGTATTTCGATTTGAGACCCTGCCCAGGAGCATTAAAGTACTGTTGGCCTGACCTGTGAGACGGTTGAGGGCCGTAGCGTTACAGCTCCTTGCGTCAATGAGAAGACCCAGAATTTTAATTTTCTCTACTCTGGGTACGACCCGTCCTGTGTTGTCCGTGATATTAATTGGCAGAGTTTCTAAAGGCGCAAGGTTTCTAACACCTTGTCTCCCCTGTCTAAAGAGTAGCAGCTCAGATTTACTAGGTGATAGCCTGAGTCCGGTGCCCTTAAGGAAGGATTCTGCGGTGTCTACCACTGCCTGTAGTGTCTGATCTAGTGCTGCGAGTGACCCCCTTGGGACCCACACTGTGATATCGTCAGCATATATGACGTGCCCGAAGCTCAGGATTTTGGAGAATTCCTCCGAGAGCCTGTGCATGGCAATGTTAAAGAGGAGTGGGGACAATACTGAACCTTGTGTTGTGCCGTTGTTGCCTAAATTGTATGGACTGCATGGAACTATCCCGAGTTTGACAGGAGCTGTCCGATTAGCTAGAAAGGACCTCACATAATTGTAAAAATTGCTTCCCAGGTTCAAGGTTGAGATTTCATGTAGGATATGTTTATGTGCAACCGTATCAAATGCTTTGATAAGATCCAGACCCAGGAGGCCCTTTACGTCCCTGCTAGGGTCGTCAATAATAGCCGGTTTGATCATGAGCATGACGTCCTGTGTGGATAATGCCTTCCGAAAGCCTATGAGATTGTGCCTGAAAAGGTCCTGGTTTTCTATGTGTTCTATTATCCTGTTATGAATAGCACGTTCGGCTACTTTGCCAATACAGGATGTAAGTGATATGGGCCTGACGTTCTCCTTTGTTAGAGGTTTGCCGGGTTTCGGTATAAACGTCACCTTGGCATCCTTCTATTCCGGTGGGATAGTGCCGGACATCCAGCGACTATTAATTTTGATCGTGATTACGTCTATGGCATCATCGTCCAGGTTTCGCAAAAGTTTATTTGTGATGCCATCCGGACCCGGGGCAGGTCTCCCATTTAAATTAAAAAGTACATGCCTTATCTCAGCTGCAGTGAAGTCACTGTCCAAGTCCGGTTGCGATATTCCGGAGTAAGGTTCGCTTATTTCTTCTTCGTTTTCATATTCATGTTTAAGTGGCAGATACATGTGTGCGAGGTCGTTTGCGACCTCTCTTGCTGTCCGCCCTATAGCTATCTGTTTATTGACGAGTCTGTTTATGGCGAGGTTTTTAGTACCTCTGAAGAGCTTGTCATTAAGTAGGCTCTTCAATAGATTCCATTTGCCTCCTCTGCGCAATCTACCGGCTGTTTAGGAGCAAGTTTCGTCCGATTGTTGACGTGAAAGTTGAGCCGCGTATGTTTCGATATCACGATTAACTTGGGCGATCTTGGCTCTAAGTCTTCTGTTGAGTCTGTGACTCTACCATCTGATTAGAAGGAAATTTTTCGCTTCCAGCATGTGAGCTAGCTTGGAGTCCATTTTTGGGACCACGATTTCTGTTGAGACTGCTTTAGTAGCTTTCTTAATCGTTGCCTTTAGTTGATCTAAAAGCGCCTCATAAGATTCGTCATCTATGCTGGTTTCCTTACGCAACTTACGAAAGAGATCCCAGTCCACGTACTCATATTTCCTTAGTGGTGGTGGTTGCTCCTGTAAGATGACTTCAATTATGCACTGATCACTTCCTAAATTCTCCTGCAGATTGTCCCATGAGCCTTCAATTCTGTAGAGATGTTGTCCATCAGGTGGAAAAGAAGCACCCGTGAGCGATCCGAGGCAAATCTATCCGTAGAACGCACCATCATTACCCATTACGTCAAGACGTGCCGGGATTGCCAGCGATACAGGACACCACCTTCATGATCAGCAAGATTGCTGGAGCCGATCGGGCTGCCGTGCTTACGGTTTCACCATATTTCTACAGATATGTTAGAGCCCTTCCAAACTCAACATGTGGGAACAACTGATCATCCTGGCCACCGAATGCGTTTTCCGTTGCCGCGAAACGAATGCGCTACTGAAAGGTACCGCTGTGGAAGTAGTGACATTCTTCATTGAATAAATGCTACGGCGTCATGGTACCTCCCGAAGTCCCCATCAACGAAAGGCGAAATGTTTTACGGCGGAGTTTTCTCAAGCTATCCTGGAATACAGCCAGACAATTTACCACCCGCAGACGATTGGCCTTACATACATCGCCCAATTTAACCGCCTGCGGACCTATTATCTACGTGCCTGGACCTCGAATAAAAAGCACGCGATGCGTTCTTCCCTGTCTTACCTTCACTTACAACACGGCAGTGCAACAAACAAAGCAGATCACAGCGTTCAACCAGGTTTACGGAAGGATTACGTCGACGACTCTCGACGGCATGATGCCACCCATCACTAACGATGAGAATAGCGTGTTCGCCACACATGCCGCGAGCCGAAGCATGCCATCTCGCTGGTCTATGCATCAAGTGTCAGCCCCCCAAAAGGCGAAAAGACGACAGTACAATTTTTGACACTGCTACCTTAAGTACCAGCCGCAAGAGCGTGCTTGGATTGGGCACCTGATACACCAACGAGGAAATCGTGAGAAGTTTTTGCACCGCTATTTCCTAAGCGAGAATATTATCCGACGTATTGGCGCAATGGACTATGAAGTCACGGAAGACGGCATTTCGGAATCGCCAGCGGCGTCGCGTAATACCTCAAGTCTTCCACGTGGTGCCTCTCAAGCATTTATGCGCCCGGCACACGAACATAGGGGCTTTGTCTTGCTTTGTTGCTTTAATGTTTTTTTTTTATACAGGCGCTTTCGTTGCTTTTTCCTCTTTGCTTTTGTGTTTGTTTCCAACATCAGGACGATGATCGTTAACAGGGGGCATTCAGTCGTATATGCTATTAATATGTATCCGGTCACCGCTTTTCGCCGGCCAAAGGAAGAGCACGACCTGCAGGTATCTGAAGTTCATAGAATTTATATAGAGTTCTATGTATAATCAAAGTTGATCCAATCAGCTACCATAATGGTGTACTCGCACGGATGGATTCAATAGTCGCATTAATAGGCACGTCTGAACACCATCATTACCCATTCCGTCAAGACGTGCCGGGATTGCCAGCGATACAGGACACCACCTTCTTGATCAGCGAGATTGCTGCAGCCGATCGGGCATGCGGTCGCCAGCGATTGCGGTAAAATGTTCGGCGTGTCTTGTGCATAAGCGGGCGCACTTTACCCTCTCATGAAATTTCGAACCATCGCCGACTACACTCGCTGCTATCTTTGCGCGTGCCTCTTACTTTTTTTTCTGGGCACATGGTGGATTAATTAAGCATTAATATTCTGATTCACACTTTGCGCTGGTGTGCTGCCCACCGTCATACGACCTTGGCAAGAAATACAATAGGAAAATTTTTACACTTCCCAAAATTTGAAAAATTGTGTTATAGCTAATTTAATATTTCTGCAGAAATTTTCCTATGTAAAGATTCAACCCAAATAAATGGTCGAAATTGTAATGTGGCAGCCTTCCTCACGAACATAATACGCAAAGAAGGCATGGGATAAAGAGAACCGTAAGCAAGAATTGTGGATTTTAGGGAGGAATGAAAATATCACAATGAAATATATTTGATTCCAATATAGAAAGCGGCGTGCGCTACGGTCACAGGAGACCTCGGCAAATCGTATTAAGTATTGTGATGTTATTAAAACTTAAAACACATACAGACACGATTTCTCTAACTGTGTGACATGCTCAAGGGACCTCGAGTTTTCTGACATATATCAGCAAAGTCGTAGAAGTCCGCCTGCAACCCTATAAAGAAACGCGCAAGCAAAGGTTTGACTTAATCTCTTTCTGGCAGCATTGCATCCCAAACGTCTAACGACGAACCCACGATCGCAGGCATTTCACTTTGGATCCGAAAGCCGCTCTTCGAAACATCTGATTCATGCACCAGGTGCCACTTCCGGAGAATCGTCCATCGGCACGGAGAGATCTTTCAGCCGCTATGTTTCAATGCACCGCCTTCTCGATTGGCCCATGCGTCCTGTTTATATCAAAAAAGTTTGCCGAGCCCACCTGTAATTTTGTCGTATTCAAACGAAATTGAAAAGGAAATAAATGTTGAAGAAAATACAAGTCGCCGTTCCCAGAAGCCGACGCAGCACAATCAGCGAAATGCACGTAATAATATGTCATGCGATTAACGGTGGCGAATGTGCGACAGTACACTTTGTTTGGTATTCTTGTATTTTTACACAATTCAATATCTTGCGGCAGCCAGCCTAGTCCCTGCTTTGCCAGACCGACAGGTACGATATGTGCAACCTGAGGCATCACGAAGATTTTAAACGTGCAATATCTAGCTTTGCTCATAAATTTTCGAATCTAAACATCAAGACTGAAAGTAGAAAAACTCGCTCTCTCATGAGCGAGGAGAATAAGGCGGATCAAGGGAATTACTATAAGAAAATTTGTAAGCACATCCCTAACCATAGCTGCAATCAATGTCATCAATGATGTCCTGATGTTTACGGGGACATATCTTGCATACTGAATTGAATGTGGAATATTTAGATAAAGAGAAATTCAACTGAGCCAAACAGACTTATCTCCCTCCGGTCGCGTTATTTCGCAAGGAAGGGACACTGCATCTCCTCTTCACAACGTCCGTTTCCATGAACATGGACGACAGCCTGGTGATAGCGACTTCGCAAATTGTACAGAACAACTCGCATCTTTTCTTTAGTCATATCTAACAAGCTGTGCATCTTATATAAGAAATGAATGTTTACACAACAATATCTTAAAGAGGCATTTATTGCAGGCGTAGCGGTCATGCAGAGCATAAGAGGGGTGGAATATCTTGATTCATGATGCACAGTAATTCACTTCTTGCCCCCCGACAAATCGGGAGCGCCGATTCCTCCAACACCGCCAAAGATGCAATCAACTTCATTCGGAACCATGACGATCAAAGCTGAAACGTAGAAGAAAGCAATTTCAATTATAATAATGGCATTTTTAACGATAACCGCTCTTAAAGATCAGGTGTAATTTCTTGCAAAAGATCAAAAGCTGCATTTATATTTCCGAAGGAAGGATTTCCACACAAACGTTCGCTTGTCACAGGAAGCATTAAGCACGATTCTATATCCATATAATCAGGGTCACAGCTGAGGCCTAATTTTTACGTTCACTGCAAGGGCACAGCCTCTCTGAGAGATACCAAATAAATTTTCGCCGTTCAGAAGGGCCACTCGGTGTTTTTCTAGCTCACAGCGTGCCACGAGACAAAGAGTTCCCGGAATGCCGCAGGCGCTCATTTCCTGTTAAGACTTAGACACCAACAAAAGCGGTGGGCGAATTCATAAAACGGCGCACATATTTCTCGTATTTCGCTTTTACTTACACTTTGTTTAACAAATTGCATATTTTAAGGCATGTCCAGTAAAATCGACAACGAAGTGTGGTCGGATGCAAAGCGCTTGAGTGCTTTAAGCTAATAATGGATATGTCTACTCCAGTATAACTTGATTCCATGCATACAGCAGCGCAAGATTCTTTTATTCGCCATGTTTTGCTTAGTATGATGGCCGATTGAAGACGCAAACTCAACGTGAAGAATATTAGCCTAAACTGTGCGACAACTGTGAGGTTTATATTTGTACGTTGCTTACATTGTAAGTTTTGTGGTAGTGGTTGAGGTTTAGGTAATATATTTATTAGAAATGTACTCCGTACTTCGGCATACTTTTTTTATTTGCAACGACTTATCAATGATCAATGATCCCCCAATAACTTTGCACTGAATATACCTCAACCAGATGCGACGCCACCGTAAAATTCTTGGAATATGTCACTAGGAAAACAGGAAAAGCGAGAATTTGATCAAAGTACATGATTGCTCACTTCGCTATAACGTTCATAAGGATACATTACTATTTTAACGGTACATTTTTTTCGCCTTAGAAGTATTACTTCAAAAAACGGTGGCCCTGGAAGCGTCCAGCAAAGCATTTGTTTCTCATTGCCTAGGTGATTGTAAGCAAGCTTCTTATTGTTCGCGTAGTTCTCGAGGTTCATTGAAATAGGAGTGTGCACGTTGATCGAATATTCTGTGAGTTACATCAGTGCATGAAGTCTGAGCGGAAATGTTATTCCTTCTTTTCTTTAAGTGTTTAAATGATGAACATAAACACATTCAAGAATTTTTACTCGTCCTTCATCTATCTAAAATCACAGGAAGATGTAGCGGGTTCGCAAATGTAGTGCACGATTTTGTTCCACCATAGGGGAAGAATAAACAAAATATGAATACAATAGGCAATCTTTACCAATTACGATTGCGGCAACTACCAGAAGGTCCACTCCAAACAGACGGTTCATGTTGCTTTGCACTGCAGAAAAGTATGTGGTGTTACAACGGGAGTTAATTTGTTTTCATACGGAAGTAGACCAGCGCTACTTTTTGAGACGAAGAGACAGGAAGACTTGTCCGAATGGCCGCTGACGGGATACACCCACCCAGTCGAGCCTTTTTTTGTCCTCGTCTAAAGATTTGCGCTGGTCTACTATCGTATGAAAGAAAAATTATGCATCTGCAACTAGCCGTGCAACGTGTTTTGTTAAGTGAAGCGTGTGAGTTGAAACGGTAAACTGCACTGGCTTCCATTTTATAAAACTTCCACGCTTTACCCTGAGAGCAATATCGTATTTGCGATAACGGAGTCCCGTAAAAATCTTAAATATGGCTATATTTATTGTTCATTTACATACAGACCAACCCCTTTTCCGTGGCACCCAACTTCACATACTATACAACTCATAGCGGTGTTCTACAGCCTCGCATTCAAACGTGCAGTGTCAGCCTCTTTAATCTTTAAATTAAACGAATAGAGCCTACACTAGGATTGCTGTTTTCAAGTCATGCTACTAATTTCTACTTTGTTTGAGTATTACACATAATATTTTGGATTCGCCTTCACTAGCTCTATTTCATCCCAACCACTTTTTGATCGTATGAGACCACTGTCCCAGGTGTAGGCGTCTATAAGCTTCTCTATCACAATCCCTATGAGTATTTCCAAATTCATCCAAATCTAAAAAAAAGTATCGTTCCCAAATCGAGCGCACATAGTTTTGACGATTCAGTGTCTTTTTCTCTTTTATAAAAATATTAACAAAGTAAGAGGCCTTCAAATATTACTCTGGTGAACGCAGCTATATTTTATAGAAGCTATGAAATTGAGTCTCAATGGTCGCAATATAAATTTACATTTCGATAAATTTAGGCAGAACATTTGTCAAACACAAAGTTTTATATGCAAAATATGAAAGCTACATTTGTTGTAATGAGGTGTACAATGGGAAATTTTTCGTCAATTTCCGAGAATATATTTAACTAAACAAGTAAACCTAGGAGCTGCACTGTGAATGAAGCTTAGGTACCATGAAGAGCCCGCGATAAGATATAGAACAAAATTTAACTAAAAAGAGTGTTATGCTCACCAGTGGGTCTGTCGAAGCCCGACTCTGAAACGTTGCTCGGTGAACTTAGAAAGGTTGAGCACTCCCTTATATACTGCCAGATCTATTTCGGGTTCTTGGTTTTTTGCAGCTGTGTCGAAGAAAATAAATGAAAATACAAAAACGCAATTTTGCGGGATCTTTCTGTGACGTATGTTTGAGGTTCCTACAGCAACAGCTGTCATTTGAAAAACGTCGTACATGAAATATAAGGAAGCAACCAAAGAAAGAAAGAAATCTTCCATGCCTCAGTACTGCGCCTTGAAAAAACTAACGATGCCGAAGACATAATTTCGGTTATTGCTCCTGACCTCCGGTGGTATTCCATTTTATCTAATTGGAGAGCGCCAGCTTGCATCACTGGGCCGTTCCCACATGTTTGCCTTGTATGCTTACCTTTGTCAAATGACACTGAGTGTATAGCAGCTTGAACGGAGCAACGATTCAATCACAGCATCATTACTTCCTCTCGACCAAATATATATATATATATATATATATATATATATATATATATATATATATATATTTCTTTCTGCTCTTCCCATGCACCCGCCATTCAACCGCTTTTGAACTTATTTAATAACCTGTCTCGGCTAGCGACAACAGATGACAGCAACACAATTCAAGAAACCATTTGTATAGAGGCATGAAATATGCTTATAAAAGCTCGCTTGTCAAGTAGATTCATTGACAACAATTTCAGGTTTTACTGCGAACATGGAGACAACCAAACCGGCTGATGTGCAGTAGACAGCAGCGACCAAAGGAAGCCATGGAGTAGAGTCAGCATTACAGACAATGACGTTGTACTGTAATACGCTCAGAGAAGTAGGCTTTTCTATACGGCCCATCGGTCTCATTAGCGGCGTCAAATAGCCAAATGCATTTAGTGATAACTCAGAATTCACAACGCTGAAACCTATGGAAATCAGTTTTGTAAAGAATGAAAAAGCACGAAATTTGTGACCACAATGTGAAGTTCCTGATGATCACACTAAGCGCTCAAGAACAACCATATTATCATGCCTAACAATATGATGCCAACTTCATCATGTCCAAGCAGCTTACATATCCTGCTTACTGCAACTTACGTATGTCGTGATATATCGACAAGTCGAAATATCACGACTTCGCCTTAAATTTCGAGTGGTCTTTAGTTACTCTCGTGTCGTAGGACGCTAAATAAATGATCAGTTGACATTTTGAGAGATTCTAAAACCCTTACTTATATCTCAGAAAATAAACAAGCAGGCCTTATTGCGAATCCCAACCTCAGCTGGATTCCGCATTTCTTATACATGAAGAACAAACTCGTTTTTTGTGGTCATATGTTAGAATTCGTAGAGGGAAAATCATGGGTACCGACCGTGTGCTCCATGTTGCAACTATACAAGAAACTTTCTTCTCGGCTTTTTGCGATACAGTCTTCCTCTTTTGTTCAACAGAGGCAACACTACTCTCCTTGCACGGCGTAGCGTACAAGCCCAAACATTCCGGACATCTCTTGGCCTCCCGAGATGTTCTTCGATAGCTGCAACTATTCGCATTCCACATGAGCACCCGATCACCACTCATATCATCAGTGGACTGATAACAGCGCACATTAGACACCTTTCTCGGCTACCATCCCACAATTTAGCTGAGTTGCCCATGCAAAAACCGAGGCCATATTATGCGGCATTTTTGCGAGACTGCCCGAGTCGATACAATCTGCCTAACAACATCAGAATTCTATGATGGAATTCACCGGGTTTCCCCTTCTCACGCTTACACTGTCTCCACCTTAAATTGCTACTTCTTCTCGTACAATACACAACCGAAACCCTTTATAGCTTAGTACGGTCAGCCGGGCGTCACCAGCTACAGCGCATCACGGCGAGGCCTGAAGACCAATCCATGTTGCCAACGGAAGTGACGCCTTGTAAAGAAGGATACTTGTGTGTGGGACATTCTGCAAAAAAAACCTTGGCTTAAGGCACTGCTTTTGTGCATTTCACAGTCGCCAGCCGACAGAACCCGCCTTCAAAGGTGCGGCGTTTGAGGGACGAGTAGAGAGATGAGGAGGCAAATACCCCACTTCGTCCTACCGCAAACCTTAAGACTGGGGTGGTAAAGCTCCCCAGTAGATGTGGCAATGATTAATTTGTTAGACAAGAGCAACAGCATTCAGCACCGTACAATACCATTGGTAAATTCAGTGTTCACTAATGCGATTCCCTTCAAATGACATTTTCTTGAATCTCACACGCATGGCTTAGATTGGACTTTTCGCTAATAGGCGCAGAGGGATAAATAGTTTTGTTCGATTTTAGCTGAAGCTGCCCTTGCCTCAATATTAACTGCCAAGCTTGCTGACTTGCCAAATGCCACGAAGCTGTCTGTGGAAATGCAGGAATGTCGCTTAAACTCATTATCAAGGGAAGAATTTCAGAATGTATGAATCTATAAAATACGATACATGAGTTGCTAAATTAACTGTCTGAATATTTCACTCTAAATTATGCGTCGTCTTTAGTTGCTGCCACGATGTGGGACGCTTACAAAATAGTCCATTTACTTTTTGACAGAATATAAAACCCTCCGCAGTGGTAGCAGAGCGGGCAGTGGTCAGGAGCGCGCCAAATGTCCGTCTTCCTCGCGTAGGTGCGCTGGGCGACGGGTGGTCGTGCTGGCGGTGGCGGCGGCGGACGACGGAACTGCGGCGTGACAGGGTCCTGGCGCGGTCGCGGAGGGGGACCTTGACGGCGTGCGACGGCGGCGTAGGTCATCGCTTGCGGCTCAGGCTGGGGCGATTCAGGGGCTACTCCGAGTTGTTGGTGCAGCTCCTCCCGAACGGCGTCGGCAATCCAAGCCACTTGAGGCTGTGATGAAGGGAACAGCTTCTGTAGCTCCTCCCGCACGACCTCTCGGATAGTCTCGCGCAGGTCGTCGGTGGCCAGTGACTGAAATCCGGCGCAGCTTGTCAAGTTCGTGCGGCGGTTGAATTGCCAGTTCCGCACTTCCAATGTCTTTTCGATGCTAGTGGCCTCGAGAAGAAACTCGTCGTCCATCTTCGGCGGCCTTCACACCATCCCGGCGAAAAGTTTCTCGTTTACACCACACATCAGTAGGCGGACTTTCTTTTCCTCGGACATTTCCGGTCGCCGTGTAGGAATAGGCGGCTCATCTCTTCTGTAAATACCGCGGTGCTCGCATTAGGCAGCTCCACTCGGGTTTCTAGTAGTGCTTGGGCTCGTTCTCGGCGTACGACGCTTGTGAATGTCTGCAGGAAGCCGCTTCAGAACAGGTCCCATGTCGTTAACGCGGCTTCTTGGTTCTCGAACCATGTTCTGGCGGTGTCTTCCAATGCGAAGAAGACATGTCGAAGTTTGCCGTCGCTGTTCCAGCTGTTAAAAGCAGCGACCCTCTCGTTTGTCTCAAGCCAGGTTTTCGGGTCCTCGAATGCTGAACCGCGGAACCTCGGAGGCTCTCTGGGCTGCTGCAGCACGATGGGGGACGCTGGCGCTGCCATTCGGGTTGACTGCGTGACAATCTTCCAGGTCGTCTCAGGCAAACGTCCGTGCTCCGGGGGCAGTCCTTGCAGCCTGCGGCTACCTCGCTGGTTCTTGGCGACGTTGGTGTTGTCTTCCGCGCGCAGGCGTGGGTGACTGCTTTGTGGTGTCGTCCGGTACATGAACGCAAAGCACCTCCACCAGATGTCACGGGATAGTGGCAGTTGAGGACACAGCAAGAAAACTGAATGGCGAAACCATCTTTATTGGGCGAACCTGTGCCCTGAAGAACACGCTACACTGAACGCTCAACAAAACGCGAACACAGTTGGCGATTGCGGAAAATGTGATCAGTGGGTCAAGCGCATCGGCTTTTGTACCTCAGTCCTCGAACGTTCCAGAGTAAAAACTAGGACCCGCGTGCCTTCCACAAAGTTATACCTTATTCGGGTCAATTAGGAATGAGATTACCCAAGGTTCGGTCACAGACAGTGGATGGAACCATCGATAACATTCCAGAAATTTCCGTTACATGCAGGCGTGTCTTGCGCTGTGCGATAACATTGCTAGGCGGTGAATCGTGCAGCCCGATAAAGACAACTACACGTGTCAATATATTTCCTTTTGCCCGATCGATGCACCCGCCATTCAACCGCTTTTGAAATAATTGAATATCCTGGGTAAGCCACCGACAACAGATGGCAGCAGCACAATGCGAAAGCCCATTTGGAGATAGGCGTGAAATTTGCCTATCAAAGCTCACTTCCATGGTAGTTTCATTTGCAACAATTCCGGGCTTTACTAGCAACATGCAAACAAATAAACCGGCTGATGTGCGCTTGACAGCAGCGGCCGAATGAAGGCATGGAAGAGAGCCCGCATTATTCACAATTGTGTAGTTCTCTAATACGCAGCAAAAAAAGGGCTTTTTATTATCGTGCATCTGCCTTATCTACGGCATGCAACAATCGAATGCACTTAGTGATGCCGCAAACCCATATCGCTGAAAGCCATTCAAATCGGTTTTGTACAGAATAATTTTAATTTATGTTAGGAAATATTTAGATTTAGGTGCACGCCGGGGCTCTCGGTGAGACTATAGGAAATTTCTACAAAGACGGAAGGCCTAACGGCAATCCCACCACCTCGGGCTTCCTGATCCGCCACTACTTCACTTCTACTGGGCCACCTCCTATACGGTCTACCTCCAGCCTACTCCTCCAGTCGAACTTCTACGTTTCTCCCTCCTACCCTCTCTCTCTCTTAATCCCAATCTGCCCTAACCTGCTGGCGCTGAGCCGTGCTCTCGCATGGTTTGCAGAAAATAGTGCGAGCCTTTCCTCCTTCCCCATAAGAACCACTTCTCTCTCTCTTGTTGGATAGTATCACTTATCGTACAAACCTTTCGTTTTTTCGAAAGATTTGACCGAAAGTATTCGTTTTTCACGCACGTTTTTTCTACATTACATGGCTTTTTCATATTTTTTCTTGCCGCACGTGGCTGTTTCGGCCACGGATGCATAGCTTTCTGTGTTTGTAATGTTGTCCAGTGTCTTTAATACCTTTGTCTACAAACAAGCTTCTAGTTGAGCCTGCGGTCGTGTGTGTGGCTACCTATTTATTCTTCCGTCGTCCTCGTCTGTGAGCGATGCTGTTTCGAATACGCACGTATCACTTGGTTAGGCTGGTAAACATTCTCACAAGGAAAAGGAAATACCTCTCATCAAAAGGTAGCCAATCCTTTTGAACTAAAACCAGAGCAAACCGAAAGTAAGCCTTCACAGCGTCCATGCGGCAGCTCTTATACCACAGAGCAGCACAAAAAATAGTTAAAAATCCCAATTGACGGAGAGTGGCAACAGAGATGCGAGCTTCCTAGTGAATCAGCCACATATCAACGGGTGTCTCTTGCACGACGCCAAACTGCTCGTGACGTAGAACACTTTAGCACCTGGGCATTTGCTGCATGCGTAACCTGTGAGAAGGGAATGCGGACAGAAAATGAGATTACGCGGATTAGGAATCAGCCGCGCACTGCACATACCTGCGCACGAGATAGAAGTACACCCTGTACAGGCAAGCAAAAGATTTGCTACTCTTTACGAGTACAGTCCAGAAAAGGAAGAATTGGGTTGTTGCTGCAAATGTTACCTACGACACGCACAGCGATGCTTCAAAGCGGGGAAAAATATTCCCGGCTCTCTCGCAGAACCAAAGACCACGCACAGTGTATAGCCAATAACAAGCAGATATTGAATCTTTGGGTGGAAGCCACGCACCAGGAATGACTTGAACATATGCCGAGAGCGACGCGAGCGTGAACGTGCCTGTACGAGTGAGAACCTGCACCGCGTCTTTGAAGCTAATGGTATTTTCGGCTAGTAGCCTCCATCCCCCGAAGCACAGTCGGGCAGATGCGTCGTTCCCCGTGCTCAGAGGTAGAGGAGAAGAGCGCAAGCTAGCGTAGCTAGGTAGAGGGCATCTATGCCGTCTACCTAGCTATGCTAAGAACTCATGAAAAGAAAGAAACCCTTTTACCAATTTACAACATTAATTACAGAAGGAAACATCACAACTTGCACGCAGAAGTCATAAATATCCACAGGGTACCCCAATTAACTAACGTGCCCCAAGCATATTTTTTAAAGGGCAATTGCGTTACTCGAAGATAATCTAGAGCACATTGTTCCCGGTGCATATTGAGTAGCTGCCAGTAATATTTTCACTACTGAGAGTAAACTGGATAATGCTAATATAGTTATCCAAATGGGGACGTAGTATCCAAAATATGAAAGTGTCAATGACGCATTTGTAGACAGAGCGAAGGGACCTACAAATGTGGTACTTTCTGCGCAGTAATTTTTGTCCGACTACCATGTAAACCTCACAAAATATGTAAAATACCACATGACTGCGCGCCCTCCCTTACTATAAGGCAGCGACCTCGGATTAGCTCCCTGTAAGTTGGCCAGAACGAAATGGAGGACAAAAGATGAACACCGTGATCGAGCTAGTTCCTTACGCGCCCCGGCTGATGTAACACATCAGATTTGGTGTTAGTGGGAAACAAGCTGAAATTACTGTTGTCTTAGTGTAGGTACTGTGCCCGGGTGTTGTCTTTTTTTTTGCCACAAGACCTACCACCAGAAAAGCGAACTGACGTCAGTGCAAATGTTTAAAGGCGCGTTTGCATGCGTTCCAGTCGACAAGTCTTTCTCTAATGAGCAGAAGGATAACATGATCCTTGCCTCGGCAGCTCCAAATACCAACAAGAGGAAGGCCACAAATATATAGATCAGTCTTGAAAGTGTGGCGGTATAACAAACGCATCGACTATCATGAGAAATTATCAAAAACCTTAGAAAAGCCCGCAGCCTCAAGAAACAGGGCGGATGACTCCATATTTGAGTACTGGTCTTCGCACCGAAGTTCCTGCATTTGGGGCCCCAAACCCTCGGGCTAGCGTGCCGGGCGTGACAGCCTAGGTATCAATTGGCAAGTCATCAGTTTGGGGGATATTAGATGACGGCTGTTCATCCATACCACCTTAACCTGTATCCTTGCTTGGTATATAGGAAGCTGCAGAATCGTCTACATTTCTCGAATTGGGTCCTCAAAAAGTGGATGGATCATCGGACTACATTATCTGCACAAATTATCAGCAACATCATGTGCACAGATGAAGCCAATTTTTGGAGAAACGGCGATGTAAATCTGCATGAAGCACACTATAGTATACTACAGTGACTCTAATAAACACTATGTAGAGTGCACTCGCCACCTGTCCCATTGGTCGTGCAATGTGTGGAGCAGAATTTACGCTGGTGTTATTAGTGGTCCCATCTCTGATCACACAATGACTAGACTGCGTTATGCGCACGAAATCATTGAAGGAGGGGTGGATGAGTTTTTAGCGATGTCCCCCTGTCACGTCTTCAACTTTTGTGGCACCAGCAAGAAAGGCGCCCAGAACACAGCAGCTGCCAAACACGAAACTGGCTGGATGCGACTTTCCATGCGCAATAGATTGAAAGACACGAGACAGTAATTTGCCGACTAGGTCACTTGACCTGTCCCCACTTGATTTCTTTCTTTGAAGTTATGTGAAAGAACGTGATACATGATCTACACAGACGTCAGAAGAGCTCAATGCAAGGTTAACGCATGCCTGCCGTAGTCTTCCAGCGGCAGTCATCAAGAAAGCCACAGAAGACGTGAAAA
Source organism: Dermacentor variabilis (assembly GCF_050947875.1). Classification (NCBI taxonomy): domain Eukaryota; kingdom Metazoa; phylum Arthropoda; class Arachnida; order Ixodida; family Ixodidae; genus Dermacentor; species Dermacentor variabilis. The sequence goes on along the minus strand of NC_134573.1, from coordinate 79,273,800 downwards.
AGCACACTTAGTACTGCGTATCTGCTGGACAAAACCTATTAAAACACGTTATCTGAGCAGAAGCTTGTGTTCAAAGTAGCTTACGACTTCCTAGATAAGAAGGGCACACTGAAATATGATCGTTTAAAATGTGTAAGCATTTCTATCCTTACCCAATGAAAAAACCGTCTCTCCATGCATCTCTTAAGACGATCGCTTTCAACATAGCGGGCACAGTAGCGAATGCATTCACCCGCGTGCTGCCTCTCTCTCTACAGCGCCAACGAAGCGGCGATAACAAAGCACTCACGGAGCTCTCAGCACATGCCGTGCTCTACTGCTTTCGCACATCGCTTTCAAGAAACGGGCGGCGCGGCCATGTCAGACGTTGCCGCAGGCGCAGTACGGTTGATAACGATTAAGAATGGTTCAGTGTGCCAATTAATATTGCATATATCTCCTTTACTTGATATATATGCCTAGTCATTTCTTCCCATGGCCATATTCGCAGCGGCGGTCTGTAACACCAGTTATCTACAACACCAGCTTCTACTCGCCTCTTCTACGTCACCTCGTGCAGGTCTGAACAGTAAAGTGTTGCAACCACGCTTCACCGCTTCATGGTTCTTCTGTGGACGTTCTCGCCATTATACGGAACACACCTGCATATTACCACAAAACACCGCGTCAGTACTACGAAATACTTACGCACCACTCAGATGAATTCCAGAGAAGATTCTGCGTGTATTTTCTCCCTCACTCTCTCTCTGTCTCTCCTTTTTCTGCAGACGTACCGATTGCTAATTCGGTTCATTTAAAAGTGATAAATTTGCATTGTTGAACACATCGGTTGTGGTTGTGGTTTTTGTGTTTATTCTTTCGCGAATGAAAAACAAAACCGGCACTTTAATTTGGCTTTGGTCCGAAGCCAGTTTCTGGCGAGAAATATAGCTGCGCGCCCAATCTTTCACTGTGGTGAGAGCAGAGCCGGAACTTTGAAACAATCAATGCGTATTACATTGATTTTTGTGTTTTGTACGTGGTAATAGTGGTGCTTCAGTCGTATTCTCAACGAGCTATTGTAATCAATATGATCAGTCTGCTTTGAAAAAGGATAATAAGTGTGACTTAAAAATGAGAGGGAGGCATAGCTGTGTAGCCCCGAACCCTGCTGTTGGTGCTCCTTCCATACCAATAGCAAGTTGAAGCACTGTCTCTGAGGGTTTGCGACAGGCAAAGCTGTTGCTTTCACTCAGCTTATTCGAGGGCGCTGCTTTATAATGCAGGTGGGAGCGCAGTCATGGGGTATTTTTTTAATATTTCGTGGGGTTTCTTGCCAGTAAACAAAAAACCTTTGCAATTAGAACGACCCTGAAAACAGCGCAGTTAGATGTTATGTTTGGCTAACTAGAACTGCCTCGACACTTTGAGAAATAGAGCAGCACCTCTCAAGCTACACAAATAATTATATTTAGCTATTTAAATCTCAGTAACAGAAAATTTACTGGCAATTACTCCAATGCACGAGAAACAATCTGCACCGTAGGTTTTTTTCAAATATAGCAAACCGTGTTTTTCTAATTCAAGGTACATAATAGTTGGGACATCCTGTATACTTCACTCATAAACGGAAATGAGGCCAAAACATATTCAGTTGAAGTTAGAATCAACAGAAGTCATGCGCAGCAGCGCTTACAATCGGACTCACAGAAAAGAGAGAGAGAGCGATGATTCAGTTTCTCTAGAAAGGCCAAGCACAATAAGTGATAGCTTAGTATGAAACAATTTACGATGAAAGGTTGCACCGCCGAGGGACGCTAGTTTCTTGGTAGTGAAAGAGGACTCAGGCTGTGAAGTTGAACTGCCTCCTACTGTGAGGTCTTGCATATACTTGTATAAAGCCGTCACCTTCAGACAACTCCTCGAGGTCACACACACACACACACACGCGCACACACACACACACACACACACACACACACACACACACACACACACACACACACACACACATATATATATATATATATATATATATATATATGAGGTTCTAAAGACTGGTCGAGTCCCAGGCCTCCCCGGCCGACACAAGGTGCACATCCTTGTGAAGGAAAACGTGACGTATAACTGCTGCGAATGTTCGAAACGTTCGCTTTCCAACTGGCTTGCGCTTTGATATCGTGTGTATTTTACCGATGAACTTCGAAGATAAATATCTTGAATTAGGTAGGCCTTCCAAGATACTGAAAAAAGAAGGTTGCATTAAAATATGGCTGCCCTAAATTTCGTCATTTTTTCACATGCCCATAATGTACTTAAAAGAGTTTATTATTACGTGATTTTAAATTAAAATTCTAAAGGTCAGGTTATCACCGGAAGAGTGCGTCCACGTCGAATAGGAACTCGTCTCTAAAAACACCACATTCGCTCCGCCATTACAATTTTTAATGACTCTATTCTCAAAAAAAGTCCCCTGTATACTGGTAATTAGAGTTCTGTATCCGAGCTTCCGGAGGTCGGACAGGCCGGACAGGCCGACAGGCCGCCATTGGAATCTGAACCTGGCAACGTTTAACGTTAGAACGCTATCTAGTGAGGCGAGTCTAGCAGTGTTATTGGAGGAATTAGAGGGTAGTAAATGGGATATAATAGGGCTCAGTGAGGTTAGGAGGACAAAAGAAGCATATACAGTGCTAAAAAGCGGGCATGTACTGTGTTACCGGGGCTTAGCGGAGAGACGAGAACTAGGAGTCGGATTCCTGATTAATAAGGAAATAGCTGGTAACATACAGGAATTCTATAGCATTAACGAGAGGGTGGCAGGTCTTGTTGTGAAACTTAATAAGAGGTACAAATTGAAGGTGGTACAAGTCTATGCCCCTACATGCAGTCATCATGATGACCAGGAAGTCGAAAGCTTTTATGAAGACGTGGAATCGGCGATGGTTAAAGTCAAAACAAAATACACTATACTGATGGGCGACTTCAATGCCAGGGTAGGCAAGAAGCAGGCTGGAGACTAGTCAGTGGGGGAATATGGCATAGGCTCTAGGAATAGCAGAGGAGAATTATTAGTAGAGTTTGCAGAACAGAATAATATGCGGATAATGAACACCTTTTTCCGCAAGCGGGTTAGTCGAAAGTGGACGTGGAGGAGCCCGAATGGTGAGACTAGAAATGAAATCGACTTCATACTCTGCGCGAACCCTGGCATCATACAAGATGTAGACGTACTCGGCAAGGTACGCTGCAGTGACCATAGGATGGTAAGAACTCGAATTAGCCTAGACTTGAGGAGGGAACGGAAGAAACTGGTACACAAGAAGCCAATCAATGAATTAGCGGTAAGAGGGAAACTAGAGGAATTCCGGATCAAGCTACAGAACAGGTATTCGGCTTTAACTCAGGAAGAGGACCTTAGTGTTGAAGCAATGAACGACTATCTCATGGGAACCATTAAGGAGTGCGCAATAGAAGTCGGTGGTAACTCCGTTAGACAGGAAACCAGTAAGCTATCGCAGGAGACGAAAGATTTGATCAAGAAACGCCAATGTATGAAAGCCTCTAACCCTACAGCTAGAATAGAACTGGCAGAACTTTCTAAGTTAATCAACAAGCGTAAGACAGCGGACATCAGGAACTATAATATGGATAGAATTGAACAGGCTCTCAGGAACGGAGGAAGCCTAAAAACAGTGAAGAAGAAACTAGGAATAGGCAAGAATCAGATGTGTGCGTTAAGAGACAAAGCCGGCAATATCGTTACTAATATGGATGAGATAGTTCAAGTGGCTGAGAAGTTCTATAGAGATTTATACAGTACCAGTGGCACCCACGACGATAGTGGAAGAGAGAATATCCTAGAGGAATTCGAAATCCCACAGGTCACGCCAGAAGAAGTAAAGAAAGCCTTAGGAGCTATGCAAAGGGGGAAGGCAGCCGGGGAGGATCAGGTAACAGGAGATTTGTTGAAGGATGGTGGTCAGATTGTTCTAGAGAAACTGGCCACCCTGTATACGCAATGCCTCATAACCTCGAGCGTACCGGAATCTTGGAAGAACGCTAACATAATCCTAATCCATAAGAAAGGGGACGCCAAAGGCTTGAAAAATTATAGACCGATCAGCTTACTGTCCGTTGCCTACAAAGCATTTACTAAGGTAATCGCAAATAGAATCAGGAACACCTTAGACTTCTGTCAACCAAAGGACCAGGCAAGATTCCGTAAAGGCTACTCAACAATAGACCATATTCGCACTATCAATCAAGTGATAGAGAAATGTGCAGAATATAACCAACCGTTATATATAGCTTTCATTGATTACGAGAAAGCGTTTGATTCAGTCTAAACCTCAGCAGTCATGGAGGCATTACGGAATCAGGGTGTAGATGAGCCATACGTAAAGATACTGGAAGATATCTATAGCGGCTCCACAGCCACCGTAGTCCTCCAGAAAGAAAGCAACAAAATCCCTATAAAGAAAGGCGTCAGACAGGGAGATGCGATATCTCCAATGCTATTCACAGCATGTTTACAGGAGGTATTCAGAGGCCTGGAGTGGGAAGAATTGGGGATAAAAGTTGATGGAGAATACCTTAGCAACTTGCGATTCGCTGGTGATATTGCCTTGCTTAGTAACTCAGGAGACCAATTGCAATGCATGCTCACTGACCTGGAGAGGCAAAGCAGAAGGGTGGGTCTGAAATTAATCTGCAGAAAACAAAAGTAATGTTTAACAGGCTCGGAAGAGAACAGCAGTTTACGATAGCTAGCGAAGCACTGGAAGGGGTAAGGGACTACATCTACTTAGGGCAGGTAGTGACCACGGATCCGGATCATGAGACTGAAATAACCAGAAGAATAAGAATGGGCTGGGGTGCGTTTGGCAGGCATTCTCAAATCATGAACAGCAGGTTGCCACTATCCCTCAAAAGGAAAGTGTATAACAGCTGTGTGTTACCAGTACTCACATATGGGGCAGAAACCTGGAGACTTACGAAAAGGGTTCTGCTGAAATTGAGGACGACACAATGAGCTATGGAAAGAAGAATGATGGGTGTGACGTTAAGGGATAAGAAAAGAGCAGATTGGGTGAGGCAAGAAACGCGGGTAAACGACATCTTAGTTGAAATCAAGAAAAAGAAATGGGCATGGGCCGGACATGTAATTAGGAGGGAAGATAACCGATGGTCACTAAGGGTTACGGACTGGATTCCAAGGGAAGGGATGCGTAGCAGGGGGCGGCAGAAAGTTAGGTGGGCGGATGACATTAAGACGTTTCCAGGGACAACATGGCCACAATTAGTACATGACCGGGGTAGTTGGAGAAGTATGGGAGAGGCCTTTGCCCTGCAGTGGGCGTAACTAGGCTGATGATGATGATGATCCGAGCTTCGCCAGTGATAACGTACAAAGACAGTAAATGAATAATGGAAAATAGCATTGCGGGAGCACGTAATTGAACCAGTGATAAATTTCAGGAGAATAGGATGTATGAAGGGGTGGATGAACTGCCATGCTGTTTATGACACAGGTTATTACGAACTTCATGGGATATTTGAAAATTTCCTTTGGAAATTGCGGCGCTGTAGACACAAAGCGCTCGAAAAATACACCCACAGCTCCGAACTCGATCAATAATTTGCATTACTCTAGAGAGGACCTCTTACACCTATCAGGCTAGAACAAGTACATTGCGCTTCCAACCTCAGGTGATCGAAAGACAGAATGTTTTCTGCTATTGCCCACTGATCGGCAATCCTTCAATTTATTTTGGTATTAGCGGTACCCAGCGCCTTACCTAGGTCGTCTGGCACCCGAGGCCCATACGTCTTCTGCAGGCTCCACAGTACTGCAATGTACTGCAGGCCCTAGCGCCCAAGACTACTTTGTGTGGAGAAGTGTTTGTTGACTTAACACCACTTTGGGGCCCCTGTTCCGGTATTGCAGTGTTCCCTATATGTTTGCTAATTAAGCAGTTGTTTAAGCTATCCATAATTATTATCTGCCATATTTTGCCCGATGCCGAGTTCCTACTATTCACATGGACGCGTAATTTGATTGAATATCGGTAAATATTCTCACAAATTTCACCTTTTTGTAAAATTGCGGGTAGCTGAAATAGTACACTGTATTTGTGACATGAAGCACACAACAAGAGGAAGAGGAGGAGTAAAAGAAGGAAGGGACGGTAGGAAGGTCAACCATACAAATTTCCGGTTTGCTACCCTACCCATGGGAAGGAGTTTAAGGGGAGAAAAGAAAGGACAGGGAGGGGAATAAGGTACTATCAGTGTGACTACGTGGGGTTGTCCATAACTGCAGCCTCTAATCAGTCATTAAGGACCGTCGATTTTATGAAAAGAAACAGTGCCCGCGTCGCTTTCCAAGCCTGCGATGGGTGAGGCCACGGTTCCAGAATTTCATTCACTGAAAATGGTCTGCTATCTAATTGGTTTAACAGCCTCCGGAGAACGTCCAGTTCGATCTCATAGAGATTACAAAAACACAACACGTGCTCGATCGTTGCTTTACATTTTAACGAGTCACAAATCGGCGTGTCGGACATTTCAATAATGAACAAATAGGCTTTCGTAAAAGTCACCTTTAACCAGAGGCGGCCCAGTAAAGTTGCATCACGGCGGGCGAAGTTCGATGGAATCTGCAGCTTCAATGTGGGATACGGCCGGTGGAGACGACAGTTGGAGAAATTCGAAATGTTCCACAAAGTTTCATTCTTGGTTTCAGCAAGTAAACGAAAACACGTTGCAGCGTCTGCCCTTGATGATGTTATAGGAATTCTTTCGGTTTTTTTATGGCCTGGAAGGGTGGCACTATCAGCAAGGTCATTTCCGAGCATGCCACAGTGCCCCGGAAGCCATTGGAAGATAATGTCATGTGCCTTTCGGAGGGCTTGGAGAACCTCTCTGATTTCCAACACCGGTTGTTCGTATGTTTTGCGTCGTAAGAGTGACTGCAGACTCTGAAGGGCTGCCTTGGAGTTACGTAATAAATCAGCGCCCTTAAACTCTGTCAAGAAGGATGACCAGCGTAGCTGTGTATGTGGGCCCTTTAATGGTGAACTGCATCTCCGCCGCGGTTCGGCCCGGTATTGCACTATCGATGGGATCGGCCAACGTATGGGGAGTGCTGAACGCCTGCTTCACCTCCGCCCGGGTCGGGCTGGTATTGCACTATCTTCGGGATCGGCCAAAGTATAGGGAGTGCTTAACGACTGCTTCACCTCCGCCGTGGGTCGGCCCCGCATAGCACTATCTTTGGCATTGGCCCATGCATGGGCAGTTTTTTCCTTACCACAACGACACGCAAATTTCCTTGGACGGTATAGGTTCACAGCTTCGCTGTAAAAACAACCCACTTTCGAGGTTTGGCTTGTGCGACGCAATTACCAGCGGCACGTAGAGCGGCAAGTTCTGTTGCCGTCGAGCTCTTTATATGGGACACTATGACCGCAATTCTGAATAGTAAGACCGGGATAATAACAGCGCTTAAGGAGCTGGTGGCTGAGACAGGTCCATCTGTGTAAATGTGCGTGCTTTGTTCATGTGCCTTGTTCAGTAATGACAATGCCAACTGTAGTATAGCCACTGTTGAATGACAGGCCTTCTTAGTAATTCCCCGGAATCGTGAGGCGTACTTGTAGCTGTCGTTGGCACCACATGGGTTATCGTGGCCTTACTGCTGGTGAAAAGCCCGTCGGAAAGTAGCCTTGATGTGTCGGAACAAGCTTGGAAAATGAGGCTTGAGGTACTTGTGCTGCAAAGCAGCGATATAGTGGCTGGGTATGCAACACACATTTCGAATGTGTGCTCTAAGACGGTTAATCGTTATGTGTGTTGGAACCAAGTAGTCTCTAGCAATCCTGATCGTTGCGTGAGTTTAGGCGCATCATGGTATTCCAAGATGTATACGTAGAGCCTGGCCTTGCAAACTGTCGAGAGTACGAATGTTACTTTTAGATATGTTCGCCAAAACCGGCAAGCTGTACCGTAAGCAGTCCAGAAACAGTTCTCCTTACTGCTGCAGCATGGACCGTGCCGACGTGCCCCAGGTTTTTCCGTATTAGAACCTCATTATATATACAATCCGCTATAGGTAAATGCAGTGCGGCCTCCTTGAAAGGTCGCTGTCAATGAACACACCTAAGAAGCAGTGAGACTTCTGGCATTTGATACTCTGGCCATTGAGGGAACAGGTTTTTTTGCCACTGGTTTTGCGCGTAAACGCGATGAACGCGTGACGTGACGCGATGATCGCGTAGCGTCGTCCAAATGAGAGGATGCCCTAAGCAGCCCCGATCCTGAAGCACTGCTATGGGCTGTCCATCGGGCCCACGGCGCAGCAGGGAGGCTCGGATTTTCTGAGCGGACGTGGGAGCGGCCCGCTACGTGCTGAGACGCATTCGGCAGGAGTTGAGAAATGTTTAGTAGAAAGTAGAATAAACACTAAGGCCAGCTTATTGCGCAGATGCAAGCGAGTTCCGGTGGCTACCCACTGAGTTCTTGCGCGCACTTGATGAAGAGTCAGCGCAGAAGACGAAAGACAAATATCATCAGCTTACATGAATAGCTTACATGAACCCATACATTTTTACAGTGAGCTTCATCTGCTAACGTATTGGTTATGAATAGTACTTTGTCTTATAGCATCTTAACACCGTATGTGTGAAGAGGGCATCTTGCGCCGTGCTTTGAAGAACATTTTTTTGTTCTTGTTGCTGTTGTTGAACAGTTTGGCTAAGGTGAGTCTTAGCACCCTGTATCGGGAGGTTAGTTTGCCACATTTACTGAAGATCCATGTAGCTAGCTTTATGCCTAACATGGTACCGCCAGTGGCGTAGTAACGGATGGTGGCCGGGTGGCAGTGGCCCCTGGGTGCCAGGTACCAGGTGGGGGACGTCAATTATGTCTTCAGACTCCCCATCTTTCCGCCGGCTTGAATGGGCGGAAATGGTAAAGAAAGCTCCAGTAACCACCAGCCTATGCTCATGTACCCGTTGTACCAGATGTGTGGTCCCGCAACATTGTCGGCTGCAGCTTTAGTAACAGCCTATGTAATAATTTCTCGAATGTGCGGGCTAAAAAATTTAACTCGCCAAGTGGTCGGTAGACTAATCTTAGCGGAATGGTTCATGTGCGGTGCGCTCATGCCCCACCATGGTTTGTGTGCCATCAGTATGTATAATGTGTTCCATTTATCAGCTTTGTATCGTTTGCATTGGTTTTGTATCAGTTTCGCGGTAACGAATAAAAGCACTGTTACCTAGTCACAGCCAACCATCTCTTTATCATTGTGTTGCTGCCACGGTGGCGTCCCCCAGCGCGGGGTGTTAAGCCCTATTCTCTTTACCTTAACTGTGGTTGGCCCGACTGAAATTTTACGCAAGAAAATTCACCTATTCATGTAAGCTGATGATATTTGTCTTTCGTCTTCTGCGCTGACTCTTCATCAAGTGCGCGCAAGAACTCAGTGGGTAGCCACCGGAACTCGCTTGCATCTGCGCAATAAGCTGGCCTTAGTGTTTATTCTACTTTCTACTAAACATTTCTCAACTCCTGCCGAATGCGTCTCAGCACGTAGCGGGCCGCTCCCACGTCCGCTCAGAAAATCCGAGCCTCCCTGCTGCGCCGTGGGCCCGATGGACAGCCCATAGCAGTGCTTCAGGATCGGGGCTGCTTAGGGCATCCTCTCATTTGGACGACGCTACGCGATCATCGCGTCACGTCACGCGTTCATCGCGTTTACGCGCAAAACCAGTGGCAAAAAAACCTGTTCCCTCAATGGCCAGAGTATCAAATGCCAGAAGTCTCACTGCTTCTTAGGTGTGTTCATTGACAGCGACCTTTCAAGGAGGCCGCACTGCATTTACCTATAGCGGATTGTATATATAATGAGGTTCTAATACGGAAAAACCTGGGGCACGTCGGCACGGTCCATGCTGCAGCAGTAAGGAGAACTGTTTCTGGACTGCTTACGGTACAGCTTGCCGGTTTTGGCGAACATATCTAAAAGTAACATTCGTACTCTCGACAGTTTGCAAGGCCAGGCTCTACGTATACATCTTGGAATACCATGATGCGCCTAAACTCACGCAACGATCAGGATTGCTAGAGACTACTTGGTTCCAACACACATAACGATTAACCGTCTTAGAGCACACATTCGAAATGTGTGTTGCATACCCAGCCACTATATCGCTGCTTTGCAGCACAAGTACCTCAAGCCTCATTTTCCAAGCTTGTTCCGACACATCAAGGCTACTTTCCGACGGGCTTTTCACCAGCAGTAAGGCCACGATAACCCATGTGGTGCCAACGACAGCTACAAGTACGCCTCACGATTCCGGGGAATTACTAAGAAGGCCTGTCATTCAACAGTGGCTATACTACAGTTGGCATTGTCATTACTGAACAAGGCACATGAACAAAGCACGCACATTTACACAGATGGACCTGTCTCAGCCACCAGCTCCTTAAGCGCTGTTATTATCCCGGTCTTACTATTCAGAATTGCGGTCATAGTGTCCCATATAAAGAGCTCGACGGCAACAGAACTTGCCGCTCTACGTGCCGCTGGTAATTGCGTCGCACAAGCCAAACCTCGAAAGTGGGTTGTTTTTACAGCGAAGCTGTGAACCTATACCGTCCAAGGAAATTTGCGTGTCGTTGTGGTAAGGAAAAAACTGCCCATGCATGGGCCAATGCCAAAGATAGTGCTATGCGGGGCCGACCCACGGCGGAGGTGAAGCAGTCGTTAAGCACTCCCTATACTTTGGCCGATCCCGAAGATAGTGCAATACCAGCCCGACCCGGGCGGAGGTGAAGCAGGCGTTCAGCACTCCCCATACGTTGGCCGATCCCATCGATAGTGCAATACCGGGCCGAACCGCGGCGGAGATGCAGTTCACCATTAAGGGGCCCACATACACAGCTACGCTGGTCATCCTTCTTGACAGAGTTTAAGGGCGCTGATTTATTACGTAACTCCAAGGCAGCCCTTCAGAGTCTGCAGTCAGTCTTACGACGCAAAACATACGAACAACCGGTGTTGGAAATCAGAGAGGTTCTCCAAGCCCTCCGAAAGGCACATGACATTATCTTACAATGGCTTCCGGGGCACTGTGGCATGCTCGGAAATGACCTTGCTGATAGTGCCATCCTTTCAGGCCATAAAAAAACCGATACAATTCCTATAACATCATCAAGGGCAGACGCTGCAACGTGTTTTCGTTTACTTGCTGAAACCAAGATTGAAATTTTGTGGAACATTTCGAATTTCTCCAACTGTCGTCTCCACCGGCCGTATCCCACATTGAAGCTGCAGATTCCATCGAACTTCGCCCGCCGTGATGCAACTTTACTGGGCCGCCTCTGGTTAAAGGTGACTTTTACGAAAGCCTATTTGTTCCTTATTGGAATGTCCGACACGCCGATTTGTGACTCGTTAAAATGTGAAGCAACGATCGAGCACGTGTTGTGTTTTTGTAATCTCTATGAGATCGAACTCGACGTTCTCCGGAGGCTGTTAAACCAATTAGATAGCAGACCATTTTCAGTGAATGAAATTCTGGAACCGTGGCCTCACCCGTCGCAGGCTTGGAAAGCGACGCGGGCACTGTTTCTTTTCATAATATCGACGGTCCTTAATGACTGATTAGAGGCTGCAGTTATGGACAACCCCACGTAGTCACACTGATAGCACCTTATTCCCCTCCCTGTCCTTTCTTTTCTCCCCTTAAACTCCTTCCCATGGGTAGGGTAGGAAACCGGAAATTCGTCTGGTTGACCTTCCTACCGTCCCTTCCTTCTTTTCCTCCTCCTCTTCCTCTTGTTGTGTGCTTCATGTCACAAATACAGTGTACTATTTCAGCTACCCGCAATTTTACAAAAAGGTCAAATTTGTGAGAATATTTACCGATATTCTATCAAATTACGCGTCCATGTGAATAGTAGGAACTCGGCATCGGGAAAAATATGGCAGATAATAATTATGGATAGCTTAAACAACTGCTTAATTAGCAAACATAGAGGGAACACTGCAATACCGGAACAGGGGACCCAAAGTGGTGTTAGGTCAACAAACACTTCTCCACACAAAGTAGTCTTGGGCGCTAGAGCCTGCAGTACATTGCAGTACTGTGGAGCCTGCAGAAGACGTATGGGCCTCGGGTGCCAGACGACCTAGGTAAGGCGCTGGGTACCGCTAATACCAAAATAAATTGAAGGATTGCCGATCAGTGCGCAATAGCAGAAAACGTTCTGTTTTTCGATCACCTGAGGTTGGAAGCGCGATGTACTTGTTCTAACCTGATAGGTGTAAGAGGTCCTCTCTAGAGTAATGCAAATTATTGATCGAGTTCGGAGCTGTGGGTGTATTTTTCGAGCGCTTTGTGTCTACAGCGCCGCAATTGCCAAATGAAATTTTCAAATATCCCATGAAATTTGTAATAACCTGTGTCATAAACAGCATGGCAGTTCATCCATCCCTTAATACATCCTATTCTCCTGAAATTGATCACTGGTTCAATTACGTGCTCCCGCAATGCTATTTTCCATTATTCATTTACTGTCTTTGTACGTTATCACTGGCGAAGCTCGGATACAGAACTCTAATTTCCAGTATACAGGGGACTTTTTTGAGAATAGAGTCATTAAAAATTGTAATGGTGGAGCGAATGTGGTGTTTTAAGAGACGAGTTCCTATTCGACGTGGACGCACTCTTCCGCTGCTAACCTGACCTTTAGAATTGTAATTTAAAATCACGTATTAATAAACTCTTTTAAGTACATTATGGGCATGTGAAAAAATGACGAAATTTAGGGCAGCCATATTTTAACGCACCCTTCTTTTTTCAATATCTTGGAAGGCGTACCTAATTCAAGATATTTATCTGCGAAGCTCATCGGTAAAATACACACGATATCAAAGCGCAAGCTAGTTGGACAGCGAACGTTTCGAACATTCGCGGCAGTTATACGTCACGTGTTCCTTCGCAAGGATGTGCACCTTGTGTCGGCCGGGGAGGTCTGGGACTCGACCAGCCTTTAGAACCTCATGTATTTATATATATATATATATATATATATATATATATATATATATATATATATATATATATATATATATATATATATATATATATATATGCGTGTGTTTGTGTGCGTGTGTGTGACCTCGAGGAGTTCTCTGAAGGTCACGGCTTTATACAAGTATATGCAAGACCTCACAGTAGGAGGCAGTTCAACTTCAGAGCCTGAGTCCTCTTTCACTACCAAGAAACCAGCGTCCCTCGGCGGTGCAACCTTTCATCGTTAATTGTTTCATACTAAGCAATCACTTATTGTGCTTGGCCTTTCTAGAGAAACTGAATCATCGCTCTCTTTCTCTTTTCTGTGAGTCCGATTGTAAGCGCTGCTGCGCATGACTTCTGTTGATTCTAACTTCAACTGAATATGTTTTGGCCTCATTTCCGTTTATGAGTGAATTATACAGGATGTCCCAACTATTATGTACCTTGAATTAGAGAAACACGGTTTGCTTTATTTGAAAAAAACCTACGGTGCAGATTGTTTCTCGTGCATTGGAGTAATAGCCAGTAAATTTTCTGTTACTGAGATTTAAATAGCTAAATATAATTATTTGTCTAGCTTGAGAGGTGCTGCCCTATTTCTGAAAGTGTTGAGGCAGTTCTAGTTACCCAAAAATGACATCTAACTGCGCTGTTTTCAGGGTCGTTCTAATTGCGAAGATTTTTTGTTTACTGGCAAAGAAACCCCACGAAATATTAAAAAAATACCGCATGACTGCGCTCCCACCTGCATTATAAAGCAGCGCCCTCGAATAAGCTGACTGAAAGCAAAAGCTTTGCCTGTCGACAACCCCAAAAACAGTGCGTCAACTTGTTATTGGTGTGGAAGGAGCACCAACAGCAGGGTTCGGGGCTACGCAGCTATGCCTCCCTCTCATTTTTATGTCACACTTATTATCCTTCTGTCAAAGTCGACTGATCATATTGATAACAATAGCCCGTTGAAAATACGACTGAAGCACCATTCTGACCACGTACAAAACGCAAAAATCAATGTAATGGGCATTGATTGTTTCAACGTTCCGGCTCTGCTCTCACCACATCGAAAGAGTGGGTGCGCAGTTATATTTCTCGCCAGAAACTGGCTTCGGACCAAAGCCAAATTAAAGTGCCGGTTTTATTTTTCATTGGCGAAAGAATAAACACGAAAACCACAACCACAACCGATGTGTTCAACAATGTAAATTTATCACTTCTAAATGAACCGAATTAGCAAACGGTACGTCTGCAGAAAAATGAGAGACAGAGAGAGAAGGAGAGAGAAAATACACGCAGAATCTTCTCTGGGATTCATTTGAGTGGTGCGTAAGTATTTCGTAGTAGTGACGTGGTGTTTTGTGGTATTATGCAGGTGTATTCTGTATAATGGCGAGAACGTCCGCAGAAGAACCATGAAGCGGTGAAGCGTGGTTGCAACACTTTACTGTTCAGACCTGCACGAGGCGACGTAGAAGAGGCGAGAAGAAGCTGGTGTTGTAGATAACTGGTGTTACAGATCGCCGCTGCGAATGTTACCGTGGGAAGAAATGGCTAGGCATATATATCAAGTAAAGGAGATATATGCAATATTTATTGGCACACTGGACCATTCTTAATCGTTATCAACCGTAGTGCGAATGCAGCAACGTCTGACATGGCCGCGCCGCCCGTATCTTGAAAGCGATGTGCGAAAGCAGTAGCGCACGGCAGGTGCTGAGAGCTCCGTGCGTGCTTTGTTATCGCCGCTTCGTTGGCGCTGTAGAGAGAGAGGCAGCACGCGGGTTAATTCATTCGCTACTGTGCCCTGCTATGTTGAAAGCGATCGTCTTAAGGGATGGATGGAGAGACGGTTTATCCATTGGGTAAGGATAGAAATGCTTACACATTTTAAACCATCATATTTCAGTGTGGCCTTCTTATCTAGGAAGTCGTAAGCTACTTTGAACACAAGCTTCTGCTCAGATAACGTGTTTTAATAGGTTTTTTCTAGCAGATACGCAGTACTGAGTGTGCTTTTTCACGTCTTCTGTGGCTTTCTTGACGACTGCCGCTGGAAGTCTACGGCAGACATGCGTTAACCTTGCATTGAGCTCTTCTGACGTCTGCCTAGATCATGTATCACGTTCTTTCACATAACTTCAAAGAAAGAAATCAAGTGGGGAGAGGTCAAGTGACCGAGTCGGCAAATTACTGTCCCGTGTCTTTCAATCTATTGCGCATGGAAAGTCGCATCCAGCCAGTTTCGTGTTTGGCAGCTGCGGTGTGCTGGCGCCTTTCTTGCTGGTACCACAAATTTGAAGACGTGACAGGGGGACATCGCTAAAAACTCATCCAATCCTCCTTCAATGATTTCCTGCACATAACGCAGTCCAGTCATTGTATGATCAGAGATGGGACTGCTAATAACACCAGAGTAAATTCTGCTCCACACATTGCACGACCAATGGTACTGGTGGCGAGTGCACTCTACATAGTGTTTATTAGAGCCACTGTAGTATACTACAGTGTGCTTCATGCAGATTTCCCTCGCCGTTTCTCCAAAAATTGTCTTCATCTGTGCACATGATGTTGCTGATAATTTGTGCAGATAATGTAGTCCGATGATCCATCCACTTTTTGAGGACCCAATTCGAGAAATGTAGATGATTCTGCAGCTTCCTATATACCAAGCATGGATACAGGTTAAGGTGGTATGGATGAAAATCCGTCATTTATTATCCCCCAAACTGATGACTTGCCAATTGATACCTAGGCTGTCACGTCCTGCACGCTAGCCGGAGAGTTTGGGGCCCCAAATGCAGGAACTTCGGTGCGAAGACCAGTACTCAAATATGGAGTCCTCCGCCCTGTTTCTTGAGGCTGCCGGCTTTTCTAAGGTTTTTGACAATTTCCGATGACAGCCGATGCGTTTGTTATACCGCCACACTTTCGAGACTGATCTATATATTTGTGGCCTTCCTCTTGTTGGTATTTGGAGCTGCCGAGGCAAGGATCATGTTATCCTTCTGCTCATTAGACAAAGACTTGTCGACTGGAACGCATGCAAACGCGCCTTTAAACATTTGCACTGACGTCAGTTCGCTTTTCTGGTGGTAGGTCTTGTGGCAAAAAAAAAAGACAACACCCGGGCACTGTACCTACACTAAGACAACAGTAATTTCAGCTTGTTTCCCACTAACACCAAATCTGATGTGTTACATCAGCCGGGGCGCGTAAGGAACTAGCTCGATCACGGTGTTCATCTTTTGTCCTCCATTTCGTTCTGGCCAACTTACATGGAGCTAATCCGAGGTCGCTGCCTTATAGTAAGGGAGGGCGCGCAGTCATGTGGTATTTTACATATTTTGTGAGGTTTACATGGTAGTCGGACAAAAATTACTGCGCAGAAAGTACCACATTTGTAGGTCCCTTCGCTCTGTCTACAAATGCGTCATTGACACTTTCATATTTTGGATACTACGTCCCCATTTGGATAACTATATTAGCATTATCCAGTTTACTCTCAGTAGTGAAAATATTACTGGAAGCTACTCAATATGCACCGGGAACAATGTACACTAGATTATCTTCGACTAACGCAATTGCTCTTTAAAAATACGCTTGGGGCACGTTAGTTAATTGGGGTACCCTGTGGATATTTATGACTTCTGCGTGCAAGTTGTGATGTTTCCTTCTGTAATTAATGTTGTAAATTGGTAAAAGGGTTTCCTTCTTTTCATGAGTTCGTAGCATAGCTAGGTAGACGGCATAGATGCCCTCTACCTAGCTACGCTAACTTGCGCTCTTCTCCTCTACCTCTGAGCACGGGGAACGACGCATCTGCCCGACTGTGCTTCGGGGGATGGACGCTACTAGCCGAAATTCCATTAGCTCCAAAGACGCGGTGCAGGTTCTCACTCGTACAGGCACGTTCACGCTCGCGTCGCTCTCGGCATATGTCCAAGTCATTCCTGGTGCGTGGCTTCCACCCAAAGATTCAATATCTGCTTGTTATTGGCTATACACTGTGCGTGGTCTTTGGTTCTGCGAGAGAGCCGGGAATATTTTTCCCCGCTTTGAAGCATCGCTGTGCGTGTCGTAGGTAACATTTGCAGCAGCAACCCAATTCTTCCTTTTCTGGACTGTACTCGCAAAGAGTAGCAAATCTTTTGCTTGCCTGTACAGGGTGTACTTCTATCTCGTGCGTAGGTATGTGCAGTGCGCGGCTGATTCCTAATCCGCGTAATCTCATTTTCTGTCCGCATTCCCTTCTCACAGGTTACGCATGCAGCAAATGCCCAGGTGCTAAAGTGTTCTACGTCACGAGCAGTTTGGCGTCGTGCAAGAGACACCCGTTGATATGTGGCTGATTCACTAGGAAGCTCGCATCTCTGTTGCCACTCTCCGTCAATTGGGATTTTTAACTATTTTTTGTGCTGCTCTGTGGTATAAGAGCTGCCGCATGGACGCTGTGAAGGCTTACTTTCGGTTTGCTCTGGTTTTAGTTCAAAAGGATTGGCTGCCTTTTGATGAGAGGTATTTCCTTTTCCTTGTGAGAATGTTTACCAGCCTAACCAAGTGATACGTGCGTATTCGAAACAGCATCGCTCACAGACGAGGACGACGGAAGAATACATAGGTAGCCGCACACACGACCGCAGGCTCAACTAGAAGCTTGTTTGTAGACAAAGGTATTAAAGAAACTGGACAACATTACAAACACAGAAAGCCATGCATCCGTGGCCGAAACAGCCACGTGCGGCAAGAAAAAAATATGAAAAAGCCATGTAATGTAGAAAAAACGTGCGTGAAAAACGAATACTTTCGGTCAAATCTTTCGAAAAAACGAAAGGTTTGTACAATAAGTGATACTATCCAACAAGAGAGAGAGAAGTGGTTCTTATGGGGAAGGGGGAAAGGCTCGCACTATTTTCTGCAAACCATGCGAGAGTACGGCTCAGCGCCAGCAGGTTAGGGCAGATTGGGATTAAGAGAGAGAGAGGGTAGGAGGGAGAAACGTAGAAGTTCGACTGGAGGAGTAGGCTGGAGGTAGACCGTATAGGAGGTGGCCCAGTAGAAGTGAAGTAGTGGCGGATCAGGAAGCCCGAGGTGGTGGGATTGCCGTTAGGCCTTCCGTCTTTGTAGAAATTTCCTATAGTCTCATCGAGAGCCCCGGCGAGTCTAGGTACTCGACGACACTTAGGAAGGCTGGAAGCTGATTACGACAGGGGAAGAGGATATCTTCCTGTCTTGAAAATTGGAGCCCCACTCGGTGGAACTCTTGCAGAAGTCGACCGCGGTGCTGCAGGTGAGCAAGGAAGGCCAGCAGGAGGGGCTCCAGAGTCTCTGGTTCACCACAGGAAGCACAGGCTGGTGACGTAGCTTTCCGAAGGCGGTGCCGGCGGGCTGCCGTCCAGTAGCAGCCAACTCGCAGTCGGAGCAGCAACGCGGCGTCCCTTCGTAGGAGGCCATGCTGTGGCCGTACTATTTTCTGCAAACCATGCGAGACCACGGCTCAGCGCCAGCAGGTTAGGGCTGATTGGGATTAAGAGAGAGAGAGGATAGGAGGGAGAAACGTAGAAGTTCGAAGGCCGTGGAGGCTGGCCCAGGGATACCCGTTTGTACGGGTGCAGGCGATGGTGTGACGGCGCAGCCTGTGTCTCGAGAAGTCTGCGAGCGTTACAGCAGGACTGAGGGGGACGCTTGAGTGGTGGGCATATTTTGCAAGAGTGTCCGCCTCTTCATTGGCCGGGATCCCCACATGTGCCTGTAGCCAATGCAGGGATAGTGAGCATCCTGCGTCATGAAAGGCCGTCAGTCTTGAAGAGAGCAGCGCTACCCCAAAGCTAGCCCTGTTAGGGTTCTGCAAGCAGAGCAGCGCCGCCTTGGTGTCGCAGAAGATGGCTGCAGGGGTGGCTGGTAGCTCCTATACAAGTTGGTCCACAGCAAAGTGGAGTCCTGCTAGCTCTGCTGCCGTAGAGCTTGCATGTCCCGGGAGACGGCACAGCTTGGTATTTTGTAGAGCCGGTGCAACGAAGGCTGCTCTGGATGAGCCAATCTCCGGTATCACGGATCCATCGACGAAGACGTGAAGCTGGTCTCCAAGCCTCTCTAGGAGGAGAGAGGCTGCTATCTGCTGTAGGGCGCATGTTGGGGAACAGTTCTTCGAGACGCCTGGCTGCTCCGTCTAGATAGATATTGGTGGTCGATGTGGTGGACGAGGCTGTACAGCGTTTGCAGGCGTGTAGCCTTTGACTTCCTTATAGAGGCCACACAGCCGTCCCATGTGTCATGCTGGCTGGGAGCGTAGGCGGGTCAGGAGTGCTTGACCATCTGCGGCATGGTGTAGGCGATCAATGTGTCGTGACCCCTGTTGTAGGAAGAGTAACGACAGGGCCCAGGCACCTGCCTCAGCCAAAGTGCGGCCACTTGTGAGGTTCGGGGAACGCCAAGACAGAGCCATATTGCTGACCGGTGCTGCAGCTTCAGTTTCAGCAGGCGGGAAGGGGGCAGCGTAACAAAAGGGAAGGCATAGAGTAGCCGTGAACTGGCTGCAGCTTCAAATATCTGCAGGACGCACCTGGTGGTATAGCCCTGTCCACGGGCAAGGAGCTGCGAGATCGCCTTGCGGACTCGAAGCGTCTGGGCGCACAGGGCCTTGTTAGCGGCAGCCCGGTCAGCCGATGGTATATGCCCAGCCCCAGGCAGGTGACTGCCTTGCTCCATGGGATCTGGACGCCCTCTAAGCGCAGCCGGGCAGCTAAGCGGTGGGCTGATGCTTTGGGATAAAGTAGCAAGGCCTCGGTCTTCTCGGGCGAGGTGGTAAGGCCGATTCTACATAAGTAGGCAGCCGCAGTGTCCAGGGCCATCTGTATGGCAGCACGTGCCTTACGGATGTGTTGCGGTGGTGTCCCCGCCCACAGGGCGAAGTCGTCCGCGTAGATTGAGGACTGCACGGTGAAGTGAGGGTTGATCTGCAGGGCAGCAGGCAACCGTGCCATGGCAGTTTGAAAAGGAAGGGACTCACCACTGACCCATGTGACACGCCTGCAGGGACGGGACAGGGGTGCTCTTCGATTGACCCACACGTACCTTGAGAGTGCGATTGTGCAGGAACGACGAGAGCAACTCTCGCAGGTTGCCACAGTTGCAGAGGAGGTCCAGGCCCTGCTGGACAACTGCTTGAGCAAGGGTGTCGAAGGCACCCTGTACAACGATCAGCAAGAGCATCACGAGGTCCCCACCGGCCTTGGCGTCCTCCAGGTTGGACACCATGTCGGCGATTGAGTCCGCAGTGCATCGCCGCCGCCGGAAACCCGTCTGTTGGTCTGTCAGGAAGCCACGAGCAGGGGCCACGCAGTCCAGTCATGCCAGAGCCATGGCCTCCATCTCCTTGCAGGCAGCGGAGGTGAGGGAGACCGGTCAATAGGATGACAGTTCCCTAGTCGGTTTTCTGGCCTTGAAAATGGGTGCCACAATGGCTGTGGGCCATGCCAACGACTTGAGAACTGCAACTGTTTCCCACTAAGGCCAACAAATACCTTGGTTATGCATTTCCTTTCTTTGTGATCAATAAATATTGCTTCTGGAACTCCTATGGTGTTGCGGAATAGGGCAGAAAGAACGATTGTTTCATCAATAAGAGCAGAACACAGGGGAAATTGTGGAAGCATTATTTATTGATCAGGAAGAAACGTGCATAAGCAAGATTTCTGTTATCTTTAGTGGGAAAAAGTTGCTGCAGGCAGTATTTCTCGTTAAGTAATATCGCTTACAGGAGAACCCTTTCAGTTTTCATCTGTTCTTTGTTAGTTTTTGACGCACATGTTTATTCTACAGGATGTCCTTCTGCCCTTTTTTGTTGTGCTGGGCTTTTATGCTGCACATCCATGGCTTTTTGTTTTTGAAGTTGGCCAGTGTGTTTGAAATCTTTGTCTTCACAAATAAACTTCTAGTGGAGTCAGCGTTCATGTGTGTTCCACCTTAATTCATCCTTCTCGTCTTTGTTCGGGTGGTTGTGAAATATGTATTTACACCGAATGGCCAAAATGTTCATACAATTGATACATGAAGGTACTTGCGTTGTTTATTTCTCGAAGAACGCTATGGGGTCTTCTCTTCTTTTTAATCGCTGATGTTCATTTTTCTAGTTCGAAGAGTCCCCTGAGGAAGCCAATAAGAGTGGTGGTAACTTTATTTCTAAGATTTAAGAATTTCATCCACTGAAGGTATGACATGTCACATGCCTGTTTGTAGGTATGCAAGCATTCATAGTTTTTAAACATACTCAGCTCTACTTTTCGGTTCTCATGAGGCTGCTTTGTGCTGTGCTGTATTCTCCAGGCGCAGGAGCCTTATTTATGCCATAAGTGCATGTGTTGTTTTTGTATAAATTGTAGAAAAAGGTGTCGTGAGCTTAAGCATGCATCGATGTCACTTTCGTTGTATTTTTTTTTCAACGCGTGTGATGTGTATCTCTCTCAGTCTTTTGAACTGCTTTGTTCCAATTTGAACGCGAAAGCATTAAGGAGCTCGTGTCGCAGACGAGCCTATGTCGCCGGCGTCAGCCTTGAGCGATAAATGCGCGAAGGCAATACATAAATAAAAACAACATGCGAGTTTGGCTGGGTGGAAATCGAACCAGGGTCTCCGGAGTGTGAGACGGAGACGCTACCACTCAGCCATGAGTTCGATATCTCACCGCGAGACAAAAGCGCCTCTAGTGAATGCGGTGTTGCCTTAGAAACGTGCCGTAGAAAGTTTTACTGCGGAGTATATAGATAATTATGAGCATGTAAATTACAGAAGTCGCAGTTAAGCGAGTAGCGAAGAACGTTTCCGCTACATTTCTTCTGCGCTTTGATCACAGGCAGAGCCATCTTGTGGCAAACACAGAAGACCCTTTATTCGCAATGTAGGGCGCTGCCCCGACATCTGGCGCGCCACTCGCCCGCTTCTCCCCTTCGTGTCGTTTGAGCGCATTGGGGCCGTTCGGCGACCGGTGCGAGGATGCCCCGATAACCTTGCGTTTAAAACTTTTCTCGCTCTCTCCCCTTCCAACTTTCATTGTGCGTCACTCGAATCCTCGTGTTTAGGCGGCGAGGCTCCTCTTTCCGCTCAGAGCAAGATTGCTAGGTGCAGCGTCCGATAGGGGACGCCTGTGACTTGATCACTGTGCCGTAGCGCGTCTGGTGGCAAAGCGTCCCCTGCGATGTGTGCCGTGCTGCTGGCGAGGAATCATGCGTCTACCTGGTGCTCCCAAGCGAGATATAGCACCATCTCATCGAGGCGCCAAGAGCCCCATGATCGCGTCCGCCTTCATGGCGTGTCGAGGCCCGGCTGTCCGTGCCGATCAGGACCTTTGGCTCATGTAGATTGTTTCTCCGTCCGAG
This sequence comes from Dermacentor variabilis, assembly GCF_050947875.1. Taxonomy (NCBI): domain Eukaryota; kingdom Metazoa; phylum Arthropoda; class Arachnida; order Ixodida; family Ixodidae; genus Dermacentor; species Dermacentor variabilis. The sequence goes on along the minus strand of NC_134573.1, from coordinate 79,251,362 downwards.
ACTCCAAGTTCTTTGCATTGTTCCGCTTGCTCAGGCACATGTTTCGACGTTTTGTGAATCAAGAGCATGCCGAGCGAATGAGTGGGCGGTGCGAACGGGGTGCGATAACGCGATCGCGTTCCACTTCATGTATATTTTTTATAGTTTATTTGTGTATATTAAGCAAAGCATTCTGGTAGCATTTTAATAACATTTAACCTGCGCAATTGAGGTAATTTGTGCATCGTATATGCATTTATTTGGGTTTTTCACTGTCTCACCAACGTGGCTGTCTAGTCATTGGGACTTTTTCTCATCCTTTATGACTACTTCTGGGGTACTTGATAGTGCAACTTCAGGTGACCACTTATTTGGCGGTTTGGAATTCTGTTAGCTTTGTGTTGCTACCAATTTTCTGCGTTAAATAATTCTTTTTTCTCTTATGGTGCAAGTTATTAGCCTTGCCGTATCCGTTTATTGACAGAGGTGCCACTTAGTTGCAGGGTATAGCGAAATAACCCCCGAAAAGTGCTTTCATTAGCTTTGCGCTAAGTCTAGAAAAAATAACTGGAAATGAGATCACTAAATTTAGGAAATGCCACAAGAAAACTCTTCTGTACCCCAAATTAACATAATTATTTTTTACTTACAAACAGTAATATAATTAATGTTTGTTCTTGACTTGTGCCAGGGGTATGAGCTGCATTCCGTGCACAAAAGCTTAAAAAGTTTATCTTTGAAAAATGCAAACCCGGCTCGTCAGAAACACATGATTCAGGTGTTTCTGACAGGTGTTTCATTTCAAGAATGATGTCTTGACAATTAATAGGTAAGCTGAGTGATATATCTTTTAATATATTTGGGCAACACGTAAATATGTACATTTCGAAGACAAAAAGCTCAGACAACTCTAATTTGGTACTTCATGAAAATTTAATTGGGTTGAAAGACGTGTGCTAAAGCTTGTATATATTTATGTGAATACATTTGTTTCCAATCTATCATTTTGCCTTCTCACATGCAGCTGTAACACTTCCTGTGATGTGTTGGTGTGCGAAACATTTCACTGTACCGTATTCAAATGTCTTGTGTATTCACACATGCATGCAGCTTCAAGAGTTCATGTGTTCAAAGTTGGTTGTTACAAGGGTATGCTTAAGCGCTGCCTTTTGAGTCGCTTTGCCTCCTAGTCAAAAACATAAGTCTCAAGTGATTCTTTTGATTGAATTCAAATGCACAGTTTTTTTTCAGATGTATATATATCCTTAAGATTGCTGTAGGTACTAGCATAAGTCTGCAGGTGCCCTGTAGTTGTGCCTTATGCACTATAATAATGTTTCAAGTGAAGGCATCTTTAGTGTAAATAAAGGTACTTCTAATTGACCAGTCTATCTGCTTTTGCTTGTTTTAGGGAAAGCTATGAGCAGGCACCGGGGCATGGAAGTGTGAATGGGAAAGCAATTTCATTATATGAATAAAAATCCACTAGCCCAGCGAAATGTCATCAATATTTCAACGGCGTGTTCTTAAATCTCAATGCCATCTCAACTGGGCCACAATGCACTTTTCAGTGCTGCAATTGCAATAAAAATTCACAACAAGTCAACAGAGCTACCACAACGTCAATTCAATGGAGCATCACTGGTAACCTAAAAATCATACAGCAAAATGAACACCACGAACTGTCTATGCACCATGGACTTTCAATCGTAACTTAACAATATTCAACATTGAGGCACTCAGTCGTGTCTCAATTAAATTTCAGTGGCCAATATTCAAGAGACTTTACAATCAACCCGATAATTCTCCAACAAATTTCTTAATTCCTCAAAACAAAACTCATCATTGACCAATGATATTTCAATGCTTTCTCAATAATTTTTGTATGGGTAGTGCTCTGTCTGTCTTCGTTCTCGTGTCTGGCATAGTTACTGGCTAGCTTCCTTGTTATTTTCCGCCATTGTGAGTCAACGCTCTGTTTGTATAGGTATTTCAATACCATAGCTGCCCACCTGTTATCATCCAATTTCCTCAGGCGTTTCCCGTATAGGATTTTACTCTAGGCTTCCCGTGCTTCGAACGATGCCCAGCCCATACGCCCCTGTACTGCTTCGTTTGTGGTTTTCCCATGGGCAACTAGTGCTAATTTTCCATGATCTCTGTGATTTACTTCTAGTCTCGACTGAACTTCTGCTCTTAAGCACCTCGACTGCACTTCTGCCCATAAGCACAGGCCCACATTCCCGAAAGTAAGCCCCTGTACTATTACTCCTTTCCAAATACCTCTCAGTACCTCATACGTGTTCTACCCCCCCCCCCCCCCCCCAATGCCTGATCTTTCATTATCCCGGCATCTCTTCGCCCTTTTCCTTTGAGGGACTGTTCATTCTTTTCCGCGTACATCTGCCCTTTGTTTATCCAAACCCCGAGATATTTGTATTCGGCCACTCGGTGTATATCCTTGCCTTGTATTGTAAGCTCCTGTTAAGTTGTATCGTTGAAAAACGTCCCACCGGATTTAGCTGGACTAGACTGGCTCGTTCATCTCCACAGTAATCAAATACAAATATACATGGCGACCTACTAACAGTACAATATCATCCGCATACATTAAACTCCGTAGTCGTTGCTCAAACAACCTTTCCACCTAATCTGTACGACAGGTTACACCCCAGATTGCTTCCTTGCAGCCTTCTTTCAATACTTATCATATCAAGCATCAACAGCAGCAGTGATAGAGGACAACCTTGCCTTAATCCTTTGTGTACGTCGACAGTTGTCGTACTCTTAATTCCCTCTCATGTTATTTCAAAATTATTTTCTAGATATTTTTCTGTAAAAAAATAATTACCCCATGACCGATACCTTCATTCCAGTTTCTCCTACTTCCAGAACGCACCTCTGTTATATATGCAATACTATTACACTGTACCTCGACAACACATCGTTTCTTCATTCATCGGTATTGTTGACTCGAGCATACTTGCCGCCCACAGAGACTGCACCTGCACGTGGCACGGTGGCGTGATTTATTCGTGGGCGCAAACGCAGTAAGAGTCATCCGATCCGTGGCGCCACTTAATACACGAGAAACGACGTCGATGAAGGGCGCATCAGCGATTGAGAGTTTCTCAGTAGTTAAAATTCTTAAAACTTTACGGCATTAAATTCACAGTCGGCACTCGTAGCGGCGCGACGGAACAGGAGTACGATAAAAGGAGAACAGGAACAAGAACTAAACTGCGAATTAGCGTGGAGTAATGCATTCGCCAAAATAGAATATAGACCACTTACGCGGCACGTAACGTAAAGGGCACTTTTAACAGTTGCATTCATCCCACGCCGCCAGAAGTAGCGAAAAGAGCTTCCGTAAGTGAAAATTTATGCTGCTGCTATCACGATTTCTTGCCTAAAAGGCTCCATCAAAAAAAACCCGTGGTGCGCGGAGCGCCCCGGCGTTTAATTGACAATTCTTTGTACATTACAAGCTTAATTGACAATTCTTTGTACATTACAAATTAGTATTGCAGGGAAGTCTACTAAAGAACATTCGCCATTATGGAACGCGTTCTTCACATTCAGTGCAAGAGCACAATGTGGATTCATGCCCATGCTTTTGGCTGGACTGCACATATGCTCTTTAAGAGTTGATTCGTTCATAATTGCGTGGGTACATTACTCTAAACTGGAGGGCTGAAGTTGATATGGAAGCACACTGTTTATTAAGGGGACAAGATGGTTCCAGCACAACTTCTTTTTTCTTTTCTTCCTGGCGCCTTTTCTATTAGAAGCTTCCATTGCAATATTTCAAGCCTCTTTGAGCCAGCACGTAGTGTATGTAAAAATTGAGACACTGACTGGGAACATCACCTATGCTCTCAGCAGTAAGCTGTGCACAGGAGAAGTTTATCCCTATTTATAGCAAAAAAAATGTAGCACTACCAGACAAAATAAAAGAAGGGTGTGGGCTGCAGCAATGCTAAGTGTTAAATGGTGCTTTATTATTTTTCCCTTGAGTTTTCTATTTTTGTGCTTTTCATTATGGATCCTCCACAGTAATAAACACGAGTGCCGAACTTGAGCTGATTGGTTTCAGGTCTCTTGGTTGCTACTAACAGAACGGTGTGATAAACAAACAAGGGCTTTGAGGCATCCAGTCACCTTGCTTGTCTCATGGTGTCGCTTCGTGAGCACTGCGAGCCTCCAGACCAACTAGGAAGGGAGGTGTCTTGCAATTGCCACCAAACCGACAGTGCTCTCATTGAAAACTATTCGACAGTAGAATGCTTGCACCGAGCAAAGTCTAAGAAGGAAGCATTCAGGATGTGCTAAGTGGGCCTTTTGAAGCAGGCAGCATTGCTGAAGGGCCTTTGCCTGTCTGCCCTCTTCATGGATACACAAAGATGATTTCCTCTTTGAGAGGGATTGTTTAAGAGGTCATTACATGGCAACAGTACTGGGTGTTTAGTAGCAGAGAAGCTTGTCTTGGCCCACTGTCAATGATCTCTTCCTTCTCCAGTGCCCCTGTAAAGTGCCTACTTTTTGGACACAATGTGCTCTTCATGCATGCATGCATTTTTAGCTTGTAAAGATGTCTATTCCAACGTGCCTCAAGCTGCTCCTTGCTGATTTCACCCAAGAAGGCATTGGGGAGTATGACGACGCAGATTTACAAAACACTGTTGATACCAGTGAGACCACATTAATGGAGCTGCTGTTATTTTTTTGTGCACTCCATCCTCGGTTGTTACAGTGAGCAGTTCTTTGTCCGAACAGAAGGCATATGTAGTTGGTTGCGCATACCTTGCGCACTACAACATGTTGGCATGTTATGACAGACCTACCGGAGAACCTTAGCACAGGGCCTATATGTAAAAACCTTCTCATGTGTTGGTGACTTCATTCTCTTTATCACACTTTGACTGATGAACCCAGCAACTGGGTAAACCAGAGGTTCAACAGGCTTCCCACTAGTTTTCCCAGCGTCACCTTTACCAGGGTGCTGCTCATAGATATCTGTTTTCTTGACCTTGCACTGCACTTCAACCATGGCCACACCTGCCAAACCTATAGCGTGCGATCAAAAAAGTGCTATACATCATGTTGCTCCCAACTCGTGACTTCTACTACAAATGTATTTCGATAGAATAGCAGCGCTAGAACAGCGCTTGTGGTGTCTTCTTGTCTCGTCTCTCGTCTACATTTTGCACTGTTAGCAGCAGGATGTGCTACAAGGCCCTGAGGAAGACCCTCATTTATTGACGCCCTCATCATACTCTATGAAACCTCGCATGATAAGTTGTGCTATAACATCTGCTAGTTTTTCAGTGTTATTCCCGTCAAGCTTGCTCAAAGCTATCCTGAGTGCTTCAAAAGCAAAAGACTGCTGCCGGACAAGAAGTATATAAAGAAAGGGTCGCTATAACCACATATGTCAAACAAAATGAAGAAGGCCACTGAATGTAAAGGCGGTTTACTTCAATTTCAACAAGCTTGGTTGTCGCTTTGCAAGTGAGTAAACTCAACTTGCCCCGAAGACATGACCTGTGACAAACTTTGTGCCAGATGCTGTGTCCCTTGCAAAGCTGATGATGTGTACGAGATCCTTACGCCCCGCAACGGCTTCTACACTGGGCAAACAGGCTACTATAGAAACGACTGCCTTTATTAACATGCTAATAACATGAAAATAGGCAGAATATTGGCTATTCATTAGCCCCAACTCCACCATATGTGTGTTGTTCACAGGAACTGGAGCTATACAAATGTAGATAAAAACAATGATGTTTGAAAGTAATAGAGTTGATCTATATTCTGCAGAAGCAGGGCTTCTTGCACCGCTGGTACCTTATAGCCACAATTCATGGCTGCACCATCATGCGGAGGCACTATTCTTGAATAATTAACTTATATTTATGGTGGCCATGTATTTCAAGTACATATCATCAACATTGCGTGCAATGTGAGTAAATGATGCCAACTATGATAGACATTCCTAATCTGAAATGCAACAATAGAGTAAACATAGGCAACAAATTGTAATTCAAAAAGACAACCAGTTCACAGGATAAGTGACAGACATCCTTCTATTGAAAAAGAATGTCGCGTGTCTTGCCACCAGCAGTGGGTGACAAGCTTTCAAGCTTGGGGGACACAGGCGAAACTGTGCAAAATGCTACAATCACACCCAAGTGTAAAACGGCCTTGGACAGAAAAAAACAACATCATATGGTACCGAATAAAAGGGCAAGACTCCATCCAAGAACTCTATGGCACCACATACTTGACATGGTATAAAAAATTTAACATGCCCTAAAAAAATCAAGAAACATAGAAAACACCGAAAAATGCAATTTGCAGAGTCTGAAACCAAGAAAAAACAGCCGAGAAAAGGTTTTGCTAAGTGTATCAATGATTTAAATACTCAAACTGTCTCGTCACTTCTAAAATGAACCTGTAAAGCTGTTGGGCTTTCTTTCCTTCCGGAAAGAAAGCCCAATAGCAGGACCACAGAAAATGTCACCAAACAAATATACTCTGCTTACTAAATATACCTCCGGTTTAGTTGGGTTGTGACATTGCGCAATAATTGTGTGTAATCTTTTCTTGTTTAGAAAAGTTTAGCAGATAGCGAAGGAATGGCCATGAGAGCACCAGCTGTATACATAGTCTATGCACAAAAAGCCACAGCTTTCTTGGTTTTATTTTTTTCTCTACTACTATTCAGGATTATTTAAGTGCCTTAATAGCACAACTAACATCCTACTGCAAAAAACAATATTGGGCAAGTTCTGGCATAAAGAAATTTGCAGTTTCACTCATTACGCAAAACAATGATGCAGTAGCTGGTGAAATATGTGCAGGAAGGTTGCTCCATGCCGTGTTTGTTGAAGTGAACACTTGCGAGCGGAAGTCATTAATCTCCTTTAGAAAAGTAAAATACGTACGAGTCATTTATTTGTGGCAGTTGTGCCTCCCAGTGTTTAGGTGGAAAGACTCGACTTTTCTTCCTCCTCTTTCATATCCGGACTTGGCCACTGGTCTCCACCAAAGCAACACTTCAGCTTCTTACTGCTGAATTTTTTTCGTTTTGTCACATCTATGTTTGAACTACCCATTGCTAGGTGTCGCACTGTGCTTGAAGAAAACAAGACACCAACAGCTCCATCCAGTAAATCTGAGAAGCCAAGCACTAGCAGAAAGTTAATGAAGCAGATGCACCCAATCACTGCCATTACATGTAAGAACAAAAAAGAAAAATTAACATTGCACTGCCTTAAGAAGTGGGAAGATGATGTGTCAGGATTTGAAGACGTGGACGCCAGCTCTATATGCAGTACGCAGACATTAAGCAGGTGTTAGCCAATCATGGCACCTGTTGGCTTGATGGCGCTCTCCAGGATCAGTATTCACCACGACAGTATCTTCAGCAGCGTGGCTGAAATACAAAATTGTGGAATGCCAATCTTTTGATCGTATGTTTGAATCCTCGCAGCACAATGAGAAGTTTATTTGCAATATTTTGGCAAGAAATTTGGGGATTCCAGTGACAACACCAGTAGACATCAGAATAAACAGGGGAGTCAGCCCATAATAGCTATTGCTGTATAAAAAGAAGACTGGCATAAGCACAAGAATTGGGACGGGCACACTACATGCCTTTTGTTCTGGTAGTGGTCCACTATTTCGGTGCAATAGTTATCGATCGCGAATGAGTTCAACGGGCAGGAATTTAACCCTGAAAAAATATTACACTTAACAGCTGTATCTAGTTGTATCATTTTGCCTATGCAGCTTTATATAACCTTGTACACACTTGCCTAAAACACATCAGTGGCATCCTGAAAAAAAGGATGAGCTTTTGATATTGCTTCGGAAAAAAATTCACCTGTTTCGTCCTAACAGTACATATACATACTGCACATACTAGCATTTGGTATACGTGGTCACGAACTGTTAAGTCACCTTCTTACCTCATCAGCGAATCATTCCTGCAACCAAGTGCGCTGGTCCGGATTTTACGTGCATCTCCAACTGTGAAGTTGGTAAAACCTCTGGCTGTTTACAGTACCTTCATAATTCAAACATTTGGTTGCATAAGAGGCTTCGGCTACACTGGCAACCCTTATGCTTCATCAGGCTTCATGAAAGGCCACCAGTACTTCCTCGTTGCAGACTATGCCCGACATTGTTCTTGGTTTGACTGTGACTAAGAACCCATATATCTTTCCTCCTTAGCGGCTGGTATTCGGGATGTTTTGATGCAGAAAGAGGCTATTGTCGCACATGTCGGCCTTAGGCCGGAAAGCAATCGGGCACTGGTGGAAATAGTCTTGTCTTTGCCCTATGGTGGCGTTGCCTCGCGAGGCATATTTCTTCAATCAATTTGCACACTGTCAAGGTGAGTGAGACTGATCAAAGGTTGGCTACTGTGCCAGGTTTCATGCCTGGTTTCGGTAGTGGCCTCATGACAAAGTGTTTCCGGTCTGTGGGGAATTGCAATATTCCAGATTTTATTGATTACAAGCAACAGTGCTTGCTTTCTCGTTTCGGCAAGATTTCTCAACATCTGCAAAATGACTCTATTTTTGCCACGTGCGCTTTAGGTGGTGACATGTTCGAGAGCAACAACAGGTTCTGCAATCTTAAAGAGGCTTTCCGTTCCTTCCTCGGCAAGTGGTCATTAATGTGCGTATAACTCTGGTGATGGTGAGTCACGGAGAGGTGGTCGGGGAAAGCATCTGCAGCTTGTTCCTCATGTTACTCAGATGTGCACTGAAGCTCGAGCAGCGCGTTTTCAATAGTATTACAGTATTTGGTTCATGCTGTTATATCGGAGAATATCCTACATCTTACTGAGACCTACACGTTCAAATGACACGAAGGGGTCCATACACTTGTCTATGGCAAGTTTCTCACTATGACATCTTGCTTGTTCAGTCTTGTGCAGGACATTTATCAGGGTTTGTTGCGTGCAGCCCCAGTTCAAGTACACAGTATGCAGTTTGGCTTGCTCACCCCAAAGTTGCAGCAGGTGCTTGTCAGGGCGCGATGTTTGCCCAGTAAGCTCTAGTTCGCATGTCTCTCTTTGCAGTTTGTAAAGGATGCGTGTTGCTAACGATTCTTCAACACCTTCACATTCTGCAGACTCAAGTGCATCATGGAAATGGTCCTAGACTGAAACACTGATTTTGCGAATGTGGCACATTTTCACCCCTGCATCAAGTGTTATACCAGATAATGGTCGCTGCCTCTTGGGGCAGGGTCGCACTGACGCTCTGGATGAAGGACCCACTTGCCCAGGCTGGTTTTAATGGAGGGTTTGGCAGTTGGGATCGTTGGTGTCGTTTGTTAATTTGAGGTCTATGGCGTCTGCTTTGTCAAGATGGCATCCTCTTGGCCTTGTGTCTTTGCATCTCCAAAGTGCGCGAGGTGCATTGAACTCACCTCGACTGAGTATTCTGCGCAGGGGAAAGCGAATTAGAAGACAAAGCCAAGTGAAATCACCTCGGGTGTGGTGCCTGGTTTTGGAACAGAGGTAGACCAATGCCAAAATGGCTTCTTTTCCCTGCCTTTGCCTACAGCACACCACCACAATTTTCTGATCAGACACATGTTTACCCAAGCTGTTCTTTCCTTCGCCTAATTCAATAATAGCCAATTTAAGGAGCTGCAAATCAAGCAGATTTCAGAAGACTTCTTCGTTTTTAGCTACTTCTAGTAGCTTATTGCGTGATTAATTTTCTAGTTTGGCATGCCATGCTTCGTGCTTAAAAATGAACTGTTCTTGGAGTAATATTAGGACAGGCAACTCTAACTGAGTGATCACTGCTTTTGTCGCAAAATGTGGCAATGAGCTAGGCAGATGCTATGACGACAGCGTAGTGTTCAGGTTGCATGAGTATAGAAGAAACAAAATTGAAGTTTTGAAGTTCAAAGCCCTATTTTTACAGCCTCTCTTCATATTGCTGACATTAGCAAGCTTTAGAATAGTAGACACAAGAAGCATTTGTAAACAAAAACCCTGTAACGCTATTTCTGGGACCCATAAGGTTTGCATGAACAAGCACCAGGCGAGTCGCTGGCATCCTGTTATATAATGCTATTATTTTCATTGTAAAGCAACCAATATCGCAGTAAGTCCGATCAACCTGCACCAATGCGCTAGAAATATTTATGCACTTAAGGTGTGTCGGTTGAGTGTTTAAAGCATTTCAACACACCCTTGGCCACTAGTATTGTGCTTTCCAGTATTACTTGCAAATCAGCTCTTTAGTTGTTTACATTGTTTTTCTGTGCTCTAAGATTACTTTGACAGTCCTTACACAATTGTTAATGTAAAGGTCAGGGCTGCTGTATTGGCCACGTCATTCTAAAACTGTTTGTCTGACACTGTCAAAGCATTTGGTAACATTATTAAGCTTCACCTCACTACATATGTGTATTGCCGTGGGACCATTCTGCATGTCAAAAAAAAATACCGGCAAAAGGAGAGTTCAAGAGCACCTGAGCTTATAGTAAAGCGGGAGGGGCAGTATCTTCAGGGTAACGGGAACATCAATGCTGGAACTAGGGCTTGCATATACCACTTCGCCGCTATACACAGTTTGCTTCATTGCATTACACAGATGTGTTGCGGTGAAGTTCCTGCAGCCGCACATGTATACATTCATTCGTCCCAATTTTACACAGAACCTTGCGTCGCACTGCTAAATCTAGTAGTGCAAAACGGGCAGAGATTCAGCTGAACATTACGCCATAGAATTAAGCTCCACCTCTCCGTGTTTTTCGCGCCCCTAGTACGAATAATATTAAACATCTACTCTGCATTTTAGTTCGTGGAATTCTAGCAGACCATGCCTAGTCACTAAAGCTCCGTGAAGTTGAACGCATTACGCGATAGTTTTGTAACGCCCACAATACATGAAGTCACGGATGGCGCACCAGCGCTGAACACGATTGAAAGCATTCGCCGCCCCATTTCAAGGACGCGTGAACAGTTGTGAGCAACCACCTTAAGCATTATATTATTTACGTAACGTAAGTGGTGCTGAAGAAAACGTACAGTACGTCCACCTGTGGCGCACGTCAAGTAAATATTAGGGTGTATGTGCAATGTGATGACGCTGCTCCACAGCGCCGGTTCGCATAATGCATTGCCCAGGCGCTAGGCCGCTTCAATATTTCGATCGTCAGCACCACTGAATTCTTCAGAAATACGGATCACACAAAGTTCACCGAGGCTAAAGGCCGACATGACACGCCACTACTACTGCACGACTTTTCGCCAACAAATAACAAATGGCGCCACCGCAGAATGAAGAACCAACTTTGGCATCACGGCATCACTTGACGCTTGAGTGAAACTGCGGTTGGCGCCACCATCGCGCCTTCTCAAATGTCCCTAAACAATCCTGTCCCTAGGCACCTAGGATCAGGTCACGTGAGCGATTTTTGTATGACATTTAGACGCACGCTTTAGTTGGCTGTTGACGGCTGTCATAGGAAGAGCGGCGCAGGCAATACGTCACCTCAGTACGAGAACCAATAGTGCGCAAGGGCGTCCGGCGGGAGTTGCGCCGTCGCCCTCGCCCTCCTTTTTTTACTCGCGTGCGGAATCATCCGCGGAAAGCAAAATATGCCGCCGGGCGGGCGGGGCCGCACGACGCGCGTGCGGAGAGCGTCAAAGGTGAGGGAGTTGATAGGGTGTTACTAGGGAGGGCGAGGGGAGAGGACATGAAGGGGGAAGGGCTCAGCCAGCTGGATCGGCGAGCGTGCGCTTGACGATCTATTTTTTTGTGAAGTTTTATGAGGACTCCGGAAATTTCGCACACCTGTGTTTCTTTAACGTGCACCTCAAGCTAAGTACACGAGTGTTTTTGCATATCGCCCCCATCAAGATGCGGCCGCCGTGGCCGCGCGACGACCTAGGAGGGTATGCATGGAAAACGGATTTTCGGGTTGGCCCTGCGCACAGATTACGCCAATTACCTCTGATACCAAAACAGGGGATTTTCCCCGCTGATATATTCACTGCAGACACTATATTTGCATTTACCAACGTGCACAAGAAGTGAAACATCAGGTGACAGTCACGACGGTTGTGCCGTGTCCATTGCCGGTACTGAAGCCGGCATCTCTTTCAAAGGTGTCGACCGGGTGACCACATGGCCATTTGTAGACGTCCCTGCGTGAGCAAGATAGGCATCACCCGCATCATCCATGTGCAGACCGCCCTGTAGGTCGAATGTTGAAGATACGTGGTTCCTGAAACCCGTGCGAAGTCGCAGTAGCCCGCTGTACCCATAGCGACGTTGTCCATCAGGTGGAAAAGAAGAAACCGTGGGCGATCCGACGCGAATGCATCCGTAGAAAGCCTGCACAAAAAGCGGAATTTTAGGTGACATAGTCACGGTGGTGCTGCCGTGTCCATAGTTAAAATGACCCCTGCAGACGAAAGCTGAGGTCAATTATTCCGCTACAGAAATGGAATGTCCGGCAATCATTCGGGCTACCAAAAATTTCGCCTTTACCTATATGCAAGGCCGCAAAAAGCCAGAAATAGTCACAGTCTGTGTTGGATAGCGATTTAAGAGTCCCTTGAGGACCCTTAGCAACATGTGGCCTAGGACTGCAAGAATTCGTCATCGCTGTGTTATACAAGTCCCGAAAAAAAAGCTCTCATGCCGACAATTTATCCAGCCTTCTTGCTGACCCACCACAAAACGACCAGAAGGGCGACTCCTCCTCCTGCAACACTCAGCTGACACGAGGCTAAGAAGGCATGTGAGTGTCTAGGATAGGAAGCCCGTCTTTCTCATAAAAATATTAGGGCACGGATTGTAGTCGTTTTTGTAGGAAAACGCGGTCCTGCTATAGAAAATTTCTAGTGAGTCCACGCCAGCTTCCTTCTCGTTGTGCCTTCAGTACGGTGGCCAGAGTTTCTACACACCTTTCAGGATGGTCCAATAACAACGCATCTCGACTTTTCCCATAATCTCGCATGCATTCAATGGTCGCATTACTGGCCACGTCTGAACACCATCGCTACCCATTACGTCAAGACGTTGCGGGATTGCCAGCGATACAGGGCACCACCTTCATGATCAGCGAGATTGCTGCAGCCGATCGGGCTGCCATGCCTACGGTTCCACCATATTTGTACAGATATCTTACAGCCCTTCCCAAACTCAACGTCTCGGAACAACTAATCATCCTGGTCACCGAATGCGCTTTCCTCTGGAGCGAAACGAATGCCCTAATTAAAGGTACCACTGTGGAAGTGGTGACATTCTTCATCGAATAAATGCTACGGCGTCATGGTACCCCCACAAGTTCTCATCAACGAAAGGCGAAATGCTTTACGGCGGAGTTTTCTCAAGCTATCCTGGAATACAGCCAGACAAGTCACTGCCGGACGACCATTTACCACCCGCAGACGATTGACCTTACATTCATCGCCCAATTTACCCGCCTGCGGACCTGTTATCTACGTGCGTCGACCTCGAACAAAAAGCATGCGATGAGTTCTTCCCTGTCTTACCTTCACTTACAACACGGCAGTGCAACAAACAACGCAGATCACAGCGTTCAACCTGGTCTACGGAAGGATTACGTCGACTCGAAGGCATGATGCCGCACATCACTAACGATGACAATCTCGCGATCGCCACACCTGCCCCGAGCCGAAGCAGGCCATCCCGCTGGTCAATGCATTAAAGGTCAGACCCCAAAAAGGCGAAAAGCCGACAGTACAGTTTTTGACACTGCTACGTGAAGTACCAGCCGCAAGAGCGTGCTTGGAATGGGAACCCGATACTACGAGGAAGAAATGGTGAGAAGTTTTTGCACCGCTATTTCCTAAGCGAGAACATTATCCGACGTATTGGCGCAATGGACTATGAAGTCACGGAAGACGGCATGTCGGAATCGGCAGCGGCGTCGCGCGCTCCCTGAAGTCTTCCACGTGGTGGCTCTCAAGCATTTATGCGCCCCACACACGAACATAGGAGCTTTGTCTCAATTTGTTGCTTTTATATTTTTTTTAATACAGGCGCTTTTGTTGTTTATTCCTCTTTGCTTTTGTGTTTGTTTCAACATCAGGACGATGATCGTTAACAGGCGGCATTCAGTCGTGTATTTATATGTATCCAGTCACCGCTTTTCGCCGGCCAAAGGAAGAGCACACACCTGCAGGTATCTGAAGTTAATGGAATATATATATAGTTCTATGTATGATCAAAGTTGATCCAGTCAGCTACCATAATGGTGTACTCGCACGGATGGATTAAATAGTCGCATTAATTGGCACGTCTGAACAACATCATTACCCATTAGGTCAAAACGTGCCGGGATTTCCAGCGATACAGGACACCACCTTCATGATCAGCAAGATTGCTGCAGCCGATCGGGTATGCTGTCGCCAGCGATTGCGGTAGAATGTTTCGCGGGTCTTGTGCTTAAGCGGGCGCACTTCACCCTTTCATGAAATTTTGAACCATCGCCGACTATACTCGCTGCTTTCTTTGCCCGTGCCTTTTACTTTATTTTCTGGGCACATGCTGGAATAATTAAGCTTTAATATTGTCATTCACAGTTTGCGCCGTTGTGCTCCCCACCGTCATACGACCGTGGCAAGAAATACAATTGGAATATTTTTACACTTTCTCAAATTTGAAAAATTTGAGTCATAGCTCATTAAATATTTCTTCAGAAATTTTGCTATGTAAAGATTCCACCAAAATAATAGTCAAAATTGTAATGTGGTAGCCTTCCTAACGAACATAATACGCAAAGAAGGAACGGGATAGAGAGAACCGTAAGCAAGATTTGTTTATTTTAGGGAGGAATAAAAATATCACAATTAAAGATATTGGATTCCTAATTAGAAAGCGGTGTGCGCAAAGGTCACAGGAGACCTCGAAAATCGTATTAGGTATTGTCATGTTAATAAACCTTACAACGTATATAGACACGATTTCACTAACTGTGCGACATGCTCAAGGGACCTCGAGTTTTCTGACATATATCAGCAAAGTCGTACAATCCACCTGTAGCGCTATAAAGAAACGCGGAAGCAATGATTTCACCTAATCTCTTTCTGGCAGCATTGCGTCCCAAACATTTATCGATTAGCCCACGATCACACGCGTTCCACTTTGGAACCCAAAGCCGCTCTTCGAAACTTCTGATTCGAGCATCACGTACCACTTCCGGACAATCGTCCATCGGCACGGATATATCTTTCAGCCGGTATGTTTCATTGCACCGCCTTGTTTAGATCAGAAAAGCTTGTCGAGCCGACCTGTTATTTTGTCGTATTCAAACGAAATTGCAACGGAAATAACCGTTGAAGAAAATACAAGTCACCGCTCCCAGCAGCCGACGCTGCACAATCAGTAAAATGCGCGTAATATTATGTCATCCGATTAACGGTGGCGAATGTGCGACAGTACACTTTGTTTCGTATTTTTGTACATCTACACAATTCAAACTCTTGCGATAGCCCGCCTAGTCGCTGCTTTGCCAGACCGACAGGTACGATATGCCGAACTTTAGGTGTCACGGATATTTTAAACGTTGAATCTCCAACTTAGCGCCTAAATTTTCGTATGTAAACATCAAGATTGAAAGTTGAAAAAGTCGCTCTATCATGAGCGAGGAGAATAACGCGGATTAAGGGAATTACTCTAAGAAAATTTGTAAACGCATCCAAAACCATAGCTTCCTTCAATGTCATCTATGATATCATGATTTTTACGGCGACATATTTTGCATAATGAAATAAATGGGTAATATTTACATAAAAAGAAATTCAACCGGGCCAAACGGACTTATCTCCCTCTGGTTTCCTTATTTCGCAAAGAAAGGACACTGCTTCTCCACTTCAGAATGTCCGTTTCCATCAACATGGTCGACAGCGTGGTCATTGTGACTTCGTAAATTGTACAGAACAACTCGCTCCTTTCCTTTAGTCATATCTAGCAAGCTCTGCACCTTGTATAAGAAATGAATGTGTACACAACAATATCTTGAATAGGCATTTTATTGCAGACGCAGCGGTCATGCAGAGCATGAGAGTGGTGGAATATTTTTATACAGGATGCGCTGTAATTCACTTCTTGCCCGACAAATCGGGAGCGCCGATTCCTCCAACACCGCCGAAGATGCAAGAAGCTTCATTCGGAACCATGACGATCAAAGCTGAAACGCAGAAGGAAGCTATTTGAATTATAATAACGGCATTTTTAACGATAACCGAACTTAGAGATCAGGTGTAATTTCTTGCAAAATATTAAAGCTGCATTTATATTTCCGAAGGAAGAATTTTAACACAAACGTTCGCTTGTAAGAGGAACCATTAAGCTCAATTCTGTATCCATATCATCAGGGTCACAGCTGAGGCCTAATTATTACGTTCACTGCAAGGACACAGCCTCTCTGAGAGACACCAAATAAATTTTCGCCGTTCAGAAGGGCCACTGGGTGTTTGTCTAGCTCACAGCGTGCCACAAGACAAAGATTTCCCGGAAGGCCGTAGGCGCTCATTTCCTTCTTAAGACTTCGCCCACCGCCAAACGCGATGGGCGAATTCACAAAACGGCGCACACATTTCTCGTATTTCTCTTTTGCTTACGCTTTATTTCACAGAATGTATATTTTAAGGCATGCCCAGTAAATTCGACAAAGAAGTGTGGTCGGATGCAAAATGCTTGAGTGCTTTAAGCTAATAATGGATAAGTCTACTCCAGTATAACTTGATTCCATGCATACAGCTGTGCAAGATTCTTTTATTCGGCATGTATTGCTTAGTGTTTCTTAGTGTATATTAGTGTGTATTGCTTAGTGTTTCTTTTCGATCGAAAAGTCAAACTCAACGTGAAGAATATTAGCCTAAACTGTGCCGCAACTGTGAGGTTTATATTTGTACGTTGCTTACATTGTAAGTTTAGTGGTAGTGGTTGACGTTTAGGTAATATGTTTATTAGAAATGTACGCCGTACTTTCGGCATACTTCTTTTATTTGCAAAGTCTTATCAGTGATCAATGATCCCCCAATAACGTTGCACTAAATATAACTCAACCAGATGCTACGCGCTGGAAAGATTCTTGGAATATGTCACTAGGAAATTACAGGAAAAACGAGAACTTGATCATAGTGCATGATTGCTCGCTTTGATATAACGTTCATAAGGGCAGATTACTGTTTTTAACAGTACATTGTTTTTGCATTAGAAGTATTACTTCAAAAAACAGCACCCCTACAAGCGTCCAGCAAAGCATTTGATTCTCATTGCATAGGAGATTGTAAGCAAGCTTCTAATTGTTCGTGAAGTCCTCGAGGTTCATTGAAATGGGAGTGGGAATGTTCCTCGAATATTCTCCGAGTTACATCGGTGCATGATGTCTGAGCGGAAAATGTTAATCCTTTTTTTCTTTAAGTGGCTCACTGATAAGCATCAACACGTTCAAAAATTTTTACTCGTCCTTCATCTATCTAAAATAAAAGGAAGATGTTGCGGGTTCGCAAATTCAGTGCACGATTTTGTTCCACTATATGATGAAGAATAAGCAAAATATGAATACAATAGGCAAACTTTACCAATGACGATTGCGGCAACCACCAGAAGATCCACTCCAAACAGACAGTTCATGTTGCTTTGCACTGCAGAAAAATATGTGATGTAACAATAGGAGTTAATTTGTTTTGATGCGAAAGTAGTCCACCGCTGTTTTTCAGACGAAGAGAGAGGAAGACTTGTCCAAATGGCCGCTGACGGGATGCACCTGTCCACTCAAGCCTTTTTGTGTCCTCGTCTAAAGAGTTGCGCTAGACTACTATCGTATGAATGAAAAATTATGCTTCTGCAAGTAGCGGTGCAACGTGTTTTGTTAAGTCAAGCATGTGAGTTGAACAGGTAAACTGCACGGGCTTCCATTTTATAAAACTTCTACGCTACACGCTGACAGCAATATCGTATTTGAAATAATGGAGTCCCACAAAAAACCTATAGTATGGTTATATTTATAATTCTTTCACATACAGACCAACCCCTTTCCCGGGGCACCCAACTTCACATGCTATAGAGCTGATGGCGGTGTTCTACAACCTCGCATGCAAACATGCAGTTTCAGCTTCTTAAATCCTTAAAGTAGACGAATAGAGCCTACACTAGGATTGCTGTTTTCAAGTCATGCTACTAATTTCGGCTTTGTTTTAGTATTAAACATAATATTTTGTATTCGCCTTTACTAGCTCTATTTCATCGCAACCACTTTTTTTATCGTATGAGACCACTGTCCCAGGTGTAGGCATCAATACGCTTCTCTATCACAATCCCTATGATTCTTTCGAAATTCATCAAAATCTCAAAAATACCGTTCCAAAATCGAGCGCACATAATTTTACCCATTCAGTGTCTTTTTCTCTTTTAAAAAATATTAACAAAGTCATAGACCTTCAAGTTATGCTCTGGTGAACGCAGCCATTTTGTATAGAAGCTTTGAACTTGAGTCTCACTGGTCGCAATATAAATATACATTTCGTTAAATTTAGACAGAACATCTGTCAAACACAAAGTTTTATATGCAAAATATGATAGTTTCATTTGTTGTAATGAGATGTACAATGAGAAATTTTCGTCAATTTCCGAGAACATATTTTACTAAATCAGTAAACCTAGGAGCTGCACGGTGAATGAAGCTTAGGTAGCATGAAGAGCCCGCGATAAGATATTGAACAAAATTTCACGAAAACGAGTGTTATGCTCACCAGTGGGTCTGTGGAAACGTGAGTCTGAAACGTTGCTCGGCGAAATTAAAAAGCTTGAGCTCTCCCTTATATACTGCAAAATCTATTTGGGGTTCCTCGTTTTTGCAGCTGTGTCGAATAAAATAACAGAATATACAAAAATGCAAGTTTGCGGGATGTTTCTGTGATGTATGTTTGACATTCCTACATCAACAGCAGTAATTTGAAACGCGACATACATGAAATATAAGAAAGCAAATAAAGAAATAAATAAATCTTCCATGCGTCAGTACTGCACCTTGAAAAAACTAACAATGCCGAAGGGTTAAATTCGGTTATTGCTCCCGACGTCCGGTGGTATTCCAATTTATCTAATCAGAGATCGCGAGCGTGCATCATTGGGCCGTTGGCACATGTTTGCCTTGTATGCTTACCTTTGTCAAATGGCACTGAGTGTGTAGCAGCTTGAACCGAGCAACGATTCAATCACAGCATCATTACTTCCTCTCGACGAAATATATCTATATTTCCTTCTGCACTGCCGATGCACCAGCCATTCAACCACTTTTGAACGTCTTTAATGTCCTGTCTAGACTAGCGACAACAGATGACAGAAACACAATGCGAGAAACCATTTGTAGATAGGCACGACATATGGTTATTAAAGCTCGCTTTTCAGGTAGATTCATTGACAACAATTTCAGGATTTCCTGCGAACATGGAGACAACCAAACCGGCTGATGTGTAGGACACAGCAGCGAGCAAAGGAAGCCATGGAGTAGAGTCAGCATTACAGACAATGACGTTGTACTCTAATACGCTCAGAGAAGTAGGCTTTCTATACGGCGCATCGGTCTCATTAGCGGCGTCAAAAAGTCAAATGCAGTAGGTGATAACTCAGAATCCACAAACTTATGGAAATCGGTTTTGTAAACTATGAAAAAGCATGAGATTTGTGAGCACAATGTGAAGTTCTTGATGATCACACTAAGCTGTGAAGAACAACCATATTATCATGAGAAAAAATATGATGGCAAATTCATCATGTCCAAGCAGCTTAAATATCCTGCTTACAGCAGCTTACATATGTCGTGATATATCGACAAGTCGAAATATCACGACATCGCCTTAAATTTCGAGTCGTCTTTAGTTACTCTCGTGTCGTAGGACGCTGAATAAGTAATCAGTTGACATTTTGAGAGATTCTATAACCCTTACTAATATCTCAGAAGATAAACAAGCAGGCCCTATTGTGAATCGCAACCTCAGCTGGATTCCGCATGTCTTATACATGAAGAGCAAACTCGTTTATTGTGGTCATATCTTAGAAATCGTAGCGAGAAAATCATGGGCACCGACTGTGTGCTACATGTTGCAGCTGTACATGAAACTTTATTCTCGGCTTTTTGCGATACAGTCTTCCTCTTTTGTCCAACACAGGGAACACTACTCTCCTTACACGGCCTAGCGTACAAGCCCAAACACTCCGGACATCTCTTGGCCTCCCGTGATGTTCTTCGATAGCTGCAACTATTCGCATTGCACATGAGCACCCGATCACCACTCATATCAATAGTGAACTGCTAACAGCGCACATTAGACACCTTTCTCGGATACGATCCCACAATTTAGCTGAGTTACCCATGTGAACAACAGAGGCTATACTATGTGGCATTTTGGCGAGACATCGCGAGTCGATACCATCTGCGTAGGAACACCAGAACGCTACGATGGATTTCACGCTTACACTCTCTCGACCTTAAATTGCTACTTCTTCTCGTACAATACACAACCGAAACCCTTTATTGCTTAGTACGGTCTGCCAGGCGTCATCAGCTACAGCGCATCACGGCGAGGCCTGAAAACCAATCCATGTTGCCAACGGAAGTGATGCCTTGTAAAGAAGGAGACTTGTGTGTGAGACATTCTGCAAGAAAAACCTCGGCTTAAGGCATTCTTTTAGTGCATTTCACAGTCGCGAGCCGACAGAACCCGCCTTTAAAGGTGCGGCATTTGTGGGACGAGTAGAGAGATGAGGAGGCAAATACCGCACTTCGTCCTACCGCCAACCTAAAGACTGGGTTGGTAAAGCTCCACAGTAGATCTGGCAATGATTCATTTGTTAGACAAAAGCATCAGCATTCAGCACCGTACAATACCATTTGCTAAATTCATTGCTCACTAATGCGATTCCCTTCAAATGACATTTCCTTGAATCTCGCACGCAAGGCTGAGATTGGACTTTTCGCTGATTGGCGCAGAGGGATAAATAGTTTTGTTCGATTTTAGCTGAAGCTGCCCTTGCCTCAATGAAAGCTGCCAAGCTTGCTGACTTGCCAAATGCCACGAAGCTGTCTCTGTGGAAATGCAGCAATGTCGCTTAAACTCATTATCAAGGGAAGAATTTCAGAATGTATGAATCTATAAAACAGAATATAGAAGTTACTAAATTAACTGTCTGAATATTTCACCCTAAAATGTCTGGTCTTTAGTTGCTGCCACGTTGTGGCACGCTTACAAAATAGTCAATTTACTTTTTGACAGAATATAAAACGTTACTATGATACAAAAAAATAAGCAGGTGTTGACGACGGTTCTAGAACATGAGAGATAATACATGTCTATAAAAACCCTTGCAGAGAACTTGCCGTAGGCCCCAACCAAACGTTTCAAATAAAATATATATTGAACACTGTGCAAGACAAATTAATAATGTTACGGTGTTCGGTCGCCAGGGGTGTCATGACCGGACAACGTATGTAATAATATGGCGGCCTTTGCCGTGTTTTTAGTATCTTTTTCAACAGTTTAACTAACGCGAGCCGGGGATACCTATATCGACAGATTAGCTTGTGCTCTTTGCTGAAGGTCCGCTTAGCCTTAAGGCCAAATCTGGTACCACTAATGCCAACATAAAATAAAGGATTGCGGATGATTGCACCATAGAAAAAAAAAGCTGCGCTTTTCAATTACCAGAGGTTCAAAGCACAATGTACTTATAGCATACAAATTGTACGAGGTCCTCAGTAGCGGAATGCAGTTGTAGTTGCGTATCAAGCTGCAGGCTCATTTTTACAAGCGCTTTGTGTCTAAAGCACTGGAAGACCGAAATGAAATTTTCACATTTCTCTTCCGTAATAGCGTAATGGTGTAATAAGTCCGTAATAGCGTGTGTTACAGCATCACAGTTCATCAACCGCAACCATACATCCTCTTCACCTGAAATTGATGCCTGGTTTATAAATGTGCTTCTATTAAGTTATCTTCCAATTTACATTTAGGATTTTTGTAGTTTAATATTCGCGCACCTTGGATGACAATGCAGTCCTTTAAGGAAATTTGTAATCGCGCAGCGAATGGGGTGTTTTACAGACCAGTTCGTATTCGAGGCAGACGCACTTTTCCGTTAAGAACATGAGGTTTCGAATAGTAATTAAAAACAATGTTCTAATTACCTTTTTACTAGTTCACTATGGGCATTTGGTAAAGTGGCGAAATTACTTAATTTGAAATATTTAACGTCGAGGCAATACCAAATCCCAGCACCTGAGGCTGCGGCGATTCAGAGGCTACTCCGAGTTGTTCCTCATGTACGGCGTCGGCAATCCAAGCCACTTGAGACTGTGATGAAGGGAACAGCTTCTGTAGCTCCTCCAGCACAACCTCTCGGATAGTCTCGCGCAGGTCGTCGGTGGCCAGTGACTGAAATCCGGCGCAGCTGATCTAGTTCGTGCGGCGGTTTAATTGCCAGTTCCGCACTTCCAGTGTCTTCTCGAAGCTAGTGGCCTCGCGAAGAAACACGTCGACCGTCTTCGGTGGCCACCGTACCATTCCGGCGAAAAGTTTCTCGTGTAAACCACGCATCAGTAGGCGGAATTTCTTTTCCTCGGACATTTCCGGGTTGGCGTGGTGCAATTGGCGGCTCATCTCATTTGTAAATATCGCGGTGCTCTCATTAGGCAGCTGCACTCGGGTTTCTAGTAGTGCTTGGGCTCGTTCTCGGCGTACGATGCTTGTGAATGTCTGCAGGAAGCCCCTTCGGAACAGGTCCCATGTCGTTAACGCGGCTTCTCGGTTCTCTAACCACGTTCTGGCGGTGTCTTCCAATGCGAAGAAGACATGTTGAAGTTTGCCGTCACTTTTCCAGCTGTTAAAAGCAGCGACCCTCTCGTATGTCTCAAGCTAGGTTTCCGGGTCCTCGAATGTTGAACCGCGGAACGTCGGAGGCTCCCTGGGCTGCTGCAGCACGATGGGGGACGCGGGGGCTGCCATTCGGTTTGACTGCGTGACGATCTTCCAGGTCGTCTCAGGCAAACGTCCATGCTCCGAGTGCAGTCCTTGCAGCCTGCGGCTACCTCGCTCGTTCTTGGCGACGTTGGGGTTGTCTTCCGCGTGCATGCTTGGGTCATGGCTTTGTGGTGGCGTCCAGTACATGAACGCAAAGCACCTCCACCAGATGTCACGAGATAGTGACAGTTGAGGACACAGCAAGAAAACCGAATGGCGAAACCAATTTTATTGCGCGAACCTGTGCCCAGAAGAACACGCTACACTCAACGCTCAACAAAAACGCGAACACAGTTGGCGATTGCCGAAAATCTGATCAGCGGGTCCAGCGCATCGGCTTTTGTACCTCAGTCCTCGAACGTTCCAGAGTAAAAACTAGGACCCGCGTGCCTTCCACAAAGTTATACCTTATACGGGTCAATTAGGAATCAGATTACCCAAGGTTCGGTCACAGACAGTGGATGGAACCATCGATAACATTCCAGAAATTTCCGTTAGATGCAGAAGTGTCTTGCGCTGTGCGATAACATTTGTTAGGCGGTGAAACGTGTCGCCCGATAAAGACAAGTACACGTGTCAATATATTGCCTTTTGACCGATCGATGCACCCGCCATTCAACCGTTTTTGAAATAATTGAATATTCTGGGTAAGCCACCGACAGCAGATGGCAGCAGCACAATGTGAAAGCCGATTTGGAGATAGGCATGAAATTTGCCTATCAAAGCTCACTTCCATGGTAGTTTCATTTACAACAATTCCGGGCTTTCCTAGCAACATGCAAACAAACAAACGGGCTGATGTGCGCTTGACAGCAGCGGCCGAATGAAGGCATGGAAGAGAGCCCGCATTATTCACAATTGTGTAGTTCTCTAATACTATGAAAAAAGGGGCTTTTCATTATCGTGCATCTGCCTTATCTACGCCATGCAACAATCGAATGCACTTAGTGATACCGCAAACCCATATCCCTGAAACCCATTCAAATAGGTTTTGTAAAGAATAGTTTTAAGTTTTGTAAGGAATTATTTAGATTTAGGTGCACGTTAAAGAACCCCAGATGGTCGAAATTTCCGGAGTCGTACACTATAATGCGCCTCATAATCAGAAAATGGTTTTGGCACGTAATGCCCCATAATAATAATTCAAAATGAAAAAAATATTTCATTTGCGGCAACAATGTGAAGTCTGGGATGATCACTGACCTGAGAAGCACAATGACATTGTGAAGACAACCGCTGCTTCATCATGTCCATGGAGCTTATACAGGATGCTCTAGCTAAATGTAGACAGAGTCCCGAAGTAAACGAATGCCATGTAACTGGAGAGAACCAAGGTAACGTTGTTTCCCGTCGCATGGAGATACCCCCCAAATTATTCTTTTTATTTCACCTAAATACCTAAATATTCTTGATAAATATTCAACCTCTCAACTAATATGATTAGACGAAAATTGTCAAGGAGAAAATTGTAGAGCGACGCGAAACACTCCCGATATAGCTTCTGTTGGTCAATGCGCGCTTCAAAATATTTTTGTATGCGAAAGAAGCACGCCACTACACACCTGGGACACAAGACAAGACACACAGTCTCTCGAACGGCCAGTCACTCGGCAATGTTGCCGGGCTTCTGGCGCTTCTTTCTCACTCGAAAAACACTTTTATGCAGCTCGCATTGAGCAACATAAAACTGTGTAGGGAGTTTTTCATATCGCTCTGCAATATCCTCAGTGACGCTGTTCTTCTGATTATAATATCGGGAAGTTAACTTGAAGAACGTTTAAAAATTAGGACTGGTTATCTAATTGCCCGAATAATAAAATAATTTGAATATTAACAACGGGTGACAAAGAAAGTTACCTTGATCCTGTCCATCTACGTAGCATTCGCATATTTTCGTATATTAACTCAGACACTTTGTATATCATACAACGAGCACCCACAGTGGTTGCTCAGTGGCTATGGTGTTAGGCTGCTGTTTGGCTGCTCATGCCCCACCATGATTTGTGTGTCATCAGTACGTATAATGTGTTCCATTTATCAGTTTTGTATCGTTTGCATTGGTTATGTTTCAGTTTCGTGGTATTGAATAAAAACACAGCTACCTTGTCACGGCTAACCGTCTCCTTATGACTGTGTTGTTGCCACGGTGGCGTCCCAAAGCGCGGGGTATTAAGCCCTATTCTCTTTACCTTAACTGTGGTTGGCCCTACTGAAATATTACGCAAGACAATTCACCTATCATTGTAAGCTGATGATATTTGTCTTTCGTCTTCTGCGGTGACCCGTCTTCAAGTGCGCGCAAGAACTCAGTGGGTAGCCACCTGAACTCGCTTGCATCTGCGCAATAGGCCGGACTTAGTGTTTATGCCACTTTCTGCTAAACTTTACTCCTGCCGAATGCGTGTCAGCACGTAGCGGGCCGCTCTCACGTCCGCAGAGAAAATACGAGCTTCCCTGCGGCGCCGTGTGCCCGATGGACAGCCCATAGCTGTGCTTAAGGATCGGCACTGCTTAGGGCAGCCTCCCATTTGGGCGACGTCACGCGATCATCGCGTCAAGGCGCGCGTTCAACGCGTTTACGCGCAAAACCAGTGGCACAGTAACCTGTTCCCTCAATGGCCAGAGCATAAAATGGCAGAAGTCTCACTGCTTCTTAGGTGTGCTCATTAACAGCGACCTTTCAAGGCGGCCCCACTGGATCTACCTGTAGCGGATTGTATATATAATGAGGTTCTAGTGCGAAAAACCTGGGGCACGTCGGCACGGTCCATGCTGCAGCCGTAAGGAGAGCTGTTTCTGAACCGCTTACGGTGCAGCTTGCCGGTTTTGGCGAACATATCTCAAAGTAACATTCGTACTCTCGACAGTTTGCAAGGCCAGGCTCTACGAATACTTCGTGGGATACCATGATGCGCCTAAACTCACGCAACGATCATGATTGCTAGAGACTTCTTGGTTCCTACACATATAACGATTGACAGTCTTAGAGCACACATTCGAAATGTGTGTTGCCTACCCAGCCACTATATCGCTGCATTGGCAGCGCAAGTACCTCAAGCCTCATTTTCCAAGCTTGTTCCGACACATCAAGGCTACATTCCGACGGGCTTTTCACCAGCAGTAAGGCAACTATAACCCATCTGGTGCCTACGACAGCCGCAAGTACGCCTCAAAATACGGGAATTACTAAGAAGACATGTCATTCAACAGTGGCTATACTACATTTGACATTGTCATTTCTGAACAAGGCATATGAACAAAGCACGCACATTTACACTGATGGACCTGTCTCAGCCACCAGCTCCAAAAGCGCTGCTACAATCCCGGCCTTACTAGTCAGAATTGCGTTCAAAGTTTCCCATATAAATACGGCGACGGCAAAGGAACTTGCCCCTCTAGGTGCCGCTGGTAATTGCATCGCACAAGCCAAACTTTGAAAGTGGGTCGTTTTTACAGCGAAGCTGTAGACGTATAGCGTCCAAGAAAAATTGCGTGTCGTTGTGGTAAGCAGAAAACTCCCCATGCATGGGCCAATCCCGAGGCGGAGGTCAAGCAGGCGTCAAGCACTCCCCATACGTGGGCCGATCCCGAAGATAGTAAAATGGCGGGCCGACCCGTGGCGGAGGTGAAGCAGTCCTTAAGCACACCCCATACGTGGGCCGATCCCGAAGATAGTGCTATGCCGGGCCGACCCGCGCGGGAGGTGAAGCAGGCGTTAAGCACTCCCCATACGTTGGCCGATCCCAACGATAGTGCAATACCGGGCCGAACCGCGGCGGAGATGCAGTTCACCATTAGGCGGCCGACATACACAGCTTCGCTGGTCATCCGTCTTCACCGAGGTAGTGGGAGCTGATTTATTAGGCGACTCCAAGGCGGCCGTTCAGAGTCTGCAGTGAGTCTTACGACGCAAAACCCACGAACAACCGGTGTTGGAAATCAGAGAGGTTCTTCATCAAGCCCTCAGAAACGCACACGACATTATCTTCCAATGGCTTCCGGGGCACTGTGGCATGCTCGGAAATGACCTTGCTGATAATGCCACCCTTTCAGGCCCTAAAATAACCGAGACAATTCCTATACGATCATCAAGGGCAGACGCTGCAACGTGTTTTCGTTTACTTGCTGAAACCAAGAATGAAATTTTGTGGAACATCCCGAATTTCTCCAACTGTCGTCTCAACCGGCCGTATCCTACATTGAAGCTGCAGATTCCATCCAACTTCTCCCGTCGTGATGCAACTTTACTGGGCCGCCTCTGATTAAAGGTGATTTTTACGAAAGCCTATTTGTTCCTTATTGGAATGTCCGACACGCCGATTTGTGACTCGTTCAAATGTAAAGCAACGATCGAGCACGTGTTGTGTTCTTGTAATCTCTATGGGATCGAACTCGGCGTTCTCCGGAGGGCGTTAAACCAATTAGATAGCAGACCATTTTCAGTGAATGAAATTCTCGGATCGTGGCAGGCTTGCAAAGCGACACGGGGACTGTTTTTTTTTCATAAGTTCCACTTTCCTTAATGACAGATTAGAGGCTACAGTTATGGACAACCCCACGTAGTCACACTGATAGTACCTTATTCCCATCCCTGTCCTTTCTTCTCTTCCCTTAAACTCCTACACCAGTGTAGGGTAGCAAAGCGGAAATTCGTCTGGTTTACCTTACTACTATCCCTTCCTTCTTTTCCTCCTCCTCTTCCTCTTGTTGTGTGCTTCACGTCACAAATACAGTGTACTATTTCAGCTACCCGGAATTTTACTTAAAGGTGAATTTTGTGGGGATATTTTCCGATATTCTATCAGGTTACGCGTCTTTGTGAATACTGGGAACTCGCCATCGGGCAAAATATGCCAAATAATAATTGCGGATATTTTAAACAACTGCTTAATTAGCAAATATAGACGTAACACTGAAATACGGGAACTGGTGCCCCAAAGTGGTCATAAGTCAACAAAAACTTCTCTATACAAAGAAGTCTTGGGTGCTAGAGCCTGCGGTACATTGCACTGCTGCGGAGCCTGCAGAAGACCTATTGGCCTCGGGTGCCAGACGACCTAGGTACGGCACTGCGTACCGCTAATACCAAAGTAAATTGCAGGATTCCCTATCAGTGGGCAATAGCAAAAATGTTCTATTTTTCCACCACCAGACGTTGCTAGCGCGATGTACTTGTTCTTGCCTGAAAGATGTAAGAGGCCCTCTCTAGAGGAATGCAAATTATTGATTGAGTACGGAGCTGTGGGCGTATTTTTTCAGCGCTTTGCGTCTACAGCGCTGCAATTGTAAAATGAAATTTTCAAGTATCCCTTGAAGTTCGTAATAACCTGTGTCACAAACAGCATGACAGTTCATCCACCCCATCATACATCCTGTTATCCTCAAATTTATGGCTGGTTTAATAACGTGCTTCTGCAATGGTATTTTTCATTATTCATTTACTGTTTTTGTACCTTATCAATGGCGAACCTCGGATACACAACTCTCATTTCCAGTATACAGGTGACTTTTTGAGAATAGAAGACTCACTATATTTTAGCGCATACATCGTGGTTTTATTACGGCTTCTTCAGTCTTTCTCACTTTATAGTTTCGAATATAATTTATTTTCGACTTCTTGATCAGTTTTGACAATTCCTCCAATTCTACCTTATCTCTTGAATTGGACACTTTCATTCTTTGTCGTTTCTTCATTAGCTCCTTTGTTACTTGGGAGAGCTTGCCTACTGGTTGCCTTGGTGCCTTGCTTCCCACTTTAATCGTTGCCTCTCAAGCCAGCATCGTTACGATTTCATTCATTACCCCTATGTCATCACCATAATCTCTCGGTTCTAAGGCTGCATATTTGTTTGCAAGCACCAGCCTAAATTTGTCTGCTTTTACCCTTACTGCCTCTACGTTGACCTGTTTTTTCTTGACCAATTTTATTCTTTCTCTGTGTGATGTGTGTAATGCGCGACATGGTGCGGTGGTCAGAACGGACAGAAGCACACGACAAGGAATGCGCGCGCCGAGGCGAATTCCGCGCTGGAGAGAAAACGACAACTTCGAATAGCGTCCGGCACGTGAACGCGCGGCGCATGTAAAGAAAACAAGAACGAAATGCCAATCAATCAGGAGAAACCACGGAACGTCCAACAGCAAATCAGAAAACGACTAATCGCCAGAGCGGAAGAAATGGCGTGGCGCGCTGGCACAAGGGAGGAGACGCCCGGAGAGTTCCAGGAAGCGACGCCAGGAGAAGGTCGGCCACCGGACCGGGAGTTGAAGACGGGCCATCGGGTACAGGACCCAAGCCACCAGGACTTCACGCAACCGGGGCCTCCTGCCAACCTGTTCCTGTGCGTCGCCAGTCCACCCGAGCGTGCCGCCAGCTGCTCAAGGCCGGCGAGCTTCTGCGCTCGTGCGCAGGACTAGAGCAGTCGGGCTACGGGCCCGAGTTCTACGCCCAGCTGCCCGGCCAGAACGCCGCCGCCGCCGTGTGCTCGTGCCACCAAACCGCCTGGTTTCTATCTTCAAGCCAGGGCTAGCGTGCTCTGGTCATCTGATCAACGGGTCAACACCCCAACCTTTGTTGAGACCGGCGCAACTCCTTTCATCAACTTGTCGGCGCTTCTTCACGTCGAGACTGTTATGCGTCCCTGCCGTCGTGGCAAGCCCGGACACGCGTATTGTTAACGTCATACTAGCCCCAAGTGTGTTTCTTACTGCCGCGATTTCTGTATGAGTGGTTATGTTATGGTTTCCATTTCGTTCTATTTATTTTAAGCCTATTCCTTGTTTCATTAAAAGTTTGTATGTGTGTTTTCGAAACCAACGGCTTTGTCCTCAATTGGGTTCTCGGAGGCTCCGCCTCAGAGAACCATCTCAACCTTTGAAACAAGAACCTGCATCACACTCTGTTGTTAAATTTAATCCTGGCCCTCACTAACCTATGATCACTACAATTTACCCTACCTATTACATGAACAACCTGCACTATGCTGAGATCCGAAGAAAGTATGAAATCAATTTCATTTCTTGTTTCACCATTTGGGCTTTTACAGGTCCATTTTCTGTTGCTACGTTTCCTGAAGAAAGTGATCATTATTCTCAGCTTATTCCTTTATGCGAGTTCTACCAGCGTCTCGCCTCTAGCGTTTATAGAATCGACACCGTAGTTGCCAATTGTCTGTTCACCAGCCTGCTTTTTCCCCACGTTTGCATTGAAGTCCCCCATTACTACGTTTCCACTTTTCTCATCGCTAATTCAACATCTTCATAAAACTGATCCACTTCCTCATCGTCGTGACTGGACGTTGGAGCGTAGGTTTGTACTACCTTTAATCTATACTTTTTATTGAGTTTGATTGCGACTACTGCTACCTTTCGTTGCTGCTGTAAAATTCATCTTTGTTGCCCGCTATGTCTCAATGGATTAGGCATCCCACCCCGTATTGCTCCTTATCTGGGAGACTTCTATAGCATAGGACATGGCCGTCATTCAGCGATGTGTAAGCCTCACCAGGTATTCTAATCTCACTAAGGCCGATAGTATCCCAAAGAATTTCTGGTAGTTCTTTGAAGAGTCCTGCTAAGCTTGCATCACTCGAGAGGATTCGGGTGTTAAACGTTGCAAGGGTCAGTTTCCATTGGCGGCCTGTCCGGACCCAGATATGCTTAGCACCTTCTGCTGCATAGCAAGTCTGACCGCCGCCTTGGTGAGATGCTCCGCAGCCACTGGGGACTGAGGGCCATGTCTTTGAGGAGATCATTTCATTAGGGAGGTTTCAAACGAATACTTCACCAGAGAGGCCAATTCCAGTTCTGGGGAGGGAGTGTATTTCTTGAAGCTTAGTGGGTCTTCCTAATTTGGTTGTTCTTTGATGAGTATAGCCCCACTCGCTCTCGGCATCTTTCGCCGGTGTCCTTCGCCCCTCCAAGTCTGCAGGTGTAGTGCACTGGAGGATGTCATACGCAGATACCCCATCGTTTAAAAAAAGAAAGAAAAAAAAGGAAAAAAAAAGGAAAGACAGAAAAAGAAATAGGGGGCGGATTTGAACGTCACACAGATTCGGCGGACGCTTATAAAGAGCGTTCGCAATCGCTTTTATTAAATAATAAAACGATTCCGTGCCAAGGCCGCGCGAGGTTCAGCAGTAGAAGCGAAAAAAAAGTAAATAATGCGTCTATCAGCGGAGCGGGCGTGGCGTGAACCAACTGGCGCCCAAAACGCGCGCGCCAAATCCGAAACCGGAAGGTATTCATGCCATCCGCTTGTTGCGCTACAGTCATTTCGGCCGCTGGGCTCTATCGGAGTAGCCGCTCTTAATGAAATTTCTTTTTCTGTGAGCACAGCTTGGAAGAAAAGCGGCATAGTAATAAATGATGCTCCCTCTCGCGCAAGCTCCAGATGTATGGTGCATGATTTGTGTGTATTTTTCTAATCCGCATCGGCTTTCACGCTGGAAAAAAAATTGCTCTTCTCATTATATCAGAATAAACGGCTCATGACGGCGCATTCTTCGGCGACATGCGCGAGCGACTGCTGACGAAGCGCTTTTTGGGGGCGACGTCGCCAGCCGCTGCCGGTAATGTCGGAGCCGAGCAAAGGTTAAAGCCACATAGTTTCTGTGGCAGTTTCTAGACTTTCCTATGGCGCGTTCTTCGGCGACAGGCGCGTGCGGCTGCTGACGAAACGCTTTTTCGGCGTGCCGTCGCCAGCCGTTGCCGGTAATGTCGGAGCCGAGCAAAGGTTGAAGCCACATAGTTTCTGTGGCAGTTTCGAGGCTTTCCTATGGCGCGTTCATCGGCGACAGGCGCGTGCGGCTGCTGACCAAACGCTTTTTCGGCGTGCCACCGCCAGCCGTAGCCGGTAATGTCGGAGCCGAGCAAAGATTGAAGCCACATAGTTTCTTTGGCAGTTTCAAGACTTTTCTATGGCGCGTTCTTCGGCGACATTTGCGTACGGCTGCTGACGAAACGCTTTTTCGGCGTGCCGTCGCCAGCCGTTGCCGGTAATGTCGGAGCCGAGCAAACGTTGAAGCCACATAGTTTCTATGGCAGTTTCGAGACTTTCCTATGGCGCGTTCTTCGGCGACAGGCGCGTGCGGCTGCTGACGAAACGCTTTTTCGGCGTGCCGTCGCCAGCCGTTGCCGGTAATGTCGGAGCCGAGCAAAGGTTAAAGCCACATAGTTTCTGTGGCAGTTTCGAGACTTTCCTATGGCGCGTTCTTCGGCGACAGGCGCGTGCGGCTGCTGACGAAACGCTTTTTCGGCGTGCCGTCGCCAGCCGTTGCCGGTAATGTCGGAGCCTAGCAAAGGTTGAAGCCACATAGTTTCTGTGGCAGTTTCGAGACTTTCCTATGGCGCGTCCTTCGGCGACAGGTGCGTACGGCTGCTGACGAAACGCTTTTTCGGCGTGCCGTCGCCAGCCGTTGCCGGTAATGTCGAGCCGAGCAAAGGTTGAAGCCACATAGTTTCTGAGGCAGTTTCGAGACTTTCCTATGGCGCGTTCTTCGGCGACAGGCGCGAGCGGCTGCTGACGAAACGCTTTTTTCGGGGCGCCGTCGCCAGCCGTTGCCGGTAATGTCGGAGCCGAGCAAAGGTTGAAGACATAGAGTTTCTAAATAAATACCCTAGAGGGAAATGTGGTCCCAATGTCTGCGGAGGTTCTCATGAGCGTTACCTCAACCTACATGGGAATTATTGGAAGTACAGGCTTGGGATTGACTGCAATCTTTAGACTAGCGGCGTTTGGTTGCGGCGCAGTTAACGAAGTTATACTCAAATATTATCGCGTAAAATCTAATTTTATTTCTGCAGTGTCTTATATAATGCACAACGCGTTACATAAATTTTGTACGGCTTTGAAATTGAAGCACGGTTCGCTTTGTTTACAGCAGGACACAGCAGGGTATGCATTCTTGTGCAATTCTGTTCCCAATTTAGCGCCAGAGAATAATTAGTTATTTATTTTTCAAACAGCAATAACAACCGTGCTGGTACTTACATAAAAATCCTCATCACATATTTATGCAAATAATGATGTTGTATTGTAAGAAAGTCCTGTGCCCTTGAGAGGAATTTTACAGTTGTCTGCTGCGACGCCTGCTCGCTGCGAACGCGAGAAATTTCTCGCAGATGACAGCCACTTGCGAACTCTCTCGCTCTTTCAAAAGGCTGCATCGGCTGTCGCGATTGCTGGACGTCTTCAAGTACATTTAAGCACATCTACTGCACTGCTAGCAGGGATGCTTGAAGCCTCCTGTGAGTACACTTTATTTCATTTTATGTTGACTTACTGCTTATGAAGCGTTACGGCGTGGCTTTGCATTGACCCAATTTGCGACACTAGACTACAGCCAGGAAGCAGCACCCTTTCCTGCCACAAGTAAGTTTGTGTTCTCACAGTCCTAAAACACGCAGTTTAATGACCACATAAACGAGCAGTGCATAATGAAGGCCTCGATAAAATTTGATTGTGAAGCCACTAAAAGCGCAACCGTCTATGTCTTGAATCAGTAGTGCCTTCTTTTTCCTATTCTGAAGTTTTATAAACACGTGAGGCTACAACGCCAACCTAACACGCATAATAAACAAAGGTCCAAAGGGTCAAAACATTGTTTCAACGTTTTGGATGCCGTTGCTTTCTAGTCAGGGCTTCGACACCACACCGCGACACAAACATCGTCCCAGCCACTGGCGAAGCGCGTTATCGCCATCTTAAGCATGAGAACAACGGCAGAGAACTTTGCGTTGCACTGTCCCACTGCAGGATAAAGCAATTGCGCTTGGAGCGAAACCAAAATTGCCAAAAAATACTTGTAGACTAATTCTCTAGTCAAGAGAATGCCAATCGGTAGCCTGTACTTCCCATCAGTCCCATGATGGTTGAATGATCGCAGCGCCAAATTTCTCTCTAGTTATATTAATATGAAACTCTATGGTTGAAGCTCTTTCTCGTACACTCTAAGCTTGTACCCTTTGAGTACACTCCAAGAAATGTTTACGCCCTTTGAAGTGCCCCTTCTGCCAGACAACGATAATCGTCATCCGCCTTGATGCGTTTCCTTTCTTTAACGCTGCGAGCCCGGTACTTTCCAGTAACGAACGGCATGTGCGTTATCAGCACGATAGCGTTCCCGACAGGAAAGTAGCGGGCGCGGCGTTTTCAAGAAAGGAAACGCATCAAGGCAGATGGCGCTTATTGTTGTGTGGCAGAAGGGGCACTCCAAAGGGTGTAAACATTTCTTAGAGTGTAGTACCTTGCCACACAACGATAAACGTCATCTGCCTTGTCCGCATTTCCTTTCTTAACCGCGGCGAGCCCGGTACTTTCCAGTAACGAACGGCAGTGGCGTTATCAGCATGACATAGCATTCCTGACAGGAAAGTAGCGGGCGCGGCGTTTTCAAGAAAGGGAACGCAAGCAAGGCCGCTCACGATTATCGTTGTGTGGCACATATACACTCCAAAGGGTTTAAACTTTCTTTAGAGTGTAAGTGAAGGTAGGAGGTACCAGTACTCACGTACGGGGCAGAAACCTGGAGGCTTACGAAAGGGTTCTACTCAAATTGAGGACGACGCAACGAGCTATGGAAAGAAGAATGATAGGTGTAACGTTAAGGGATAAGAAAAGAGCAGATTGGGTGAGGGAACAAACGCGAGGTAATGACATCTTAGGTGAAATCAAGAAAAAGAAATGGGCATGGGCAGGACATGTAATGAGGAGGGAAGATAACCGATGGTCATTAAGGGTTACGGACTGGATACCAAGGGAAGGGAAGCGTAGCAGGGGGCGGCAGAAAGTTAGGTGGGCGGATGAGATTAAGAAGTATGCAGGGACGACATGGCCGCAATTAGTACA
Organism: Dermacentor variabilis; assembly: GCF_050947875.1. NCBI lineage: Eukaryota > Metazoa > Arthropoda > Arachnida > Ixodida > Ixodidae > Dermacentor > Dermacentor variabilis. Next base: position 79,216,497 of record NC_134573.1, on the reverse strand, counting down.
TGACCGGGGTTGTTGCAGAAGTATTGGAGAGGCCTTTGCCCTGCAGTGGGCGTAACCAGGGTGATGATTATGATGGTGATGATGAAGGGAAGGCGCGGTGCTGGGGATGTTTCTACAAATCACCCATGATACCGGAGTATCGCGGCGCAATAGGGCACGCAGAGCGCGCAGTCACTTGGTATGTTTTAAACTCCTCGGGCTTTCGTTTTTTTCCAAAGAAAAACGTCCACGCTAAATCGTCTCGCTGGAAGTGTGTCCGTTGGGTAATATTTGTGGAGCTCCACAAGTTTCCTAACGACGCCTGAACATTTAAAGCTACATTGAAGATGTTAATTAATATTTCCCAGATACTTACTCAAAAAAGACGACCAAAAAAGTGGTACTGTAACATTACAGAAGCACTAACAACCGTCACGCGATTTCTGCTCGGAAGAACTCATAGGTTTTGAAAGAATCTTGGTCCAAGTTATCTGGGTCAATATATATATATATATATATATATATATATATATATATATATATATATACATGGTGAGCGCTAGCTGTATATTATTCATCGTCCTGTTTATTTGTACATATATCCTTAGTCCTAATCGTCGTCATCGCTTTGTATAGTAGGTACTGACTGAGTGGCAAGCACGGTTTCGTTGCAATACAAGGGCCGTGTGTGCGCACGTGACGTGTCTTACAAGTGGTGGAGCGTGCGTTGGTTCTTAAATCCTCGTGCTCTTCGAGTCACCCCGGGAGGTTCGCTGCGGTCGCCGGTCGCCGCTCTCAGCCCTCATGGCACTAACGGACGCACTCACTTCTGCACCACTACCCTTCAAAAGACCAATTAATGGCCACCTGTCAACACTCGACGTAACGCACTACGTCAAGATGTGCAGAGACGGCGACCGGTACATAACCCCTCCGTCACGCTCAGTGGTATTGCTGCTGCAGATCGAGCTTCCTTGCTGACCGTGTGAACAGAATAGGATGAATTCTTTGCGGGTCTTTCCAACGCCAACATCTAGGACAAGTTGATCATCGTGACCACTTACTACGCTAACCACTGCCCGGATGCAACAGCCCGACCTAAAGGTGGTGCTGCGGAAGTAGGGAAATTGTTTATCGAATAAACACCACTGCGACAAGGTGCCCGAAAGTGCTGATAACGGACAGCTGATCAGTGTTTACAGCTGATCAAGCCATCCATGAATACACTTAGACAACTCGCTGCTGGGCGACCGTATACTACTCGTAGAAGAATGTCATTACATATAGCGTCCTAATTACACTCTTACAGAGATGTTATCCACGTTCGTTGACGTCGAATAGGAAACACGTGATGCCGTCCTTCCCTACTTTGCCTTCGCTCACAACGCGGCAGTGCAACAATCATTGCAGATCGCAACATTCAAACTGGTTTCCCGATTGAACCTGACGACGACTCTCGACGCCATGCTGCCGGCAATCACCGACGACCAGAAACACGTGGTCGCCTCCTGCCTGCAGGCAGCCGAAGCACGCAACTCATCGTCCACGCATAAAGAGCCAGCAAAGGACCAGCAGCCGAAACTACGATCTGACGATGTTGAGTGGAATACTAGCCACGTGACCATGGTCGGTATAACGTAAAACTATTCCGTTCTGTTTCTATTTCAAAATGGCCGACACCGCTCGCTCATTGGTCGAATTTTTTGAGGCCGCGCCCATTTTTCCTGCCTGTCAAGCGACATCAGGAATGCTCAAAAACTGCCACGTCAAAGTGACGTTTCCGCACTCATTATGCTAAATTATGCCGAACAAACCCGGCAAATTCGTGGAATAACCGGTGAGTGCCCCGTTCCGTTTGGAATAGAAAAAAATGGCGGCCTTCGTGATTGCGTTGGCGGCGGCGGCGGCGGCTCGTCAGTCCGGGCGCGGGAGGAGGGAGCCCGAGGATGCGTTTGACATGCCAGACGATCAGTTTCGGCGGCACTTTCGCCTGAAGAAAGAAACTGTGCGGTGGCTGTGCGACGAAGTGGCGGAGGAACTCGGAGGCGTGAGAACTTCAGTGCTGTCGGTGGAGCGGCAAGTGTTGTGCGCGTTGCGATTCTTCGCAACGGGCAGCTTTCAAGCCTCGGTAGGGAGCGAGGAGCGGATCGGCGTGACCCAGCCTGCGGTCAGCAAGTGTGTGCGACGCGTGGCGGAGGCAATCGTCCACGCCGGGGCCCGCAACAAGTGGGTCCATTTCCCGAGGACCTCGGAGGAGAAGGCGGCCGTGAAGGAAGGGTTCCTTCGACGCGGCTCCATTCCCGGCGTCATCGGATGCGTGGACGGCAGCCTTATAGCCATCATCGCACCGAAGGGCGAGCAGAAGGCGGCATTCATGTGCCGCAAAGGCTACTACGCCCTCAACACAATGTTCGTAAGTATCTTAATTTTTGTCTAATTTGCCCGTCGTAGCAACGCGTGGCTTATTCTGCTGTGCGCGCTCTCGTCAGATCTGCGACGCAGGCATGCGGATCCTCGCCGTCGACCCTCTGCGACCGGGGTCAGACCACGACGCCCACGCCTGGAGAACTACGTGGTTGCGTCGTCGGTTCCTGGAGGGGCATATTGCCAAGGCCGGCGAACACCTCCTCGGTGAGCAGCGGGAAAATTTTGTACAGTTGCAATTCTGGCAGCATGCAGCAAAGCGTGCTCGCGCCGTAGAATATTGAAGCCCGAACCCCTTATGTCATAGTCAGGTTATTAAGTATAGGCGAGATGTAGAAATTTTCCAATGATATCTGCACGAAACAAAGTGACAACACACCTGCGTTGTACTTTAAACTAATTTTTAATGTGAGTGTACAATGCACGCGTTGTCACATTCTTTTTTACACTGACAGTCATTTGTGAATGGAGACTACACAAAGAGCTGCCTTGCTGCAAATAGGGATGCTATGTCCCAGTTATTGTTATCTGTGATCACAGCTGCGTCAGGTGCTCAGCCTGTATATTTCTTTATTGCAGCCTTTCTGTAGTAGGTGCATTTTACATGACCCATGCTTCGCCTACTAAACTTTGTGCAGAGTTCATACCATGTTTTATGATCCTGCAGGTGATAGCGGCTACCCCCTGGAACCATGGCTCCTGACCCCAGTCACAGGCCACCCTCCCATACACACTGCAGAAGGCAGGTACAACACTGCACATGCTGCCATGCGGTCCGTAGTGGAGCGGTGCATTGGGCTTCTGAAGAGCCGCTTTCGCTGCCTTTAGCGGTACCGCGCCCTCCACTACGAGCCAGAACGCGCTGCCAACATCGTTGCAGCATGTGCAGTGTTGCACAACTTGTGTCTCGACGAAGGTGACGTGTTGTTAGATGCTGTTAGTGATGACAGCAGCAACAGCAGGAGTGATTATGAAAGTGGCAGCCCCTCCCCACAGAGAGTTCCCCGAGTGAGGGCAGCACGCATGATGTACCTGAGAGGCTGTGCTGCCCGGGATAATGTTATTCGCTCATTTGGTACGACACGGCAGCAGCACCAGCACTACCTGCAAAGGGTGCGAAGGCGGCTGCGTCGACAGCAGCACCGACAGCAGCAATAAACACGTGCCCGACACTGCGGGCAGATGTTTATTACTGCTGTCTACACACCTAATAGAGAGTAGGAACCAGTGTGAAGAAATGTGTGCAATTAGTGGATAGCGTGCTGTTTTTTTATAGAATCTGCTCAATGATAACCAGCGTTTTCACGTGTCCTCTGCCAGTGAGCTGTCACTACCGGAGATGATTGCATCATTCCACTGTGACACTACATGAGAGCCTTTCATTTAGTACCTGTGGATAGAACACTTTGTGTTCATCAGCAGAATGTTGTAGCCACTTCTCTGGGCAACTAGGGTTCGCCAAATGATTTGCTGCTGCTGCTGTTGCTTCTGTCATCACCGACACTGTCACCGCCATCTACACTGTGCATGGGAGGCTGGTCTTCGTCTTTTCGCTTCCTGTTTGGGCTGCTGCCAAGCACAACACTTCTCGCTCCACCATGTGTACTGTTCTCACGCACCTTGTAGGCCCTGCGCTGTTTTGCCGCACAGCCACCGCACAGTTCCTTGACAGAAGGCCAAGTTATGCCGAAAACAATCGCCTGGCATGTCGAGCGCGTTCTTCTCCCTTGGGAGAGTGTACATATGTAAATAGAGTTCTGAAATTGAAGGAACACAAATTGTAAATAGTCATTTCAAGTGCCACTTGTATTGTTTAAAATCGTTTATTTATATCTGCATTGTAAATAAAACCATGTGATCTATCTTCAATGCCATCTTTCATCAAAGCGAATGACAGACAAGTACACAGAGCATGGCTTCATGGCGCCAAAATAGCCGTGTGATGTTCACTACATGGGACCCAGTACACTACCAGTGGCAGATGTTAAATTGCATAAATATGACACGAGCATAATGATATTTTTTTGAACTCGCAGACAACCATTTATCTTCATCCAGCAACTTAACAGCAAGAAAGATGTCTTGTCTATTATGTAGTTGGCATGTTTGTAGTACAAAACAGTTTCTTTTCAATGACTAGTGCCGTAATAAGATCACAGTATAAAGCAGCCATGACATGCTTTTAAGGAACAAGTGAGAAAATGCTTGGGACTTCAACGGTATTTCATATAACGGCTGCAAGAGCAGCCTGGCAGTGAATGTCAAAATATCGGCCACATCGATGGCTCCGTTACGTATGTCGCAAACTGTGCTATACTACAATGGGGACTAGATTGTATTGCTATCATAGGTAAGGACACCTGAAATATCACAATAACCATCACAAGCAACAGGTGCTTGGTGTTAACAAAAATACCAATTCGGCCACTTTGCGTAGGCACGAATGGTTTGACATTGCAAACATGACATACATATGGCATGAAAATTGATTTCCAGTTATCACAGCATTGTAGTTATTAAGTGCACCTGTATGGTGTGCGAGACAATGTCGTAGTTGCCGTAAAAGGGATTGCATAGTGTATCTTCCGTGGAAGAACGGTGCACATTGAAACATATCAGTAACAGCAAAACAAAAGTGAACAACACCTAATGAAAATATGGCAAAAATTGTACATATAAGTTATACCGTCTCACTTGGTCAAATAAAAATACACACGAAAAGAAATGAACTTTGGGAAAAAAATACAGTTAGGAACAGCAATGCAAACATTCTACATATAAGTTATATAATGCCTCACTTGGGCAAACTTGCACTACAAATGAAAATACACATAAGAGAAATTACCTTGCAAAAAAAATATGATTAGGGACAGAAATGTACGGAAAACAGCCATATCATCCTTTAGTGCTACATACAAAAAAAACATGCATTCGTGTTTCAAGTGACATCACAGCACTATCAGTCTTCGCTGCCATGGTCACGCATGACCTGCACATCAGTTCACAAGACTAGCTACAACTTGGCGGCACAACAGCTTGCGAGGACGTATGGGCACCACCACCAAATGCTGCAGCGGTGATTTGAACTGAAAGATAGGCAACACTTGTACCTACACAGCACTAAAGGATGATATGGGGAAAAAAACTGTCCCTCATGGCTGAGGCGGCTCGCGGAGGTGAGCCAGGGCAGCCAGCAGCTGGCGCAGCGTGGTTGCGATGAGACTAGTGGCCTCTCGCGAACTACGCATCTCGGCTACCAGCTGCTGCAGGACCTGCCGGGTCGCCCTCTGATCTTCCACCAGCTGCTGGTGATGCTGCGAAACAAATTCATTTAGTTAGCTACAGGTTATGCAATGTAAATGCTCGATTTGCACTGTTTGCAAGCGTTGCAGTTTCAGCAAGGTTACTCTTGAGGGCAGCGAGATCCTTTACATATGACATGACAAATGGCCGTGCAAACATACATGGTCTATTATGTTAAAACGTGTGAAACGTAGCAAATCCTACCAAGCTGCCTCTGCCTTGTTAAACAAATGTTTAACAAATTGTTAAACAAATGATGATCATGCTGTGGCGATACATGCAACCATGGAAATGTTTTGTAAGTTGCTATGTGTTAAAGAACACCTCAAAGGAGATGTATAAACGTGCATGAGCCAATGAGCCAAATGACTACAGATGCCTCTCATGTGTAACATGGTTGTAATGTACATTATTACCATGTGCACTAATCACCTCTTCAGAAAATGACCCGGCCAAGTTGTACGCACCTGCCTATTTTGCTGCAGCAACAGCTGATGGAAGTTGGCGGCCTCCGCATTTGCCGCCTCAGCTTGTAGCCCCTGCCGCGCATACTCGGCGGCTGTACTGCAGGCCGCGTCCTCCAGCAGCTGTTGGCGGGGTGGCCTGCGGGGCTGCTGCCGAGCTGATCGTCCGTAAAAATAAAATCAGTACACAGTTTTAAAAAATTTCTCGTGCAAGTTATATCCAGCAGAAGTATCTGTAACGCCCGCACGGGGGAATGTATCACTGCGCAGCAATGTGTGGCAGAGAAAAAAAAAATGACTCTCTGTTATACACCACGTTCGATTTAAATCAGGACCTACATTCGGAGACAGTTGCGATCGTTTATAGAAAACGTTTACTTACCAGCTATCTGTTGAGATGCCTTCCAACCTTCATCGATTCTTCAGTATCCTATGCGAATAAAAGCAAAAGTGAACACCATGCGATCACCGCAGCAGATGTTCAGATGCTACTGCTCAGTCACTAAGCACAAGAAAGAATGATGTGTTTACTCACTGAGCACTACGCTTTCACAGTCTTCATGATGTTCACAGCTTCCAGAATTCTTCTCGTGCGAAAGTACCTCGTACGGCGAGATTTCACCTAATCGAGTTACGGACAAAAATACACCAAGAGCGGCCCACAGAACCGATCACCTGTTTTCGCGTAGCCGCCATCTTAATTGTGCGTAGCAAAATGGATTGGATGCGGAATTGTCACGTGTGTGGCTATGACTCGAAAAATTAAAATATTTGTGCTTACTTTCAAGCGCGCTTCAACTTCTCTTGCGTTATTAGATTACAAAACACTTGCACTCTCAGCGACACACAATTGTTCTTTTATCAGACGTTTATATCTAAATGTCACTTGCTATACGGTCCCTTTGCAAATAAAAAACAAGCAAAGCATGCTTCCGGCAACGACGGAGGCTGCTGATTGGGCAGATTGAAAAATGTCGCTGGTTCCCGCCCCCATACGCAGAAACTGTCGCGTCATTTGGACGTCCGGAGTTTGGAACACTTTTTGTTTGGAATAGAGTTACGTTATCGCGCCCCATGTCTAAGTTTGGCACCCGATACGTGACGAGTCCTTCTTGAGAAGCATTTGCTCCGCTGTTTCCAACACGACAAGATAATCCAAAGTAATGGCGCAAATGAATATGAGGTCCTGCCAGACGACATTTCGAAATCGCAGCGACGCCCCGCACAATCTCAAGTCTTCAACGTGCTGCGCCTGAAGCATTTCTGCGGCCGCGCATTAACATAGGGACTTTGTCTCGCTTCCTTGCTTTGATGTTTCTTTCTTTAATACGTGTGCTTTCGCTATTGCGACTGTGTTTTAGTGCAACATCAAGACGATACTCTTTAACAAAGGGCATTGATTAGCATGCATTATTTATATATGTCCGGTCGCCGCATTTCTACGGCCAAAAGAGCCGGACGCACCTGCAGGTATCGGGAATTTATCGCAGCCTACATATAGTTCTATAAATGCGCAACCTGATTCAACCCAGCTACAAGAAATCTGTTAACTGCTGGAAGGCACGAGGTCACCAGCGATTACGATGATATCTCTGGCGAGTCATGTGCAAAAGCTGACGCGGTTGACCCTCTGATCAGTTTTTGGACAATCACCGACTGTGCTCGCCCATATCTTGGTGCTTGATTGTTACTTGTTTTTCTGGGCACTTGTTCGCTAAGCGAAATGTTAGTTATATGGTTCGCAGTTATCGCTAATGTGTTCTTCAATAACGCAACTTGACAACGTAAACCCACGAAACCTTTGCATTTCCTCGAAGACGGAAAATTTGAGAAGGGGCTTGTTCCATATTTCTGGAGAAATGTCGCCGTGAGAAGATTTCACCGAAGTAACAAAGTGGAAAGCTTGTCAACCTTCCTAACACACACAGTACGGAATGAAGAAATGAAATGAAGATGACTGATCGCCAGATTTCTTGCTCTTTGTTAAAGTTCAAAACACCACGATGAAAAAAATCTGTTTTCCATATGGAAAGCGGTGTGCGCTTATGTCAGGGGAGGCATTGGAGAACTGTAATAATTAAAGTGACAATAATACATCTTCAAACAAATACAGTCACGGTTTCTCTAACAATGTTACATACTCACAACACCTCGAGTTTTCCGTCAGATATTAGAAGTGTCGCCAAAGTCTGCCTGCAATGCTATAAATAAACGCACGAGGGATGGCGTGAGCGAATATCCCTTCGAAAGCATCGCCTCATAAAAATCTAACCAGGAACCCACGATTGGAGGCATCCCACCACGAATCCGACCGCCGCTCGTCGCACTATCTATCCAGTGAGTCACGTGACAATTTTAGACAATCTTCCATCAGGCGAGAGGGTTCTTTCAACCGCTGTGTTGCGTTGCGCCGCATTCTGTATTGGTCCATGCTTTCTCCTAAACCGCAAATTTGGTGGAGCTCGCCCAGAATGCTATCCTATTACATCGATATTAAAAGGGAAATAAACCTTGAAGAATGCACTAGATGCCGCGGGAAAAAGCAGACACTGCACCTTCAGCAAAATGGGAGTAATGTTACTTTAATCGATAAACGGTGGCGAATTTTCCGCAGTACATTTTGTTTCGCATTTTTACGTTAGCTTAACATTAACAGCCTAGCCTTAGTCTGCTCCAGTCCCTTCTTCGGCAGCCCTATAGACTGCCATATATGCAACCATATATCATATCATATATATCAAATCATATATGCAACCGTAAGCGTCACTGAGATTCCATGCGTTGAAATGTTCTTGCTCTGCCATGAGCGAGCAGAATAAGGCGGATTAAGGAAATCAATATAAGAGAAATTGTGAACGCATCCAGAGCCATCGATGCAATCGACGTAATCAATGATAACATGTTATGTAAAGGGGCCTGTCTAGTATAATGATTTAAATGTGCAATATTTAGATAAAGGAAAAGGAAAAAAGAAAACACACTGAAGCACTCGTTCTTGTGATCTCTGTTCGCCTTAATTTCGCAAAGAGAAGAAAAAGCAGCGCATTTCCTCTTTACAACGTCCGTTTCCATGAATAATCTTTATATCCTATATATAACGACTTTGTTAATTATAGAGTACAACGCGGCACTTTCCGTTAATCATATCTAACCAACTGTACCTCCAATATAAAAAAACAATATTTACACAGCAATATTTGTAAAAGGTATTTTATTTCAGGCCAGACGGCCATCCAGTGCATGAATACTGTGGAATGGCTACATTTAGGGCGCACAGATATTCACTTCTTTCTCAAGTTGTGGATGCCACCTCCTCCCACACCTCCGCCGAGGCTAGCGAGAGCGTTATTCGGAGCCATGACGATCAAAGCTGAAATGTAAAAAAAATCACTTGGAGGCCCAATAAGCGCATTTGAAATCATATCGTCTCTTGAAAATAGACTGTAGTTTCTACAAATCGATTAGCAGCTGCAGCTTTCATGATCATGACAGCTGCATATCTTTTACGTTCGCTACCTGGTCACAGCTTCCCGGCGAGACGCCAAACAAATTTTGCGCTCTTCAATACGCCCACTAGGCCACTGTGTTGCTCACAGTGTGCCACGACATATAGTGCTCCGGGAAGGCAGTAGGTGATGATTTCCTGTTAAAGCTTAGACACCACAGCAATATCTCTAGGCTCAAATTGACAATATGGCGGGCATATCTTTCATATTTAACTTTTACTTACAGTAAATTTTACAAATTTCAAATTTTAAGGCATGTAAAATAAATTTGAGAAAACGTATGACCGGATGCAAAAGGATTGATCGTTCTAAGCTAATACCATTTATTCCTGCTGCTGCACAACCTTTTTACCAGGCATACAAGTGATCAGTATTGTTCTCATGAACAGATAATGCTTAGTATAATAGCAGATTCAAGAGTCGAATTTAACTTACAAAGAATGTCCTAAACTATGCCACATCTTCAGGGTATATATTTATGCGTTTCTTACAGTGTAATCTAAATTGTAGTGCTTAATATAAAGGCAATACATTTATTAGAAACCTTCGCAATATTTATGGCAGAAGTAATCTATTTTCAAAGGCTTATCAGCAATCAATGATCAATAGCGTTCCATTAAATTTAATTACACCAGACATGACAGTGGTGGAAAATTTCTTGGAACAAGCCATTAGGAAATTACATGAAATGCAAGTGTCTGATCATAGAATATATTAACTGGCTTCGCAGTAAAGTTCATGGAATAGCCTTGCTTTTTTTTTACCTCTGCATTCTTTTCTGATCAGAAGTATTACTTAAAAGAACAGCGCCTTTCCAATGGCCCCAGCAAAGCATTTGATCCTCCTTGCATAAGCAATGGTAAGGTAGGTTCTTATCTTTATGTAGTGCTCAAGGTTCATTAAAATATAGCCTACGCTTTGTGCGTATAATATCTGAGTTACTTCGGTGCTATTATGTCAAAGAAAAAAATGTGAAATGTTTTTTTTTACTGACTCAATAATGAGCAACAAGTTGTTTTAGTTTCTTATGTGTCCTCCATCCACCTCAAATCTTAAGTTTTCTGGCTTTGTAACTGTAGTGCCTCATATTATTGCGCCATGGAGTAAAATATAACACCAAAATAGCATACAATAGTTTATCTTTACCAATTACGATTGCGGCAGCCACCAGAAGGTCCACTCCAAACAGACGGTTCATGTTGTCTTGCGCTGCAGAAGTATACATTGTGTCACCATATCATATGAAGTGGTAAAGTGCACTGGCTTCCAATTTATAACCCTCTTTCTCCAAACACCAAAAGCGCTGTCATAATTCCGTAATTGCAGTGCACCAAAATACTAAGAAGTTCGTTATGTTTAGATTTTTTGACAGATAGACCAAGCCCATTCACGTGACCCGCAAATACCCAAGCTAGAAACCTGCAAACAATGTTTCACAACCACGCATGCAACACGCAGTTCCAGCTTCTTCCGTGAAATAGGAAAATGGATCCTGCGTTTCCATTTGTATTTTGCAATCACACTACTAAGTTCCCCTTTGTTTGAGTGTCAGACACACTATTTGGTATTCTTGTTTAACACCTTTGTTTTGTCGAACCGCTTTTTCATATATGAAGAGACCATGCCTCCAGAATAGAGTGGGCCTAAGCTATTGTATTATGACCTATATGATGATTTCGGAACTCGTCTAAATCTTAAAGCTATATTTCCCAAATGGAGCAAACCATAAATTTATACCTTCAGCTTCTACACTTTCAGAAAAATAATAACACCGTCATATGCCTTTGAGTATTCAAATCAACGCGGCCATTATGTATAGAAGTTTTGAAATGAAACCTCACAGGTCGCTACATACATTCACACGTTCCTTAGTTTAGGTAGAACACCTGTCACGTATAAAGTCTTATATGGAAACTATCAGAGCTCTATATGTTTTATGTAGTACACCAGAAAACATTTTCGTTATTTTCCAAGAAAGCTTTAAACTAAACCGGTATACGCAGCAGCTGCTCTCTCAATGAAACTTAAGAAAAGCTTTAGCTCTAATACTCTTATCTAAAAAGATGTAAAAGCAGAAATCGTCCTTCTCGGTATCCACTACACCAAAGATGACCAGGTGTGTTGCAATTAAAACTAAACTTATATTCTAGTTACTCTTTATTTCCTATTTTTGATTTTGGTCGTAAATATTTTTCTACATATTGGCAAAAATCTAGAATTTTCATAGCAGCAAGCTGTCAATTTTAGAACTGTGTAACCTAGCAATGAAGAATGATATCACACTTCTGTGAATTGCATCTAATAGTTCGTCTAAAGCGGAAAAAAATTATATTGAACATTATAATCTAAAAAGCTTTATAATATTGCAAATGCAGCTTTTGCAGAACCCTTGTATATGACTTAAAAACATTCACGTAATATATAGTTTGTCATAATAAATTTGTCCGCTTGGAATCATTTACTAGACTTCGTTTAAGGAATTCCGATATTTTTTCTTGATGCAGAGCTATTAAAGTGTGAACATCGTGCTGTTAATTTTTTTGCAAGTTTAGAAATTTGAAAATTGCTTAAATGAAATTGAAGCTTTCAATCGATAATTTGTTTCCAGCACTCAGTATAACTTGGCTTTATCTCTCAAATGCAGCGAATATAATTAAAGTTAGTGTTTTTAAATTTTAAATGCGTTTGAATAGGTAGCGTCGGAGTTGCGCCAGCGTTAAAGCATCCTTCTAATTGCCATGAAAAGCGCACGATAATACATTATACGAAAGCTAACTAAAATAAAATGTTTGCTCACCTGTGGGTCTGTTAAAACCCAGCGTCTGAAATGTCGCTAGGTAAACTTTAAAATTTTGAGGTCTCTCTTATATAGTGCGAAATCTCGTTCGCGACTTTGGTTTCTGCAGCTGTAGCAAATAAAATAAAAATTTTTGCGGAATGTTTCGATGATGAAAATTTGAGATTCCCTTCACAATAGCAAACGTTTGTTAAAGAACGTCATGAGATGTCAGAAAAAAAGGAAAATAAAGAAGTCGTCCCCGCACCAATACTACATTATGAAAAAAGTAATTATGTCGAAGGTAAATTTTTGATTATTGCTTCAAAGAGGAAGTAATTATTGCCTTTATTACAGAGGGTGAGTGCATGTCCTTGACCCGTCCGCACAGGCTTGCCTTCTATTTTTTTTCTGTAAAATACCATGAGTGTATAGCAGCTTCACCCAAGCAACGATCCCATCAAAGCATCGTTACTTGCTCTCTATGAAATATATATTGCCTTTTGCACTTTCGATGCATCCGCCATTCAACCGCTTTTGAAATTAATTTTATATCGTCGGTAGGCCAACACCAGCAGATAGCCGCAACGTGACGGGAAAAACTGCTCTAAAACAACAGGAAATGTGCCGGTCAAAGTTCGCTCGTATATTATTTTGGTTTACAATTCCTAGTTTTAATGCTACATGTAAAAAACAAAAGCAGGTCGTTGCCCGTGACCCCTTTTCTGACCCTTGTTGAAGATGTTCGCTACACAGTAGCGACCAAATGAAGGCGTAGAATCTCTTCTACGCCTTCTATAATCACAGCGTCGTTGTAGTCTAAAACGCTAATACCACTAGGCATTTTTGTACCGTGTATCGACCTAATTAACGGCGTGCAACAATCGAAGGCATTTAGTGATGCCACAAAACCCACAACGGTCGGACCCATTGAAATCGGGTTTCTAAAAAATAAAGGACAATAAAATTTGTGATCACAACGTGAAGTGTGTGATGATCATTGAGCTGTGAAGGCACAATTACATATTGAAGAATAACAAGGGGAAGAAAAGAGTTGATTTATGTCAACGGAGCTTATCCGACGTACAGCGGGTTTCAGCTACTTACATGCTTGTTTTGCATAATGATTTACGATCTGGGAGGTCATTTGTAAAGCAACTTTCCTAGCTTCGATTTCCCTAAAAGGCTACTGATTTTATTGTAAGTCGCTAAAAATGTCATCATCATCATCATCATCATCATCATCATCATCATCATCAGTCTGGTTACGCCCACTGCATGGAAAAGGCCTCTCCCATACTTCTCCAACTACCCTGGTCATGTGCTAATTGTGGCCATGTTGTCCCAGCAAACTTCGTAATCTCATCCGCCCACCTAACTTTCTGCCGTCCTCTGCTACGCTTCCCTTCCCTTGGAATCCATTCCGTAACTCTTAATGACCATCGGTTATCTTCCCCCTCATAACGTGTCCTGCCCATGACCCCCCCCCCATTTCTTTTTCTTGATTTTAACTAAGATATCATTAACCCGCGTTTGTTCCCTTACCCAACCTGCTCTTTTCTTATTCCTTAACGTTACACCTATCATTCTTCTTTCCATAACTCGTTGCGTCGCCCTCAATTTAAGCAGAAACCTTTTCGTAAGCCTCCAGGTTTCTGCCCCATACGTGAGTTTTGGTAAGACACAGCTGCTATAAATTTTCTCTTGAGGGAATAATGGCACCCTGCTGTTCATGATCGGAGAATTCCTGCCAAACGCACCCCAGCATATTCTTGTTCTTGTGATTACTTCAGTCTCATGATCCGGATCCGCACCTAGGCAATAACTAGGGAAATGCATTGTTATAAATACGAAGAATGTAATGGACGAGAAGCCAAGGAATGTGAGATAACATGGCAACTGGGACCAATTTTTGCTTTTGCAAAAATAGCTGTTTACTCAAGATCATTGCATATATTCCGGGAAAAGAGGACGATAACGAGTGAAGTTCGTGACAAACCACTAATACCAAATATACCCGAGAGCATGCATCCAGGTTAAAACGATGGTAGACGCAAGAGCAGAGCAGAGAAAATTATCCGTAGCTTTGGGTCAGATGACACTGCAGCCTTCGTTGACGCGGCTGAATCGCCACACAGAAATAGCTACGTCGAAGTAATCGCAGATCGTGCCCAAAAACCCCCTTACAAGCGTATCAGTTAGGGCACCCATTGCACTAGCATTAGTCTCCACGAATGCTCAGTACATCATTAGCGATTCTCAAGCTGCCATTAGAAATTATGGAAAAGGTAGGATCTCTGATGAGGCATGGCACATCATCAGAGTCAATGAAAGAAAATGCTCCAACGCAGAGAAGAACGGCACGCAATTGCTCTGGTTCCAAGCGCATACGACTCCATGCATTCCCGCAATCAACCTCAACGGGGTAGCACACCGCGAAGTTCGAGGTCTTACTCGCCGAGCTGAGCAAAGAGTGACTTCCATTGCGCAGGAGAACGCGGATCAGGAGATCTGTAGAGAAAAAGATAGAATAACAAGATTTAACGATATTGCCAAATTCTATCCAAATGGGAGGTTACTATAACCAGCGCCTCATATTACACTGAACAGAGCTGAGTCCATTACTTGGACGCGATTAAAAACAGAACCTATACGAGGTCAGTGGTAGTGAAAGCGTTCTACCCCGAGGTATACGAGAGCGATATGTGCAAGCTGGCACCCTTCAACACAGAGGCACCCTTCAACACATGCTGTGAGGATGTGAAATATATCAAGATAAAATGGCAGCCTTCCAGGAAAATCTATGGTCGCGGTGGTCGGCCGCGCTGATCAGCTCAGAACTTCAAGACCAAATTTGGGCGGTCCAGCCAGCCATGCAGGCCGCACGGGAGTAGCAGCTCCCCCTTGTGAGATTTCTTTAGCGGTTATCCACTGTTCCAAAGTTATCCATTGGCTCAAGATACGCCAGCTTATTTGATATTTGCAGAATGTTGTCACCGATTCAATATCGAAATAGCGACACCTAGACAGATTGCGCGTGATAAACAATTTACTGGCGTACATTCTCGATGACATTCAACCACCCGTGAATGCGCTGCAGTGTAAAGTCTCATAAAAAGATGTCCTGATAGATAGATCGGTTTGCGGCGAAGGACGACTTCCTGCGTAGTGACTGAGTGCTTCGACCTATATTTATTGAACACCATTAAATGCTCAGAACTCCAAGACCAACTACGTGATAATCTGGTTTACTAGTCGTTGAATAGTACCGTTCCATGGTACTGAATTAACCGATCGCGCCAAGACTAAAAACACGTGAAAGCTTTCTCAGGGAGGATTCTTTAAAAAGTGAATTACTGGCTTTGAAAATAGGATTTTGTAAATTTCGGTCTCGGTGGCAATCGAAACCTGCCCTGCAGCGCGCTATACTAGAACGCTTCCCGATGCCTTGGCGGCTCCATGGCTCAGCATGACTAAACGTTCGACCTAGCCAATGAAGAAAAGGTGGCGCTAGTCATGAGAGTGTAAAATGAGCTTAGTAAATAATAAGCAATAATATCGAATTGAACGGCGCTGAGATATGCTTTAAATCTTGTGTGTCAGCGGCAAGCCGCTGCCTTTTCATGTGGCCTTACCGAGACATAGTTAGAACCTCAGATGACTGCTTGGCGAACAAGGAACGCGAGGAAAAATATTTCACAATAGGGACGACAATGCTTTCGTTTCACAACACGTGGGCGTCCTCGAGCGTCTCTTCCTAATTGTTTTCCCAACGCAAACTCGCGAAATAATGATGCAGAATCGGGACTAACTCGCTTGGAACTACCTCGTCTTTCAGATCACTTCAGCGTGGCAGTATAGAAGTGCTACATTTTCATTGAGTGAATACTATGAGATAGACTAGGAGTGTGAATGAAATAGACTAGGAATTTCAAAGCTAAATAATAAGCTTTGGGCTGATTGCAAAGAAGTGAAATTCCACAAAGATATTCCTAGGATAAGCAAAACCCTATCCGTTTGAAAGGGTTTCATTTATTCTCCTCCTTTGAGCTGATTCCGACTTGAAGATGCTTTGTATTGTGGGCCCTTGGCATAGGTGCAGCTTTCAATTATAGGGTTAATCCGGATGCTTTATTTCGGGGACGCGTCTTACCCTCCTGCCTTTCACTGCACTATAGAACTACGCAAAAGGCAGAAATTCTGCGTGAAGAGTGTCATCAGTGTTTACCCACGGGCTACCGTATCTCACCTCACCTATATAGCGTTAAATGAAAGTTATAAGCTAAGTGCGAACTTTAACTCAACGCATCACGAATCTGAAAATAGGTGCCCACGACCAGCCCAGCTAGGTTTGCTTCACTTGGACTTTGCCCTAGGAGAGATGAGGCAGGTCAACGACAAAAGAAAGCGCAGGGTAACTGGGAAAAGAACTTCAAATATAAAGAGTAAAGGTAGAAATGGTAAGGATGGTTGTGGCCTGTTGGCTGAATGAATGAATGGCAATTTAGCGGTAAATGCGAGTGAAATGTGGTAGACATGAGATCGCACCTTTGTGAGGTCCCGGATATATGATTTGAATAACATGTGCCTAATTCAAAAGTGTTTTCAGGAGATTAGCACGTAGTCTTCGCTGACAGAATAATATCTGATGTGGGGAATGACCAGCATGAGTGTGTATATATATATATATATATATATATAGTAAGCATTTATGCGGACTTCATCGTCATCTGTACAAAGTCATCATCAATCATCAGCTCGTGTTTGTTTTTGCATCGACGCCATTGGTGGAGGCGCTTTAAGATCCCTTCGACCTCAATCCACTTCAAGATCTCTCCTGGAGCTGCGTTAGGGACGCCGCTTACGTAAAGAGGCCGCCATGTCGCAAGAACAGACCGCAGCGTCCACCATCTCGGTTGAAGTGCCAGCCACCACCAGTACCAGCCCTGCCAACAACCGGTATCGCGATCCTGAAATCTTCTCTGGCTGTCCCGGTAAGGACGTTGAAGACTGGCTCGACAACTACGATCGTGTCAGCGAATACAACAACTGGAACGAGACATCGAGGTTAAACAAAGTACCATTTTACGTCTCTCAAGTAGCCAAGACATGGTTCCTGAATCACGAGAGGGACTTCCGTGATTGGTCGTCTTTCAGGGAGCAGCTACGGCGGATTTTTTGCACACCCACGGTTCGTTCGGAAGTTGCGAAAAAGAGGCTGTCTGAGCGCCTCCAGCACTATGGCGAGTCGTATACCTCGTACATTGAGGAGATTCTCGCGCTTTGCCGCCATGTCTACAGTGCCATGCCAGAAACTGACCGCGTGTGACATCTTCTTAAGGGTATAGGATCTACTGCTTTCAACGCACTGGCCGCTCAAAACCCTTCGACGGTGTCGTACGTCATCTCCGTCTGTCAACGCCTCGACGCCCTGCAATCATTCCGCTTACAACCGGACTTTTCCGACAGCCCCCTGGCAAACAGTACTGAGCTCCGGTCTGTCATACGAGCCATAATTCGCGAGGAATCGCAAGCGCATGGCTCACCGCCTTGCAGCAGCGCTCACGTCCAACCTGCTTCTACTGACGTGCGCGGCATTATTAAGGAGGAATTGGCCTCCCTGCAGAACGCCCACCATACCAACGCTTCTCCTTGCCCACAACCGGGTCCCTACGCCCAGGTTGCTGCAATGCCAGCCGCGTCGTCTCCAGTCACACCAACTGCGCCTGTTCACGATCATCTGTCAAATTTAGTCGCCCGAGCTCCGAACCCAGCTTACTACTCTGCCTGGCATTCGTCGAGGCCTGTCTGCTATTACTGCGGCTTTCGAGGACATATATCCCGGTTTTGCCGACGCCGCCAGCAAGACGAACGTCCTATTTACGCTGCCTTTGAACGCGATGAGCCACCTCCTCGCGTGTACCGCACTTATGATGATAATCCTCCCGTTCGCCGATCTTCATCTCTGGCCGACTTCTCCAACACAGCACACAACACACGGGCCTCGAGACGCCGCTCCCCATCGCCGCTCCGACGTTCTGTTTCGCGACTTCGACCTGTTTCCCATCTCCATGTCCAGCGAGCGGAAAACTAACTAGTGCAGTTTTTGGAGGGTAAAGTCAATCGCCGCGAAGTGCTCCAAGTCCTCCTGAACGTCCTTCGAACATGTTAATGGTGTCTGTAGAGGGTGTGAGTTTGTTAGCTCTGATTGACATGGGAGCTACTATATCTGTTATGCGGGCGGACCTGTGCTCTCGCCTGCGGAAAGTGAATACGCCTTATATCGGAGCATCCCTGATTGGGGCTAATGGAGGAATCATTCGACCATCAGCCCAATGTACAGCACGCGTCTTCATTGATGGTATCGGTCAGCACAATAAGTTCGCGATTTTATTCCCGTGCGCTCATGAACTAATTATAGGTTGGGGCTTTCTCGCGTCAGCGTCCGCTTTAATTTCTTGCCGTCAACGTGTAGTCCATATGACCGAGACTGTTCATTGCAGCGGGAGTGCCAATTAGCCACGAGTGCGTTTTGTCACTGCTGCCGATTCTGTACTGCCTCCCGGCCACGAGCAAATCATAAGTCTCTCTTCTACGGACATCACCAATGGCGACGTGTTTATCACTCCTTACGGCCGCTGTCTTGCCCGTGGGATTGTCTTCGCTTCCTGCCTGGTGTGGTTCCTAGAAAGTTCGGCATTAATCATCGCGTTAAACGCGACCACTGAGACAATCTTCCTACGTCAAGGCTCCGCAGTGACCTGTTATGTGGATTCCCAACCAGTCTACCTGCTTCCTCTTTTACTTTTCCAGCCTTGATCTTCGCTTCGGATATTGGTAAATTCCAATGCACGAAGCGGACAAAGAAAAGACCGCCTTTTATACTCCGGATGGACTTTAGGAGTTTAACGCAATGCCTTTCGGTCTATACAATGCTCCCGCCCCATTTCAAAGAATGATTGACACTATTCTTCGCGGCCTCAAGTGGAAAACTTGTCTATGTTACCTCGACGACATCATCGTGTTTTCCTCCACTTTCACTGATCAACTTCAACGCTTAGATGAACTGCGCACATGCCTTTCTAATGCCGGACTTCAACTAAACACGAAGAAATGCCGTTTCGCTAGCACTACGATTAAAGTTCTCGGTCATATCGTTAGGAAACAGGGCATCCAGCCCGATGCGGACAAAATTTCCGCAGTGCTCAACTTTCCACGCTCACTTCGTGCAAGAGAACTGCGCAGCTTCATTGGACTCGCGTCATACTTTCGACATTTTATCCTGAACTTCGCCAGCATTGCCTCGCCCCTCGACAACCTCCTTGCTAGTTCAAGTTCCTTCGATTGCAAGAATCAGTGTGAAGCCGCGTTCCAAGAACTCAAGCGCTCACTAACATCCCCACCTATTCTTTGTCATTTTGATGACAAGGCGCCCACATTACCGCATACTGACGCTAGTGGCCAAGGAATTGGCGCCGTACAGTTGCAGCGCGACCACGAATTTTGCGAAAAGGTAGTTGCATATGCAAGCCGTGTTCTCACTTCAGCGAAAAGAAGTACTCTATAACCGAACAAGAGTGTTTGGCTGTTGTCTGGTCCATTCAGAAATTTCGTCCGTAGCTCCACGGTCGACATTTCACGGTTTTGACCGACCACCATGCCCTATGTTGGTTGTCGACCATCCAAAACTTGTCTGGACGCCTCGCCCGCTGGATACTCCGATTACAAGCATATAATTTTGATGTCATATACAAGTCCGGAAGGAAGCACCAAGATGCCGATGCTCTTTCACGATGCCCATTACCACCATCATCGGAGCACGTCACATCCCCTAGTCAAAGTGGCTGCACGGACGACGCATCGTGTATTACACCGATTTCTTCCTTGGCTCCATCAAACCACCCTTCAGTGCTTTCCACTCACCAGCGCGCCGATTCTTATTGCCGTAGTATCATCAAGCGCCTTAGCGGTGTTTCATCTCTACCCAATGCTAGGCTACGGAAACAGCTCAAACTGTTCAAGTTCGAAGACGACGTGCTCTGCCGGTGCATATTTCACCCGGATGGCCATCGATGGGTTCCAGTTCTACCGCGCTCTCTTCGCGCTGCAGTTCTGCAGGCCTCACACGATGACCCTACGTCAGGCCACTTGGGCTACCACAAAACACACGAGCGCATACGTAGCCGATTCTTTTGGCCAGGTCTTTCCGCGAGCATAGCTAGATATGTTGCCTCGTGCACGCTTTGCCAACACCGTAAGCGTCCTACTACTGCTCCGGTCGGGACGCTACAACCACTTCCTTGTCCAGCACGACCCTTCTCTGTTGTCGGCATTGGCCTCTACGGGCCATTCCCAGCTACTCCAGACGGGAACAGATGGATCGTCGCTGCTGTTGACCACTTGACCCGGTACGCTGAAACAGCCCCAATATGTCCAGGAGCTGCCTCAAAAGTAGCGGCCTTCTTCTTGCAGTCTATCTACTTACGTCACAGGGCGCCTCACGTTCTTTTGAGCGAACGAGGCAAGGCATTTCTTTCAAACACCCTTAATCAAGTTCTGCAAGCGTCCAACACCGTGCACAAGATAACGTCTAGCTACCACCCTCAAACCAACGGGCTAACAGAGCGATTTCGTCGCACGCTGTGCGACATGCTCTCCATGTATATTCAACCTGACCATCGTAACTGGGATGCGATTCTCCCATTTGTAACATTTGCATAATACACGTCTGTTCAATGGACTAACGGATACTCTCCGTTTTTCTTAGTATACGGCCGCCACCCAACCTCATCACTCGACGTTTCTTTCTTCTCTGGCCCCGTCAACGCCTCGCCATTCATTTGGGCCCAGTTTGTGTCTCGTGTTGCCCAATGTCGTCGTCGCGCCCGTGTGAACACTGAAGCCAGCCAAGACGATCGCAAACATCGGTACGATGCCTCTCACCGCGTCGTTCTCTACCGCCCTGGTAACGATGTGCACCTATGGACACCTGCACAAACACCCGGTTTATGTGAGAAGCTCGAGTCTCGACATATTGGCACCTACAAAATCATGGGGCAGACCTCGCCAGTGAACTATCGCGTTACACCTGTTGATGCCAAAACTGACCGACGCTGCCGTGGAACAGAGATCGTGCACGTTTTCCGCCAGAAGCCCTTTCATCTTCGTTCTACTGTCTAATGTGCCGCCAGGCTGGCCGCTTCCATCCTAGGGGGCAATTAGTGTAAGCATTTATGCGGACTTCACCTTTATATGTACAAAGTCATCATCCATCATCGGCTCGTGTTCGGTCTTGCATCGACACCATTTTTCCTTCTTCGAATAAAGCGTTGTCTCAACCGTGGTATTTCAATATATATATATATATATATATATATATATATATATATATATATATATATATATATATATATATATATATATATATATATATATATATATATATAGGCCTCTTAAGCTGTACTATCCCATTTGTGCCTCTGCCATGTCTACGGCTTTGCTAACTTCATTTTGTAGGCTGTGTTCTCCTTATACACTCCCAATTCGAACGCAGCACAACCACAAAAGTTCTGAAGAACCAGTGCTTAGGCCAAGTTCGCAGGATATTAACCGACGAGAATGGTCTGCCGTTGAAGGGGCTAATAGTAGCTCAAGGAGTTGAGCTGCAGGTGTAAAAGCGGAACTAAGGGTCCCCTATTGTCTTGACCCCAATCGAAAATTGCACACCACGTTTAATGCCGTTGCTTGTAAATTATTAAGGCGACGCCCAGCCGTATGAAACACAGGAACATTGTTTTGCGATGAAAGAGTCCATGTAAAACAGGGAGTGAAAACGTAAACGAAGAGATGATACTCTCCGCAGCCATATTGGAGTTATTGAATGAATGAATGAACCAATGAACGATTTCTTTAATGAAGGAGCGTATCAAAAATCGGTGGAAAGACGTCTGAGCACATTGGTGAAGCAGGGTGGTAAAAACGGAAGTAATAGAGTTGAGGAAGCTGGTGAAGTCGCAATTATGCTGGGAAGAATATTAAAAGCTTTCACTTAACATCATGGGCCAAGCTTATCACCGTGCCGGTGCGCCAAGATATCGGCTACGAAGTCGTTGCTTACAGATCTAAGCGGGGTGTTGGTGAAACCAGTTGGATTCCCATGTAGATGTGTGGTGTGGCATGCAAATGATCGAAATCAACGCCCGTTATTGATTCTTGAAGGTATTTTCCTTCTTTGCAAGGTATCTGCTCCGGGGGCAGCTGTTTAAGCACGATGTTTAAGCACGATGTTTAAGCACGAAGCACGATGTTTACACTTTAATAGCTCTGCATCAAGAAAGAAATATCGGAATTCTTTAAACGAAGTCTAAAAAATGATTCCAAGCGGACAAGTTTAGTTTGACAAACTATATATTACTTGAATGTTTTTAAGTTATATACAAGGGTTCTGCAAAAGCTGCATTTGCAATATTCTGAAGCTTTTTTAGATCATAATGCTCAATATAATTTTTTTCCGCTTTAGACGAACTATTAGATGCAATTCACAGAAGTGTGATATCATTCTTCATTGCTAGGTTACATAGTTCTAAAATTGACAGCTTGCTGTTCTGAAAATTCTCGATTTTTGCCAATATGTAGAAAAATATTTACGACCAAAATCAAAAATAGGAAACAAAAAGTAACTAGAATATAGGTTTAGTTTTAATTGCAACACACCTGGTCATTTTTGGTGTAGTGAATGCCGAGAAGGACGATTTCTGCTTTTACAACTATTTAGATAAGAGTATTAGAGCTAAAGCTTTTCTTAAGTTTCATTGAGAGAGCAGCTGCTGCGTATACCGGTTTAGTTTAAAGCGTTCTTGGAAAAGAACTAAAATGTTTAATGGTGTACTACATAAAACATATAGAGCTCTTATAGTTTCCATATAAGACTTTATACGGTGCAGGTGTTCTCCCTAAACTAAGGAACGTGTAAATGTATGTAGCGAGCTGTGAGGTTCCATTTCAAAACTTTTATACATAACGGCGGCGTTGATTTGAATAATACTCAAAGGCATATGACGGTGTTATTATATTTCTGAAGATGTAGAAGCTGAAGGTTCAAATTTATGGTCTGCTCCATTTGGAAAATATAGTTTTAAGATTTAGACGAGTTCCGAAATCATCATATAGATCATAATACAATAGTTTAGGCCCACTCCATTCTGGGGGCATGGTGTCTTCAGATATGAAAAAGCGGTTCGATAAAACAAAGGTGTTAAACAAGAATACCAAATAGTGTGCCTGACACTCAAACAAAGGGGAACTTAGTAGTGTGACTGAAAAATACAAATGGAAACGCAGGCTGTATTTTCCTATTTCACAGAAGTAGCTGGAACTGCGTGTTGCATGCGTGGTTGTTAAACATTGTTTGCAGGTTTCTCGCTTGGGTGTTTGCGGGTCACGTGAATGGGCTTGGTCTATGTGTCAAAAAATCTAAAAACAACGAACTTCTTAGTATTTTGCTGCACTGCAATTAAGGAATTATAATAGCGCTTTTGGTGTTTGGAGAAAGAGGGTTATAAATTGGAAGCCAGTGCACTTTACCTCTTCATGTGATATGGTGACACAATGTATACTTCTGCAGCGCAAGGCAACATGAACCGTCTGTTTGGAGTGGACCTTCTGGTGGCTGCCGCAATCGTAATTGGTAAAGATAACTATTGTATTCGTATTTTGGTGTTATATTTTACACCATGGCGCAATAATATGAGGCACTACAGTTACAAATCCAGAAAACTTAAGATTTGAGGTACATGGAGGACACATAAAAAACTCTAAAACAACTTGTTGCTCATTACTGAGTAAGTAAAAAAAAACACTTCACATTTTTTGTCTGACATATTAGCACCGACGTAACGTACGCTATATTTTATTGAACCTTGAGGACTACAGAAAAATAAGAACCTACCTCACCATTGCTTGTGCAAGGAGGATCATATGCTTTGCTGGGGCCCTTGCAAAGGCGCTATTTTCCGAAGTAATACTTCTGATGAGAAATGAATGCTGAAGTAAAAACAGCAATGCAATTTCATGAACTTTACAGCGAAGCCAGCTAATGTATTCTATGATCAGACACTTGCATTTCATGTAATTTCCTAATGACATGTTCCAAGAAAATTTCCACCACTGTCACATGTGGTGCAATTATATATAATGGAACGTTATTGATCATTGATTGCTGATAAGTTTCTGAAAATAGATTACTTCTGCCATAAATATTGCGTAGATTTCTAATAAATGTATTGCCTTTATATTAAGCACTACAGTTTAGATTACACTGTAATAAACGCATAAATATATACCCCGAAGATGTGGCAGAGTTTAGGACATTCGTTGTAAGTTGAATTCGACTCTTCAATTTGCTATTATACTAAGCATTATCTGTTCATGAGAACAATACTGATCACTTGTATGCCTGGTAAAAAGGTTGTACAGCAGCAGGAATAAATGGTATTAGCTTAGAACGATCAATCCTTTTGCATCTGGCCATATGTTTTCTCAAATTTATTTTACATGCCTTAAAATTTGAAATCTGCAAAATTTATTGTAAGTAAAATGGAATATGAAAGATATGTCCGCCATATTGTCAATTTGAGCCTAGAGATATTGCTGTGGTGTCTAAGCTTTAACAGGAAATCATCACCTACTGCCTTCCGGGAGCGCTATATGTCGTGGCACACTGTGAGCAACACAGTGGCCTAGTGGGCGTATTGAAGAGCGAAAAATTGGTTTGTCGTCTCGCCGGGAAGCTGTGACCAGGTAGCGAACGTAAAAAATATGCAGCTGTCATGATCATGACAGCTGCAGCTTCTAATCTATTTGTAGAAACTACAGTCTATTTTCAAGAGACGATATCATTTCAAATGCGCTTATTGGGCCTCCAAGTGATTTTTTTTACATTTCAGCTTTGATCGTCATGGCTCCGAATAATGCTCTCGCTAGCCTCGGCGGAGGTGTGGGAGGAGGTGGCATCCACAACTTGAGAAAGAAGTGAATATCTGTGCGCCCTAAATGTAGCCATTCCACAGTATTCATGCACTGGATGGCCGTCTGGCCTGAAATAAAATACCTTTTATAAATATTGTTGTGTAAATATTGTTTTTTTATATTGGAGGTACAGTTGGTTAGATATGATTAACGGAAAGTGCCGCGTTGTACTCTATAATTAACAAAGTCCTTATATATAGGATATAAAGATTATTCATGGAAACGGACGTTGTAAAGAGGAAATGCGATGCTTTTTCTTCTCTTTGCGAAATTAAGGCGAGCAGGGATCGCAAGAGGGAGTGTTTCAGTGTGTTTTCTTTTTTTTCCCTTTATTTAAATATTGCACATTTAAATCATTATACTAGACACGCCCCTTTAAATTACATGTTATCATTGATTGCGTCGATTGCATCGATGGCTCTGGATGCGTTCACAATTTCTCTTATATTGATTTCCTTAATCCGCCTTATTCTGCTCGCTCATGGCAGAGCGAGAACATTTCAACGTATGGAATCTCCATGACGCTTACGGTTGCATATATGATTTGATATATATGATATATTTTTATGGTTGCATATACGGCCGTCTGTCGGGCTGTCATAGAAGGGACTGGAGCAGACTAATGCTAGGCTGTTAATGTTAAGCTAATGTAAAAATGTGAAACAAAATGTACTGCGGTAAATTCGCCAACGTTTATCGACTCAAATAACATTACTCCCATTTTGCTGAAGGTGCAGTGTCTGCTTTTTCCCGCGGCAACTAGTGCATTCTTCAAGGTTTATTTCCCTTTTAATATCGATGTAATAGGATAGCATTCTGGGCGAGCTCCACCAAATTTGCGGTTTAGGAGAAAGCATGGACCAATACAGAATGCGGTGCAACGTAACACAGCGGTTGAAAGAACCCTCTGGCCTGATGGAAGGTTGTCTAAAATTGTCACGTGACTCACTGGATAGATAGTTCGACGAGCGGCGGTCGGAATCGTGGTGGGATGCCTCCAATCGTGGCTTCCTGGTTAGATTTTTATGAGACGATGCTTTCGAGGGGATATTCGCTCACGCCATCGCTCGTGCGTTTATTTATAGCATTGCAGGCAGACTTTGGCGACACTGCTAATATCTGACGGAAAGGTCGAGGTGTTTTGAGCATGTAATATTGTTAGAGAAACCGTGACTGTATTTGTTTCAACATGTATTATTCTCACTTTAATTATTACAGTTCTCCAATTCCTCCCGTGACATAAGCGCACATCGCTTTCCATATGCAAAACAGATATTTCATCGTGATGTTTTGAACTTTAACAAAGAGCAAGAAATATGGCGATCGGTCATCGTCATTTCATTTCGTCATTGCATACTCTGTGTGTTAGGAAGGTTGACAAGCTTACAATCTTGTCCATTTTTTTACTTCGGTGAAATCTTGAAACGGCGAAATTTGTCCAGAAATAGGAAACAAGGCCCTTCTCAAGTTTTCCGTCTTTGAGGAAGTGCAAAGGTTTCGTGGGTTTACGTTGTCAAGTTGCGATATTGAAGTACGCAGTAGCGGTAACTGCGAATCATAAAACTAACATTTCAGTTAGCGAACAAGTGCTCAGAAAAACAAGCAACAATCAAGCACCAAGATAGGGGCGAGAACAGTCGGCGATTGTCCAAAAAGTGATCAGAGGGTGAACCGCGTCAGCTTTTACTCATGACTCGTCAAAGATTTCAACGTAATCGCTGGTGACCTCGTGCCTTCCAGCAATTAACAGATTTCTCGTAGCTGGGTTGAATCAAGTTGCGAATTTATAGAACTATATGTAGGCTGCGATAAATTCCCGATACCTGCAGGTGCGTCCGGCTCTTCTGGCCGTAGAAATTTGGCGACCGGACATATATAAATGATGCACTCTAATCAATGCCCTTTGTTAAAGAGCATCGTCCTGATGTTGCACTAAAACACAGAAGCAATAAGCGAAAGCACCCGTAGTAAAGGAAAAAAAAAACATCAATGCAACGAAGCGAGACAAAGTAACAATGTTCGTGAGCGGGCGCAGAAATGCTTCAGGCGCACAAGTTGAAGACTTGAGATTGTGCGGGGCGTCGCTGCGATTTCAAAATGTCGTCTTGCAGGAACTCATAGTCCATTGCGTCATTACGTTGGATTATGTTGTCGCGTTAGAAACAGCGGCGCAAATGCTTCACAAGAAGGACCCGTCACGTATCGGGTGCCAAACCCAAACATGGTCACGCGGCTGGTATTCCACTTAAGATCGTCAACGATTGTAGTTTTGGCTGCTGGTCCTTTGCTGGCTCTTTTTGTGTGGACGATGAGTTGCGTGCTTCGGATGCCTGCAGGCAGGCGGCGACCACGTGATTCTGGTCGTTGGTGATTGCCAGCAGCATGGCGTCGAGAGTCGTCGTCGGGTTCTATCGGTAACACAGTTTGAATGTTTCGATCTGCAATGATTGTTGCACTGCCGCGTTGTAAGCTAGGCTAAAGTACGGAAGAACGGCATGACGTGTTTTCTATTCGACGTCCATGAACGTGGATAAAATCTCTGCAAGAGTGTTATTAGGACGCTATATGTAATGGCATTCTTCTACGAGCAATATACAGCCGTCCTGCAGCGAGTTGTCTAAGTGTATCCTGGAATGGCTTGATCAGCCGTAAACACAGCTCAGCTGCCCATGATCAGCACTTTCGGGCACCATGTCGCAGTGGTATTATTCGACAAACAATTTGCCTACTTTCGCAGCACCACCGGTAGGGCTTCTGCTTCCGGGTAGTGGATAGCATAGTCAGTGGCCATGATGATCAGCTTGTCCTAGATGTTGGTGTTGGAAAGACCCGCAGATATCCATCCGATTATGTTCACACGGTCAGTAAGGAAGATCGATCGGCAACAAGAATCCCGCTGAGCGTGACGGAGGTGTCATGTACCCATGGCCGTCTCTGCACATATTGAGCTAGAGGGTAACGTCAAGTGTTGACAGGTGGCCAATAAGAGGTCTTTTGAAGGGTACTGGTGCAGAAGTCAGTTCCTCCGTTAGTGCTATGACTGTTGAGAGCGGCGACCGGCGATCACAGCGATCCTCCAGGGGTGACTAGAAGAGCACGCTCCCCAACTTTTAAGAAACGTCACGTGCGCAGACACAGCCCTTGTATTGCAACGCAGCTGCGCTTGCCACTCAGTCAGTACCTACGAAACAAAGCCATGGCGACGATTATGAGTAAGGATATATATTGCAAATACAGAGGACGATGAATAACATGCAACTTGCGCTCACCATGTAAATATATATATATATATATATATATATATATATATATATATATATATATATATATATATATATATATATATATATATATATACGTTGTCCCAGATAACTTCGACCAACGTTCTTTAAGAACCTATGCGTTCTTCCGAGCAGAAATCGCGTGACGGTTGTTAGTGCTTATGTAAGCTTACAGTGCCACTTTTTTGCTAGTCTTTCTTGTGTAATTATACGACAAAAATTAATTAACATCTTAAATGTAGCTGTAAATGTTCAGGCGTCATTAGGAAAGATGTGGAGCTCCGCAAATATTGCCCAACGGAGGCACTTCCAACGAGACAGACTTGGCGTGGTCGTTTTTCTTTCGGAAAAACGAAAGTCCGCGGAGTTTAAAACATACCACGTGACCGCGCGCTCTGCGAGCCCGAATGCGCCGCGATTACGGCGCTATCATGAGTGATTTGTAAAAACATCGCCGGCACCGCGCCTTCCCTTCACCTACACTCTTAGGCAAAGTTACACCCTTTGGCTTGCCCCTTCTGCCACACAACAATAATCGTTATCTGCCTTGATGCGTTTCCTTTCTTTAACGCTGCGAGCCCGGTACTTTCCAGTAACGAACGGCACGCGCGTTATCAGCATAGAACAGTTTACACCCTTTGCAGTGCCCCTTCTGATAACGCGCGTGCCGTTCGTTACTGGAAAGTTCCGGGCTCGCAGCGTTAAAGAAAGGAAATCCATCAAGGCAGATAACGATTATTGTTGTGTGGCAGAAGGGGCAAGCCAAAAGGTTGTAACTTTGCCTAAGAGTGTACACTCTGAAAAATGTTTACACCCTTTTGAGTGAATATGTACCACACAACGACAATCGCGATCTGCCTTGCTTGCATTTCCTTTCTTGAAAACGCCGCGCCCGCTACTTTCCTGTTGGGAATGCTATGACATGCTGATAACGACCATGCCGTTCGTTACTGGAAAGTACCGGGCTCGCTGCGTTAATCAAAGGAAATGCGGACAAGACAGATGACGTTTATCGTTATGTGTCATTGTACTACACTACACTCTAAGAACAGCTTACACCCTCTGGCGTGCCCCTTCTGCCACACAACAACAATCGTTATCTGCCTTGTTGCGTTTCCTTTCTTTAACGCCGCGAGCCCGGAACTTTCCAGTAACGAACGGCACGCGCGTTATGAGAAGGGGCACTCTTAATGTTGTAAACTGTTCCATGCTGATAACGCGCTGCTTCCGTTACTGGAAGGTTCCGGGCTCGCAGCGATAAAGAAAGGAAACGCATCAAGGCAGATGGCAATTATCGCTGTTTGGCCAAACGGGCACGCCAAAGGGTGTAAACTGTTCTCAGAGACTATAAGAAATGTTTACACCCTTTGGAGTGCCCCTTCTGCCACACAACGATAATCGACATCTGCATTGATGCGTTTCCTTTCTTGAAAACGCCGCGCCCGCTACTTTCCTGTTGGGGAATGCTATCATGCTGATAACGCGCATGCCGTTTGTTACTGGAAAGCACCAGGCTCTCAGCGTTAAACAAAGGAAACGCATCAAGGCAGATGAAGATTATCGTTGTGTGGCAGAAGGGGCACTCCAAAGGGTGTAAACATTACTTATAGTCTACTGAAAGGGTGCACACATTTCTTAGAGTGTACGAGAAAGGGCTTCAACCATAGAGTTTCATATTAGTATAACTACAGGGAAATCTGGCGCTGCGATCGTCCAACCATCATGGGAATATTGGGAAGTACAGGCTACGGATTGGCATTCTGTTGACTAGAGAACTAGTCTACAAGTATTTTTCGGAAGTTTTGATTTCGCTTCAAGCGCAATCGCTCTACCCTGTAGTGGTACAGAGCAACTCAAAGTTCTCTGCCTATGTTCTGTGTCTTAAAATGGCTATAACGCGCTTGGCCAGTGGCTGGGACGATGTTTGTGTCGCGGTGGGATGTAGAAGCCTTGACGAGAAAACGACGCAATCGTAAACGTAGAATCAATGTTTTCACCTTTCGGACCTTGGTTTGTTATGCGTGTTAGGGTGGCGCTCTAGCGTTACGTATTTATAAAACTTCAGAATAGCAAAAAGAAGGCACTACTCATACAAGACATAGACAGTTGTGCTTCTAGTTTATGTACATCGTTTAGGTTGTCATTAAAATGCGTGTTTTACGACTTTGAGAACACAAACTTACTTGTGGTAGGAAAGGGTGCTGCTTCCTGGCTGTAGTCGAGTGCCGAAAATTGGGTCAATGCAAAGCCACGCCGTAACACTTCGGAAGCGGTACATCAACACAAAATAAAATGAAGTGTACTCATAGGAGGCCACAAGCATCCCTGCTAGCAGTGCATTAGATGTGCTTAAAAACCATAGTGAACAGTGCTTCAATCTCAAAGCCATACAAAGTTAATGTAACATGTTGCGCATCAAATAAGACACTGCAGAAATAAAATTAGATTTTACGCGATAAAATTTGAGTATAACTTCGTTTACTGCGCCGCAACCAAACACCGCTAGTCTAAAGATCGCAGTCATTCCGAAGCCTGAACTTCCCATCATTCCCATGTAGGTAGAGGTAACGCTCGTGAGAGCCTCCGCAGACACTGGCACCACATTTCCCTCTAGGGTATTTATTTAAAAACTCTATGGCTTCAGCCTTTGCTCGGCTCGGACATTACCTGCAGCGGCTGGCGATGGCGCCCCGAAAAAGCGCTTCGTCAGCAGGCGCTCGCGCCGGTCGCCGAAGAATGCGCCGTCATCAACGTTTATTTCGATATGACGAGAAGAGCAATTTTTTTTGCAGCGTTCAAGCCGATGCGGAATAGAAAAAATACACACAAATCATGCACCATATGTCATGTACCTGCGCGAGAGAGAGCATCATTTATTACTACGCCGCTTTTCTTCCAAGCTGTACTCACAGAGATAGAAATTTCAACAAGTGCGGACACTCCCATAGAGCCCAGCGGCCAAATTCACTGTAGTGCGCCAAGCGGATGGTGTGAACACATTCCGGTTTCGGTTTTTGGGGCGCGCGTTTTGAACGCCACTTGGTACAAGCCACGCCCACTCCGCTGATCGGCGCATTATTTACTTTTTTCGCTTCTACTGCTGAACCTCGCGCGGCCTTGGCACGGAATCGTTTTATTATTTAATAAAAATCATTGCGAACGATCTTTACAGGCCTCCGCCGAATCTGTGTCACGTTCAAATCCGCCCCCTATTTCTTTTTCTGTCTTTCCTTTTTTTCTTTTTTTTCTTTCTTTTTTTTAAGCGATGGAGTATCTGCATATGACATCCTCCAGTGCACTTCACCTGCACGCTTGGAGTGGCGAGTGACACCGGCGAAAGATCCCGAGAGCGAGTGGGGCTATACTAATCAACGTACAACCAAATTAGGAAGGCCCACTAAGCTTGAAGAAAGCCATTCCCTCACCAGAACAGGAATTGGCCTTTCTTGTGCAGTAGTCGACCACACGCTCCCTAATGAAATGATCTCCTCAAAGACATGGCCATCAGTCCCCAGTGGCTGCCGAGCATCTGACCAAGGCGGCGGTCAGACTTGCAACGCAGCAGAAGGTGCTAAGAATATCTGGGTCCGGACAGGCCGCCAATGGAAACTGACCGTTGCAACGTTTAGCACACGAACTCTCTCTAGTGAGGCAAGCTTAGCAGGACTCTTTGAAGAACTGTCAGACATTGTTTGGGATATTATCGGCCTTAGTGAGATTAGAACACCTGGTGAGGCTTACACATTGCTGAATAATGGCCATGTCCTCTGCTATAGAGGTCTCCCGGACGAGAAGCAATACGGGGTGGGATTCCTAATCCATTGAGACATAGCGGGCAACATTGACCAATTTTACAGCATCAACGAAAGGTAGCAGTAGTCGCAATCAAAATCAATAAAAGGTATAGATTAAAGGTTGTACAAACCTACGCTCCAACGTCCAGTCACGACGATGAGGAAGTGGATCAGTTTTATGAAGATCTTGAATTAGCGATGCGAAAAGTGGAAACGCGGTTTACAGTATTAACGGGGGACTTCAATGCAAAAGTGGGGAAAAAGCAGGCTGGTGAACTGACAATTGGCAACTACGGTGTCGATTCTATAAACGCTAGAGGCGAGATGCTGGTAGAATTCGCAGAAAGGAATAAGTTGAGAATAATGAACACATTTTTCAGGAAACGTACCAACAGAAAATGAACCTGGAAAACCCTAATGGTGAAACAAGAAATGAAATTGATTTCATACTTTCTGCGGATCTTAGCATAGTGCAGGATGTTCAAGTAATAAGGCAGAGTAAAATGCAGTGATCATATGTTAGTGAGGGCTAGAATCCATCGGAATTTAAACAGAGTGTGATGCAGGTTCTTCTCTTTAAAGGTTCAGATGGTTATCTGAGGCGGAGCCTCTGAGAACCCAATTGAGGGCAAAGCTGTTGGTTTCGAAAATACGCACACAAACTTTTAATGAAACTAGAAAGAGGCTAAAAATAAATAAGAAGGAAATAGAGAGCATAAAATAAACACTCAAACAGACATCACGGCAGTAAGAAACGCACTTAGGGCTAGTATGACGTTAACAATACGCGTGTCCGGGCTTGCCACGATGGCAGGGACGCATAAGAGTCTCGACGTGGAGACGCGTCGACAAGTTGATGAAAGGAGTTGCGCCGGTCTCACCAATGGTTGGGGTGTTGACCACTTGATCAGGTGACCAGAGCGCGCTAGCCCTGGCTTGAAGATAGAAGGCAGGCGGCTTGGCGGCACGAGCACAAGGCGACGGCGTTCTAGCCGGGCACCTGGGCGTAGACCTCGGGCCCGTAGTCCGACGGCTCTCGTCCTGCGTACGGGCCCAGAAGCTCGCCGGCCTTGAGCAGCTCGCGGCACGCTCGTGTAGACTGGCGACGCACAGTAACGAGTTGGCAGGAGGCCCCGGTCGGGTGAAGTCGTGGTGGCTCGGGTCCGGAACCCGACGGCCCGTCATCAACTCCCGGTCCGGTGGCCGACCTTCTCCTGGCGTCGATTCCTGGAACTCTCCCGGCGTCTCCTCCCTTCTGCAAGCGCGCCACGCTTTTTCTTCCGCTCTGACCGATTAGTCGTTTACTGATTGGCTGTTGGACGCTGCGTGGTCTTTTCTTTTCATGCGCCGCGCATTCACGTGCCGGACGCTCTTTTGCATTGTCATTTTCTCTCCAGTACGGAATTCGCCTCGGCGCGCGCACTCCTGGTCGTGTTCTTCTGTCCGTTCTGACCACCACACCATGTCGCGCACTACACACATCATACAGAGAAAGAGTAAAATTGGTCAAGAAAAAACAGGTCAACGTAGAGGCAGTAAGGGTAAAAGCAAACAACCTTGGGCTGGTGCTTGCAAACAAATATACAGCCCTAGAACCGAGAGATTATGATGATGACATAGAGGTAATGAATGAAATCGTAATGAGGCTGGCTTAAGAGGCAACGATTGAAGTGGGAGGTAAGGCACCAAGGCAACCAGTAGGCAAGCTCTCCCAAGTAACAAAGGAGCTAATGAAGAAACGACAAAGAATGAAAATGTCCAACGCAAGAGATAAGATAGAATTCGAGGAATTGTCAAAACTGATCAAAAAATCGAAAATAAGTCCTTTTCGAAACTATAACGTGAGAAAGACTGAAGAAACCGTAAAAAAACCAAGATTTACGCGCTAAAAGATAAGCAGGGTAATATCATCAGCAATCTCGAAGATATAGTAAAAGCAGCGGAAGAACTCTATACTCACATTTACAGTACCCAGACCACTCAGGAGCGCCCTATTCTAAACAATAATGAACAGTATACAGAAACTCCTCCTATAACTAGAGATGAGGTCAGAAAGGCCTTGCAAGACATGAAACGGGGAAAAGCGGCAGCAGAGGGTGGAATAACAGTTGATTTAATCAAAGAGCAGGAGACATAACGTTACGAAAACTGGCGGCTATCTATACGAAGTGTCCATCGACTGCAAGGGTCCCAGAAAACTGCAAGAATGCAAACATTATACTAAACCACAAAAAGGGCGACGTTAAAGAACTAAAAAAATATAGGCCCATTAGCTTACTCCCAGTATTATATAAAATATTTACCAAAATAATCTCCACCAGAATAAGGACAACACTGGAATTTAGTCCACGAAGGGAGCAGGCTGGCTTCAGGAAAGGAATGGGTCACAACCATGTCATTAACCAGGTTATCGAGAAATCCGCAGAGTACAATTAACCTCTCTATATGGCTTTCATAGATCACGAAAAAGCATTGCATTCAGTAGAGATAGCAGCAGTTATAAAGGCAATGCGTAATCATGGAGTGCGGACCGCTTACGTAAATACCCTAGAAGATATCTACAGAGATTCCACATCCCCCTTAATACTACCAAGAAAAGTTGGACTGTGCGCTTAGAAGTAGTCAAGCTATTAAACTGTGAAGGCATAGGAGGAATGATCGACGGCGAATTCCTCAACAACCTTCGGTTATTTATTAGCACCAATACACGGGTGAGTGCGCATTTCCAAAACAACTTGGCCTCAGTCGACGTGATGGTACGCAAGTACACAGAGGTGGCTACAACACAGGCTCTCAGCCAGACAATAGACAAAGAAATTTCAACAACAGCGGATACTTCCACAGAGCCCAGCGGCCGAATTGACTGTAGCACACCAAGCGAATGGTACTAACACTATTCGGATACGCTTTTGAGCGCGCGCATTTTGAACACCAGTTAGTTCACGCCGCGCCGGCTCTGTTGATCGGCGCGGCATTTATTTTTTTTTTCGCTTCTGCTGAACCCCGCGTGGCCTTTCCGCGGAATGCTTTCATCATTTAGTAAAAATCATTGCGAACGACCTTTACAAGACTCCGCCGAATCTGTCAGGCGCAATTTCATAAAGAAAACGCAAAATGTCCTCTGATATAATAAAATGTTTATTTTTATCTCTATAAATGCTTGTTCCGTGCTTCTTCAGCATTCATCCAAAGTTGTGGCACGAGGTAAGCAGCAGTCGTTGCCGTACGAAGCTCCACCGGATGCCATCACCTGAAAGAAAGTAAATTACGTGCATGTATCATTTTGGTATATTGACCAAACATGAGTATTGCGTGTAGAGGCGAAACGTGCGTAAGTGGTGAATGAGAGGCATTACAGATAAATTCACTATTACGTACATTTTGCAGCAAGGACTCCTCAAAAACAATGCCATAAAATCTGACGAAAACATGCGATCTTCAATCATCCCTGCCTTCCCGAGCAGTATTTCCTGCACTTTAGGAGCACAAATACACAGGTGATGGCGCGTTTCCAAAACTTGGCCTCAGTCGACGCGATGGTAGGCCAAGAACACAGAGCTGGCTACAACACAGGCTCAGCCAGACCATGTTACACGCTTGCAGAATGCCCTCTAGTTCTACCCTTCAGCTTATATTAAAAGCAACTGTATTGCCTTCTTCTTTTTTTGGGTGGGAGAGCTTTTTTTAGCGTCTAATCACTCTTCGAAAGTTATAGTTAAGCTCAAGACGCACCTGCATGTGTTCCTAATATCCAGTATGTTGTCACGGATTCAATAGTGAAAGAGCCTTATCTTATCAGACTGCGCGCGTCAATGGAATACTGGTGCCATTCTCCATCACATTTGGGGACCCGAGATTGCGCTGCAATGTACGGGCATTCCTATCTGATTAACCGATGGCTTGATCCGTAGATCAGATCCAGAGGAAGCGCTGCTATGCGCGCAGCCGTCGTGCGTAGAGTGTTTTCCAGGGCAAGCTCACCTTTTGTAATATGTTATAGCCATGACTCACTCTTTTGGAAGTGTTTTGTTCTTCACATCACTACAACGGGTGAAAGTATAGACGTTTACCATCTTTACTGACTGAATGCTGGGAAACGGACTAGAACTGTTTTTGGCGTCGGCGTTTACGCATTTACCGCAACAATTTGTTAATCATACCCCACTTTTTTATTTAGGAGGCTTTATAAGAAGCAACCTATATTAACATGATCTCTTCATAACACAGAAAACTTAAATGCTTATTACTCGGCTTTCACCACACGTTAAGGAAGTTCGCGACTGGCTGCCTTAAACTTTAAACATTGTCAGAATAAAATACTCATGCGAAACCAAAGCGCTAAATAAATCGACGAAATGCCACTTAAAAGGAATTCACAGTCATGTCGCTGGAAAGTTCTAAGTGAACAGCTCGCACTATAGCGCAGGTAAATGCTACAACGCATATTTTCACAGAGCCGTTTCCCTTCAGAAACACTACACCAGTGAAGTCGACGCCCGTGACTTGAATTGGATGAGACCTCGAGACTGTGTCGATCGGAAGCTGGGCCGTAGAAGCTGAATCCACTTTAAGACAAAACCTCGCACAGAACCCACACTAACTTAGCACATTTTTAACGCACTGGCGACTGCGCACTACCCAAAACTTCTCCCGCGACGCGGTTAGTGAAACAGCGACACCACTGTGCAGAAGGCATTGATGTCCGTTGTCCACGATGAGGTGCGTACATCGACGATCTGGCGGTCGGAGTGCAAGAAATATTACGTTGTACGAAGCAGCCACGTTGTAAAGGCGAGTCTTGATCCTTATAATGCCCTTGGCATCCAAGAACGAGTGAAGATCTTGTGTGGTCGACATATTATCGAGAGCTTTGTCCGTTGTTAGTGCTGCAATCTAATTTCCAAAGTTTTGTGCTTGCGAAATATTTAGCCACGTATCTTGGCTTTTTGAAATATCCTGAGCGGAAAGTGGACATTCACTTCTAGTATTAGAAGGTGCTTGGGAATTCTTAATGAACCTCGTCGCTCAAGTCGTGATTCTAAGGACCGTCTTGCAGCGACGATATTTGGTGACATCTAATATAGCCTCAGGAGCCCTACTCAGGGTCATCAGAGCCACTTCCGCTAGGTTTTTCCGTCGAGTAACGCCTCAGGTCAGTTCTCCCACCCCTCTTCTTCTTTTGGCCACGTTTCTCAGGCTGTAATTAGCCATTCGGGGCCAAGCCACCATAAAAAATTTGTGGAAACGCTCTGGGTTGACACACCTCTTTTTAGTAAATCGGTTGGGTTGCTTTTCCCGCCGCAGCAACCCCAGCGACTTGGGTCGATGCGGTCTTGAATTTCCATCCCTCGATTGCAAACAACGTGTTTCCACTTAGTGGGTGATGACCGTATCCAGCATAGGCTGATGCTCGAATTGGTCCAGCAGATGTATTCGTCGCATTTTGGTAGTGTCTCTCGCTGAAATGTCGCGATCCACACGCCCAGGCAAGCCCCGACGAGTTCAAGACACGGTAACGTGAATCTCTTGATGGGAGTGGCCCGATATTTCGAAAGCAGTTGTTGGGCATAGATGTTGCCCGAACTATCTTCAACCCTTAGGTACGCCACGACAGCGTATGCTCGAGGGCTCGCATCTGTGAAGACACGTAGCTGTAAGTGATCTTTGTCTCTGTTGACTTCGGTCAGTGAGCTCGTCTTCAGAGACAGACCTCTCATGTCTTCAATCTCCACAGCAGACTTGCTCCAATCATCTTCGAGAGCCTTCACTAGTGACACATCCCAATCTAATCATTTGGTTACATATCTCTTGAAAGAGAATTTCGGCTGTGATTGTGAATGGAGGCAAAAAACCCATCGGGTCGAAAATTCTTGATGTGGCTTGGAGCACTGTTAGCTTTGTGGTCTTGGTTGGCAATCTCTAGAAGTGGGTCAAGGTTCACACAAAGTTTGTCTTCTTTCATATTCCGCTGCAGGCCGAGTACCTTCGTTAGTATATGTTCACTCGTTGATGTTTCTTCTTTTTTCCGCAGTGTCTGTCGCAGCTTGACGTCGTTATTTGACCATTTCTGTGCATTCATCCCTGCCGGTTTCATGATCTGGGTTGTTTATTTGTACAAGTGTGCTATCTCCTCTGGTGTTGAAGCGCCAAATACCGATTCGCCCACGTGGAATCTTTCCTTGAGCTGAGAATTTGTTTCTTGTATTTCGAATCTACGTGGTGTAAGTGATACTGAACCGTAGCGGATAGGAGAAACGGGCAGAAGTGGTTCCGAAAGGCATAAAGGGAAGTTCCTCAATCGACAAGAAGCGAGGCGCACCCGTCTTTTTCCTTGATGAATATCCGATGGAACACCCTCTGTACATCCGCTGCGAGTCCAAATACGCACAAACAAAACCTGATTATCAGTTTGAGAAGGTCAGCTTTAAATTTTGATCCCTTTTCACTTCTTTCATTTAGACTTTTGCCCTGTCCGTGCGACGATGCGTTGAAAACAACGCAGTCTTGTAGTAGTAGACATCTCGCAAATGAGTTCATGATGGGGCATGTAATACATGTTTTCTCGTGATGTGTGGACGTCCTTGACCTTCTCCGCATGGTCATCCTCCTCGTAGTGTCTGACTGTTTTGTTATACGCTTCCAAGGCTTCTTCGTTCGACGAAAGCCTTCAAACCAATGAATACAGTCGCAACTTTGCGATTGTCTGTCATATCAGGTGCAATTGATTTCCATGGGAGCGATACTTCACAGCGACCATATTGAAAGTTGATGGTTTCAATAAACTTCGTCTCAACATCTCCTTCTTGTTTCGATGATGGCATATCCACCATACGAATGGCTTCCATTTTCTAGAATTGTTGCAACGAGAAGGAAAGCTCTTCATTCTCGTATACGTCTACGCGTAAGACACATATCTGAGTGCTCGTTTGCCGATTAACATTCCTTGTGCAGGCCAAGGACCCTTGAATATTCCACCCGATGTTCGTGTTGATAGCTACGAGAGATTGGTTTTCGGTATCCCATTTCACCTCACTTGAATTCAGCATGAGCTCCCCGTCTGGTCGGAAACGTTCAAAAGACTCACTTCGGGTTCACGTGTTACGGCATGGAAAACCACAGCTGAGGAATTTTCAGCCAGCGCTCTAATTTCTGTTCCCGTGAGTGCTCACTGTTGTCGTAGCCTACCGATGGCATAGTGGACTCTATGCCCTCGCGCTTGTAATACTTGTTAAAGTGTTAAGAATGCCACTGACTGACCACGTAATAATAATATTCTGCGGTTACCTAAAAATAAATAGTTGTAGGGATGGTATAACAAAAATTATGTGTAAGTGCCTCCACAAACAGTGCTCCGATGCGCAGATATTGCGTGACGTCGTGGAGTACTCTACAGCCAAAAGCCTTGTGCTAGAGCGCTTCACTGCTCTATGTACAATCATACTACTGACATGTGCATGACGTAATAGTTCTGCGGAAACACGTAAGGTGGAGAGAAGTAATAAAGTAATTTTTCAACTGTGAGGCTTTTCGTTCGAGGAATCCGTATGGGTTTCCTTTGTAGCAATTGCTACGAACGGGTGGATGTCTGGTTTCCCCTTTGTTAAATACTTATCTCCACCTTGAGGTTTTCCGCAGAACTATTACGTCAAACTCCTGCCTTTGCTTCGAATTGTTGACAAATTCAACTTCGACGTGCCATCTGCTAGACGACTGGTTAGCTCAGATGGTAGAGCGGCTGTGCCGGTAAGGCGGTGGTCCCAGGTTCGAGCCCCGTACCAGGACGAATTTTTCTTCAACTGTGAGGCTTTGCTTTCGAGGAACCCGTATGGGTTTCCTTCGTAGCAATTGCTACAAACGGGTGGATGTCTGATTTCCCCATTTTTAATTGCCATATGTATATTGAAGCAATACTGTTTTTCTTTTTTTCGACCGTCGCAGCATGACGTATGAGAGGGGAACCAAGGTCTAGCGCTTAAACCAGCAGCACGGCCTTCCACCGAAAGTTTTCTCAATAATCAGGTGTCTTCACGATTCAGTTTTAAGCAAAACACTTCAACAACGTAATTCCGAGGCGAAGGGTCTCCGGAGTGTGAGATGGAGACGCTACCACTCAGCCACGATTTCTTTGTTTTCATGGTATTTATTACAGTAGCAACAATCCGCTATTCACCAGTTGGCATAGTCGGAGAATGGAGAGCACAATGATAGTCACTCAGAGAAAAGGCATCGTTCATACTGTGGATAGAAATGTGGTTCCACTTT
Source organism: Dermacentor variabilis (assembly GCF_050947875.1). Taxonomy (NCBI): domain Eukaryota; kingdom Metazoa; phylum Arthropoda; class Arachnida; order Ixodida; family Ixodidae; genus Dermacentor; species Dermacentor variabilis. The sequence continues at coordinate 79,175,682 of NC_134573.1, read as the reverse complement.
AGAAGGGTGGTAACGATAGGCAATTCACCAAAATGGGGTACCAGTGCGGCTGGGTATCAAGTGCATCATAAACCTGCTTTAGGTGTAATGTCATTTGGATGAAATGCACCCTTGTAGGTACAACCGTTTTGGTCCATCCTTCGCATTTTCCACAAACTGTGCATTCCGATAAGAAAAAAAAAACATATCGAAAGGTGCACTATTATCAGAAGTCGCGAGCAGGTATCGCACAGTATGAGCGTTAATGTCAAAGTTTTTTTTTAAATCCGTTGGAGGACATTCCAAAATAGTATGGAGTCGGTGCAGCTAATAAAACAATGTTCAATCGTCTCTGGCACGCCACAAAGGCGACAGTTAACAGAAGAGACAAAGATACCCTTTTCTGTAGCCATGTTTTAAGCGGTATGGTTTCACTATGAAGTTTATAAATGAATGTTTTGCAGCAAGGGGTTATATACATTTTGCGAACTCGCTTTAGTACATAGTGACCTGGCCTTTGGATGTATAGTGATCGGTAAAATGGAGGCGGAAAAAGCATGGACACTAAATCTTTGTATAACGTTTTACGCGACACAGAGTACAAGTATTCAGTGGAAAACCGAACTGTCAGGAAACGAACCGCCAAGTAAACTTCTTGCATGACCCCTCCCCCCCCCGAGCATAAACGCGAAGAAAAATTGGAAGAAACAATTAAATCAGGTAACGCATTAACAAGTGTGAATTGCATGAATGACCGAATTATAGGATGCGATGTATCGCGAAAAAAGAAGAAACGAGACACTATTTGGCGCACATAAAGATGTACTAAACCCAGCCCACGTTCATTAACGGTCCTGAATATATTGTCTCGCCTCATGGGCTCAAAAGTTGAAGACCATACGAAGGTTGCAAAGATTCGGTGAAAGCTTTGGATGTAGAGCCTGACACAATGTATCACTTGCAATACGCAGTAAATTTTTGTTGCCAAGAACTTATTGCCCGCCTCGGCTTTCCTAAAAATAGAAAGTCGGTGTGGAACGAATGTCTGGGCGTAACTTTGCGGGGCCGAAACGCGATCTTTCTAATAGTGTGCGCTAAATGTGTATGCGTCTAGTGGCAGCCGAGATATTTTGGCGGGACACCGGTCCAATTAACGCCTGCAAACTGTTCTGGTGCATAGCACCATGAGCCAAACCCTAAGTCTAAGCTTTTTACGGAGTTCATTCGTGCTCCTGATACGCTGCCAAATTCCTCTATTGTTCATATTTCAACACTGGACTTATCCGTGCAGAAGAACGCTAGATCATCTGCATAAGCTAAGACTTTTACTTCATTACCCAGTATATTGAAGCCATGGATGTAACTCGACTGAATTACGCTTAAGCATAGCTGTTCCAGATAAAGGGCGAATACTAATGGGGACATAGAGCATCCTTCTTTTACCGAAGAGCAAATGGAAACGGGTTTGGAGTGTTGGCCATTAATAACTAAACGAGTAGTACAACACGTATAGCAAAGCTTAACGCCTTGAAGCACAACGGAGCCAACATTGGCATGCTCCAGAAGAGTAAATAAATAGGAGTGACTGACAAGTTCAAAAGCTTTAGCATGGTCTACGTGGAGCATTGCAAGCTGCTCAGTGGAACCGTAACAGTACTGAAGGAGTGTACGGGCGATATGTATATTGATTTGAATGGATCGGCCCCTAATTCCACACGTCTGATGGGAACCAATGAGAATTGACATCGGAAATTGCAATCTATTCGATAAAACTATTGCAAAAATTCTATAATCCACGTTTGAGAATGTGATTGGTCGGTAGCTTTCAACAGAACGCAGTTTCTTTTTATCTGAACTTTTTGGAATTAAAACTGTGTGGGTTTTGCAAAAAGATTGCGGAAGGGCGTCCACCTCTAAACTTGTAATAAAAATGCCCAATAATACGGGACTGATAATTGATTTGAAATCTTTGTAAAATTCACAGGAAAGTCCATCAGGGCCGGGTGTTTCGGCAGAGGCAGCTGATCAACAGCTAGCTCAATTTCTTGTATCGTAAGGATATCACTAATGAATGCACAGTCATCATCCTGTAAAGGTTTTACAAGAGACACAAAACTCTATAAAATTTTGCATCGTGATCATCGGGCCGGGCACTAAACAACACACTGTAGTAAGTTTCAAACATGGAAATTATGTCATTCATATTTGTTAGAAGAGTACCTTCGGAGTATATTTTGGAATTACTTTGGAAACAGCGTGATGTCGCTCGTCAAATAAAGCTTGAAGTATTGGTTGCTCAGACTGCAGAGCACGCCTATTTCGAGATCGAACTCTCGCATCTCTGTAACGCAGTGCATCATACTTTTGCAACTCACATTTAAGATTTTCTATGTCAACAATGTAAGTGCCTGGCATTTCGCATGCCATCTGATAAAGGTTGTGTAGGCTCTTAAGAAGTATTGTTTCTTCATTCTTTCTGGAGAATGCTTTCAGCGATCGAATTTCTATAGCCGCTCTACGAACCTCTTGTTTAAAGAGTTTCCAAGCTGCAAATAACGGAGAGTCAGTAGAAAGAGAATTTTTTAGGGTCATGCGCACGCGATTAATAAATTCCTGATCATTTAGGAGCTCAGAGATAAGCTTCCAAAGTGCCCACTGTGGTCGGAAATTGGTTACGGATTCCTCACCAATCTTTGCGATAACCATGCAATGATCAGAGAACGAAACTTGGTTAGTAGTGCAGGGCAGTCCCCGGGAGAGGAGTGATAAAGAAACTTGAATCCGATCAAGGCGGCCGTAAGAGCGACCTTGAGTTCGTGTGTACCAGTGAGCTCCCTGTCCCGGCACTCCTATATCAATGAACCCTGCATTTTCTATTAGGTTAGATAAAACTTCACCACTCCTGTCCCGGTCAGTGTTTATGCCGCTTCGATCGCACGGATAACATACACAATTGAAATCTCCCATGAACACAATGCAACGATTATAGTCCATTAGACTACGCACAGTATCAAATAACACAATTCGTTTTGCAGCGTCGATAAATGCATAGATGTTGAATAATCGCCATGGCACACCCTGCAACACGATATCACAACATATATATCGACCTTCAGTGTCTACATGGTTACTAAATGCTGAACAAAGTAGGCTCGTTTTCAGAAACAGGAAACAGCCCGTGGATAAACGAAGAGCGTGTGAAACGGAGACATTATATTCAGACAGAAAAGGTCGAAAAGCCCTTTCTGTCTCGTCATTACTCTCAATCTTCGTCACCTGTACGGCGACGAAGTCGAGGCGCTTCCTAGACAAAAGCCGGCGAAGCTGCGCCGGTTTCTGCAAAGATCTAAGGCCTCGCACGTTCAAAATTGCGAAGAAAAGTAGCTGGGACAGGGCCATGGTGACTACCCACTATTTAGACTTAATTCTCTATGTGGTCGGTCCTAGGGGGTAACGGTGAGGCTCCCTCCGAACCCTCAACAGGCCTCCTGGACTGTGATCGCCGGCACTTTCCTCAATCTGTCGATGTTTTGCGGCGACGTGTTTCCTTGTGGTACTGGCCGTCTCGCTGTCCGTGCTTGATTCCGATGTGTTAGTCACACGGCACTTCGGAATTAACGTATCCGCGCTACTTCGTCTGTCCTCTGCCAGCATAGCGAACGTGTTGAGATAATTCGGTGTAGCAGATGAGTCATCAGCGGCTGTCTCATTCGCTGGCTGGGCGGCAACTGGCTGCGTAGTAGCGGGCGCTTCTTTCTCTTCGCTACTTTCCTTTTCCACGGGCAGTTCTGCGATGCCATTGTCTTTAACATGTATAGGGGCCTTACTGGCACAGCAGGTATCCGCGGAAGAGGGAACGTGTCCCGTTGCGTCGAGAACCTCAGTAACATCCATTATGTGATCATGCAAGCTTTCTTCCGGAGGCCTTGTGCTGTGTCGTAACTTGTCGGCGTATGTCACAACACATTCTTCATCTGTGTTGCCAAATCGTCGGCAGGCTTCACAACGTGGGGTTTTGCAGTTTCGACGAATGTGCCCAACTTTGCTACAGCGGAGACAAAGGGGGGGCCGGCCTGGAATGAATACAAAGCTCTGCACTCCACATACGTGTAGCAGATGTGGAACGTCGCCCACGCGGACTCCATCGGCAAGAGTCAAAACCACGTGACGATTTAGGGTACGCATTTGCTCCATTTCTGATACTCTTCAGCTTTCTGCTGACATATACTTCACTTTCCCGTAAGCCTGGAGCTCATATCGAATGTAATCGTCTTCCAAACGCCCAGGAAGCCACAAAAGCTTCATTTTTACTTCCGTGGGCTCTGGGTCAATAACGAGGCAACGTCTACCTTTTACGGATAATTCTACGCACGTGACTAGTTTTCATGTTGTAACTGATGATTTGCACGTCACCATCCACACGTGCGACATATGAAATTGACCGATGAAACTTATTTCCTTCAGGTCAGTAACGTTCCGAAGGGCGTCCCTGAAGTCTTGGGCTCTGTACGGTCCACCACTTAAGTCAGCATGCAGGGAAACGGACTCCACAGCCAGCTTACCGGCAGGAAGACGAAGTAGCACAACACGGTAGTCATTGCTGCTGGCTGAAGACTGAGCAGCACCTCTGCCAGGGGCGGATAAATCCTTTCGAGTGGAGAACATGAAAAAAGCGACCGTTGGGAACGCCGTCTTCTTCTTTCTCCCCACTCAGCCACGAGTTCTATCGTTCATAGCGGGACAAAATCGCCTCTAGTGAATGCGGTGTTGCCTTAGAAATGTGCCGTTGAAGGTTATACTACGGCGCATATCGGTAATTATGACCGTGTAAGTTACAGACGTCGCAGTTTTACGAATAACGAAGTATGTTTCCGCTACATTTCTTCTGCGCTGCGCGCACACGCACGGCCATCTTGCGGCAAACAGAGATGACCGCCCCCTCGCAATGTACGGCGCTGCCCCGACACCTGGCGCGCCAATCGCCCCATGATCCCGTCCGCCTTCGTGGCGCGTCGCGGCGTGGCTGTTTGAATCGCGTAGATCGCAATGTTTGGCTCGCGTAAATTGTTTGAGTAGGCGGTGCGAACAGGGTGCGATAACGCTATCGCGTTCCACACATGAAGGCGAAGCTTAAGCGCCCTCCAATTCTTTTTTTAGCTACCGGCAGTGCTCTTGAGTTCCATCAGCATTTCGACACGGCACTGCTGGACTACAGCAAGGTGAGGAATTTTGTTTGACAGTCTGCGACCCACTTCAAGCATATTTAGGCTTACGGCACAAAAGTGAACGTATATAGTGACGCAGTTATCGAAAAACAGCTCGGCCGTCCAAGCCTAGTTAAGTTGAAATAATTACTAATACTGGGAAATGTTCAAGACGCTTTCTATCTGCCCAAGCATTCTTATGACTTATTTCTGTAGTTTTTGGCACGCTCGCAGCACCTGGCTTTGCGATGAAAAGCACTTCGGCCGTGCGACGCAGTTTTGCGTCTACTGAATCTTACCGGGACAAGTTGTGGCGCTTTCTGTCACCCCAGACATTATTGTAACCGATTTCGCTGCACTTTGGCGTAGTTTTCAAGCACAATGGCCACGCTTGGCCTAGTGGTGCAGTTAGCGGAAAGCAGCTCGGATGTGTGCCGCAGTTAGTTTCGCGTCTACTGAATCTTAGTGGTAGAAGTTCGTGACGCATTCTGTGACCGGAAAAAGTATTGTAATTCATTTAGTAACTTTTTGGCATATTTTGAGGCATGCTCGCCGCGTCTGCGGTTGTGAAGCTGTTAGCAAGAGATCAAGCTGGCCATAGTGAGCTAGTTTTGTGTGTACTGAATTTTAGTGGGACAAGTCTGTGACGCATATTATGCCCTGCAACAACATATACCTTATTTAGGTACTCACGTTTGACGAAAACGCGACGAGTGATTGCCGTGAGTGATAAAACTGAATTGTGTTGCTTGTGCCGGCAGGACGCGTAAGAGATAACACCGAGGAACTCAAGAACTTGACATTTCTGTTTTCTGAGTGACTGAACACAGGCTTCGCAGCCACGAATGTGTCTTGAGTGCTACTAGAAGTCATTCTGCGAGCTTGTAACGTGGTCTGGCTGAGCCTGTGTTGTAGCCACCTCTGTGTACCTGTCGCACTGTCGCGTCGACTGAGTCCCAGTTTTGGAAACGCGCAGTCACCCGTGTATTTGTGCTAGTAAAGAACAGGAAACAATACTTAGACAGGGAGGGATGCTTGAAAACCGAAATGTTTTCTTCCGATTTTAAGAATTGTTGGGGAGTCTATTTGCTACCAAATGTATGTTAAAGTGAATTTATCTGTAATGACGCTCATTCATCACGCACGTTTCACCTCTACACGCAATATTCCTTTTGGGTCTATATACCAAAATGATACATGCTTGTAATTTACTTTCTTTCAGGTGATGGCATCCGGTGGAGCTTCGTACGCCAACGAGTGCTGCTAACCTCGTGCCACAACTTTGCATGAATGCACAAGAATCCCGGAACCAGCATTTATGTACAGCAAAATAAAGATTTCATCATTTCAGAAGACGTCCTCACGAAATTGCATTATCACCATCATCATCAGCTTATTCATGTCCACTGCAGGACGAAAGCCTCTCCCTGCGATCTCCAATTACCCCTGTCCTGCACCAACCGACTCCGAATAGCAGCAGCAAATTTCCTAATTTCATCCCTCCATCTCGTCTTCAGCCGTCGCCCACTGCACTTCCCTTCTCTTGGTGCCCGTTCTATTACCCTAATGGTCCAACGGTTATCTAGTGTGCGCATTACATTACCTGCCCAGCGCCATTTATTTTCTCTCAATGACTATTAAAATATCGTCTACGCCCGCTTTCTAGCTGATCCAAGCTGCTCCCTTTCTGTCTCTTAAAATTATACCTAGCATTCTTCGTTCCATCGCTTTTTGGACGGTCCTTGTTCTCAAGCTTCTGTGTCAGCCTCCAAGTCTCTGCGCCGTATGTCAGCACTGGTAACATGCACTGATTGCATACTTTCCTTTTCAATGATAACAGTACACTCCCATTCAGGAGCTCACGATGTCTGCCGTATGTGATCCAACCCATTTTTATTCTGTGAATTTCCGTCTCACGGTCCGGGTTCTCTGTGGTTATTTGACCTAGGTAAACGTACTCCTCCACAGACTCTAGAGGCGGACCTGCCATCTTCAAATCTTGTTCCCTTGCCAGGGTTTTTATCATTATCTTTGTCTTCTGCATATTAATCTTCAGTCCCACTCTTACACTTTCCCTGTTAAGGTCCTCAGTAATATGTTGTAATTCCTCTGCATTGTTGCTGAATTGAACAATGTCATCGGCAAACCGAAGGTTGTTGAGGAATTCGCCGCCGATCTTTGCTCTAAGCCTTCCCAGTTTAATAGCTTGAATACTTCTTTTAAGCGCACAGTGAATAGCATTGGAGAGATTGTGTCTCCTTGCCTGATTCCTTTCTTTACAGGTATCTTCCTACTTCCCTTGTGTAGTATTAAGGTGGCTGTGGAGTCTCTGTAGATATTTTCTAGGGTATTTACGTAAGCGGTCCGTACTCCATGATCACGCATTGCCTTTATAACTGCTGGTATCTTTACTGAATGAAATGCTTTTTCGTAATCTATGAAAGCCATATAGAGAGGTTAATTGTACTCTGCGGATTTCTCGATAACCTGGTTAATGACATGGATGTGATCCATTCCTTTCCTGAAACCAGCCTGCTCCCTTGGTTGACTAAATTCCAGTGTTGTCATTATTCTGTTCGAGATTATTTTGATAAATATTTTATATAATACTGTGAGTAAGCTAATAGGCCTATATTATTGTAATGCTCTAACGTCGCCCTTTTTGTGGATTAGTATAATGTTTGCATTCTTCCAGTTTTCTGGGAACCTTGCAGTCGATATACACTTAGTATAGAGAGCCGCCGCTTACCCTAGCATTATGTCTCCTCCTCTTTGATTAAATCGACTGTTATTCCATCATCTCCTGCCTCTTCTCCCCGTTTCATGCCTTGCAAGGCCTTTCTAACCTCATCTCTAGTTCTAGGAGGAGTTTCTGTTTACTGTTCATTGGTGTTTCGAATAGAGCGCACCTGAGCCGTTTGGGTACTGTAAAGGTCGGTATGGAGTTCTTCCGCTGCTTTTACTATATCTTCGAGATTACTGATCATATTACCCTGATTAGCTTTTAGCGCATACATCTTGCTTTTTTTACGGCTTCTTCAGTCTTTCTCATGTTATAGTTTCGAATATCACTCATTTTCGACTTGTTGATTAGTTTTGACCATTCCGCGCATTCTATCTTATCTCTTGAGTTGGACACTTTCATTCTTTGTCGTTTCTATAGGTGCTTTGTTACTTGGGAGAGTTGCCTACTGTTTGCCTTGGTGCCTTGCCTCGCACTTCAATCGCTGCCTCTAAAGCCAGCCTCGTTTCGATTTCATTCATTACCTCTATGTCATCTTCATCATCTCTTCGTTCTAAGGCTGCATATTTGTTTGCAAGTACCAGCCTAAATTTGTCTGCTTTTACCCTTACTGCCTCTACGATTACATGTTTTTTCTTGACCAATTTTACTCTTTCTCTGAAAGCAGAGGACATGGCCGTTATTGAGAAATGTGTAAGCCTCACCATGTCTTCCAATCTCACTAAGGACGATAATATACCAAACAATGTCTGATAGTTCTTCGAAGAGTCCTGCTAAGCTTGCCTCACTCGAGAGGGTTCGTGTGTTAAACGTTGCAACGGTCAGTTTCCGCTGGCGGCCTGTCCGGACCCAGATATTCTTTGCACCCTCTGCTGCGTTGCAAGTCTGACCGGCGCCTTCGTCAGATGCTCCGCAGTCACTGGGGACTGAGGGCCATGTCTTCGAGGAGATCATTTCATTAGGGAGGTTCCGACCGAATACTGACCTAGAGAGGCCAATTCCAGTTCTGGTGAGTGTTGCGTTTCGCCTGCGACACGTGGTTTTGCCGGCGCGACTGCGGCGGGGCGGCAGACATTTTGGCCCGATCGTCGTCGCCGCAACGCACCCCGCCAGGTGTTTCCAGGCGCGACTGCGGCGATGCGACCGCAAAGGATCACCCTCTCCTTCCAGTCATTGTGCCTGAACCAGGCGATGCGACAGCAGGGGCACCCTCTCCTTCCAGTCATTGTGCCCGAACCAGGCGATGCGAAAGCAGGGATCACCCTCTCATTACAGTCATTGTGCCCGACCGGCAGCGCTACGACAGTGTGCTACGACATTGTGCTACGACATTGTGCTACGACATTGTGCTACGACAGCGCTACGACATTGTACGTTCACGTGCTCGTCTATTGAGGGGTTCCTTCTTGCCCTCAACTGCGAGAGTATAAAGACAGCTGCCCCCGGACGCCAAAAAGAGGGCTCCGATTTCTTCTGTTGAGTAACGTGCTCTCCCGTCTCTCTACTTCGGTCAACCTGACCGCCAACTCTTTGCGATGTTAAAATAAACAAGTTGTTTTGTTGTTACCAGTCGACTCATGCTTTGCCGGGACCTTCGGATGCTTCCAGTTGTACCCCAGGCCGCCAGGCCAACGCTACCCTTGGGGCTTGCGACCCAGGTACAACCACGGGCGTCAGCGCCGAGTTCCCAACAGATCGCGCCAGCGGTGCGATCCCAAACATCTGGTTGGCAGCGGTGAGATCGCCTCCGACTTCAAACAACTATCTGCCAGCGGTGAGATCGCGACAACGGAGGCCAGCAGCGAAGAGATGCAGTTGACTGTATGCTGAGCAGCTCAACGACGATCCGGGAGCAGTGCAACGAGCCCTGTGTGACGACTGGTTGCCTGCAGCGGAACGACTGCGCGGAATTCCTGCCTGCGAGGTTTGGTGAGTGCGGGACTTTCTTCTTCTGAGCTTTGCCAGGCTTTTGTTAGTGTCAGAAACAGAGCTGGTAATTGTGGTTGTCGTTGCTGCCGGGTTAGTTTGCGGCAAGACAATGGTGAGCAGTAGAGAAAGCAGCATTCAGAGCAGCCATGGATTTGAAGTCGTTGCGCAAACCGAAATTGTTGGAGCTTGCAAGAGAGTTGGGTCTGGATGTCTCGGACAAACTCAGAAAACCTGAACTGCTAAAGGCTATTCTGGAGTTAGAAGCTGAGGATGACGAGCTGTCGGAATGCCTTGAGACCATTGAGGAAAGGGAGACTGCAAAAAGACAGGAGCGCGAATTTAAAGAACAAAAAGAGAAAGAAAAAGAAGAGCGCGACCGTCAACACGCTTTGGAAATGAAGCGTCTCGAGATAGAGATAGAACGCGCTCGTAATGGAAGTCAGGCACACGGTGCAGGAGAACGCGTATTGTTCAAAATGACTGACCTGATGCGGCCGTTTAAGCTTGGAGAGGACATTGGTTTGTTCCTGGTTAACTTTGAGCGAACGTGCGAGAAGCAGGGGTTCTCTCGGGAAACGTGGCCACAGCGCTTGCTCACTTTGTTACCCGGCGAGGCGGCCGACGTAGTCGCTCGCTTGGATAGAGAGGAGGCAGAGGATTTCGACAAAGTAAAATCAAGTCTGCTAAAAAAGTACCGGCTGTCTGCGGAGGCGTTCCGTCGGAAGTTTCGGGAAAATGAGAAAGGCAAAAGTGAGTCATATACAGAGTTTGCGTATAGGCTTATGTCGAACATGCAGGAGTGGCTCAAAGAAGAGAAAGCGTTTGGTGACCACGATAAAGTTCTGCAGTGCTTCGGGCTAGAACAGTTTTATAGTCGGTTACCGGAGAACGTGCGATACTGGGTCTTGGATAGGCCAGACGTTTGTACGGTGGCTAAAGCCGCTGAGCTAGCCGAGGAGTTTGTGACGCGTCGGGCTCGCGGAGCTAAGGACGGTCAAAAGGATGAATTTGGCTCGAAGTTTGAGAGGCCGAAGTTCACACCCATGAGAGCAAAAGGGGACACGCGTAGTGCGGATGCGAGTGAAAGCAGTCCGACCAGACGTAAAGAGACGGCGGCAGCCAAACGCAGAAAGCGGTTCGAGATGAGGCGAGCGGGCGTTTGTTATACGTGCCAGAAGCCGGGTCACTTTTCGGCGCAGTGTCCGGAAACAACACCAAAAGTTGTGTTTTTTTCAATAGGCAGCACTGACGAGAACATGAAGCTTCTCGAGCCTTACATGCGAGACCTCCTCGTGAACGGGAAAGAGTGCCGAGTGCTTCGCGATTCCGCAGCTACGATGGATGTAGTTCACCCGTCTTATGTAGAACCCCATATGTTCACGGGCGAGTGCGCGTGGATCAAGCAAGCCGTGGAAGCTCATAGCGTGTGTCTGCCAGTAGCAAAGGTGCTTATTGAAGGACCTTTCGGAGCGCTTGAGACAGAGGCGGCAGTGTCATCTATGCTGCCACCCCAGTACCCGTACCTATTTTCAAACAGGTCCGATCACCTCCTGCGCGAGAAGGGGCTTTTGTTTGGTGAAGCTAGTGTTCAGGCCTTAACCGGATCGAAGGTTCGGGAGCTCGCTGCAAAGGCGGTAGTTGCGGGGCCGACGTTATCAAACAGCGAAAAAGGGTCAGAGGCGCAGCAAGCTGATATTCAGAGCACGCCCGAACTGAATAAACTTGAGTCTGTAACGTTAAAGGCGCCAGATACTGGAGAGGAAAATCCCGATGCGGGAAAGTTAGAAGAGCTATCTACTGATTTGCTCATCGCGCCTACGTCAGACGGACTTGATAGGTTGCTAAAAGTCAGCCGGTCGGCTTTGATAGCCGAGCAAAAGAAGGATGGTAGCCTAGAAAACATACGCTGCAATGTCAAAGAAGGTATCGCCAGGAAAACTGCGCGTTTTGTGGAAAGAGGTGGAGTCCTGTACCGGAAGTATCTAGACCGCCGAGGAGTGGAGTTCGATCAGCTGATCGTGCCTCAATGCTATCGTCAGGATCTGTTGCGCTTGTCACACGGGGGTTCGTGGTCCGGACACCTAGGAGTTAAGAGAACTAAGGACCGTCTCTTGCAAGAGTACTATTGGCCAGGGTGTTTTCGGGACGCAGACCATTTCGTGAGGACATGTGACACTTGTCAGCGGGTGGGCAAACCAGGGGACAAATCAAGGGCGCCGTTGAAATTGGTACCTATCATAACGGAGCCTTTTAGACGGCTCGTTATTGATACAGTGGGACCTCTGCCGGTAACAGCCACGGGGTACAGACACATTTTGACTGTGATCTGCCCAGCGACAAAGTTCCCTGAAGCAGTGCCGCTTAAAGAACTCAGCTCAGTTGAGATAGTCAATGCACTACTGTCCATATTTGCGCGAGTTGGTTTCCCTGCGGAAATCCAATCAGATCAGGGCACAGTGTTTACTAGCGCTTTGACGACAACTTTTCTCGAAAGGTGTGGGATAAAGCTGCTACACAGCTCAGTGTACCACCCACAGTCGAATTCCGTTGAGAAGCTCCACTCCGTCATGAAGCGCGTGTTGAGAGCGTTGTGTTTTGAACATCGAACTGACTGGGAGCTGTGTCTGCCTGGGGTGATGTTTGCTTTAAGGACCGCGCCGCATGCAGCTACGGGGTTTTCGCCAGCTGAACTGGTGTACGGTCGCTCGCTTCGGTCTCCGCTTCGCATGCTTCGAGAATCATGGGAAGGCAGGGGCGACGACCCAGTCGTGGTGGAGTACGTACTTAAGCTCCTCGAACGCTTAAGAAGGGCACAGGAGTTGTCAGGTGAAGCAATGGCAAAGGCCCAGCAGAGGGCCAAGGTTTATTATGATCGGACAGCCAGGGCCCGTCGTTTTGAGGTGGGCGATGAGGTCATGATATTGCGCACATCGCTAAACAACAAACTAGACGTGCAGTGGGAGGGCCCAGCACGAATTGTTCAGAAACTGTCGGACGTTAACTACGTGGTAAGTCTGCCAGGAAAGCGGAAAGCACAGCAAGTTTACCACTGTAATCTGCTCAAACTTTATAGACAAAGGGAAGCAGTGGTGTGCATGATGGTAAACGTTCCTGAAGAGCTTCCGGTCGAGCTTCCGGGACTAGGCTCAGTGACGAACAGGGAAGACACCGGTCAAGTCATTAGTGACCTTATCAGTAAAGCACCGCTGTCGCCCGAGCAGAAAACCGAACTACACCAGCTATTACAAGAGTTTCAAGGTCTGTTCTCTGAGAGGCCTGGTAGGACTTCTGTACTTACTCATGATATAGAACTTACCTCCCCAGAGCCAGTACGATCCAAAGCGTATCGGGTGTCACCCCGCCAGAGCGATATTATGGAGGCTGAGGTAAAGAAAATGCTACAGCTCGGTGTTATTGAGGCAGGTGAGAGTGATTATACCTCCCCTTTGATTTTAGTTGAGGTACCGGGCAAGGAACCTCGTCCTTGCGTCGACTACCGCAGGCTTAATTCCATCACTAAGGATCAAATTTATCCGATCCCTAACATCGAGGAGCGCCTTGAGAAAGTTAGTAGCGCTCAGTTTATTTCCACCCTAGATCTTGTCAGGGGTTATTGGCAGGTTCCACTTACTGAAGAGGCTAGTAGGTATGCGGCGTTCATTTCACCAATGGGAACATTCCGTCCTAAAGTGTTGAGTTTTGGTTTGAAGAACGCGCCATACTGTTTTTCAAGCCTCATGGATAAAGTGTTGCGGGGACAGCAAGAATTCGCTTTACCGTATCTAGACGACGTAGCGATATTCTCCGCATCCTGGTCTGAGCATATGGCACACTTGCGGGCAGTGCTAACCCGCCTGCGCGAAGCGGGCTTGACAGTAAAGGCTCCTAAGTGCCAGTTAGCACAGGCCGAGGTTGTCTACCTCGGTCACGTGATTGGTCAGGGTCGTCGCCGCCCCTCTGAAATAAAAGTGGCCGCTGTGCGAGACTTTCCGCAACCGCGCACCAAGACCGATATTCGGTCGTTCTTAGGTGTCGCCGGCTACTATCAGAGGTACATCCCTAGGTACTCTGATATCGCGGCTCCCCTGACGGATGCTCTAAGAAAGACAGAGCCTCAAACAGTCGTCTGGGACGAGACAAAGGAAAGAGCTTTTAGCGCCCTAAAGAGTGCCCTAACAAACCAGCCTGTGCTACGATCGCCAGACTATACAAAAGGGTTCATTGTTCAGTGCGATGCTAGTGAGCGAGGCATGGGCGTTGTACTGTGCCAACGGGAAAATGGAGAAGTAGAACACCCCGTCCTGTATGCTAGTCGTAAGCTGACCAGTCGTGAGCAGGCGTATAGCGCCACCGAGAAAGAGTGTGCGTGTCTCGTGTGGGCCGTTCAGAAATTGTCATGCTATCTAGCCGGCTCGAGGTTTATCATTGAGACGGATCACTGCCCTCTCCAATGGCTGCAGACCATCTCTCCCAAAAATGGCCGCCTCCTGCGCTGGAGCCTCGCTTTACAACAATATTCCTTTGAGGTGCGTTACAAAAAGGGGAGTCTCAACGGTAACGCCGATGGCTTAAGTCGAAGCCCCTAACGTGGGAATCAGCCTCAAAATTGTTGGTTACTGATGTTTTTCTTCCTGAGGCAGGATTTTTTTTAACATATTGCTTTTGTTTAGTGTTTCAAAGTGATGATATGCTTTCTAGTGCAATTTTCCAATTTGTGGACGCGTTCTGAGTGATGCTAGACTACTGTAAGGAACTAGGCAGTGGTATAAAAAGGGGAAAGAGCCTGGCAGGGCTTAGTGAGGGTTGTGCCGTGCTTGCTGACTGAGCGGTTGAGTTTCAGCGTAGTTCTAACGCTTGCCGGGAACGAGAACAAAAATGTGAACTCTCCCGAAGTCACTTTGCAGTGTCTCGTGCGAACCTGAACGAGAGAACGAGGCCTTCTCTGTGCGCTGCGCTCAAGAAACGTCGAGGGACGCCCGACTTCGGTTATGAGCATCATCGAGCGACATCCCTCCGGACAGCGGATGCAGTCCCCTGTCCATCGGGATCTCCTTTCCCCGGCGGGGCGGTCTGTTGCGTTTCGCCTGCGACACGTTGTTTTGCCGGCGCGACTGCGGCGGGGCGGCAGACATTTTGGCCCGATCGTCGTCGCCGCAACGCTCCCCGCCAGGTGTTTCCAGGCGCGACTGCGGCGATGCGACCGCAAAGGATCACCCTCTCCTTCCAGTCATTGTGCCTGAACCAGGCGATGCGACAGCAGGGGCACCCTCTCCTTCCAGCCATTGTGCCCGAACCAGGCGATGCGAAAGCAGGGATCACCCTCTCATTACAGTCATTGTGCCCGACCGGCAGCGCTACGACAGTGTGCTACGACATTGTGCTACGACATTGTGCTACGATATTGTGCTACGACAGCGCTACGACATTGTACGTTCACGTGCTCGTCTATTGAGGGGTTCCTTCTTGCCCTCAACTGCGAGAGTATAAAGACAGCTGCCCCCGGACGCCAAAAAGAGGGCTCCGATTTCTTCTGTTGAGTAACGTGCTCTCCCGTCTCTCTACTTCGGTCAACCTGACCGCCAACTCTTTGCGATGTTAAAATAAACAAGTTGTTTTGTTGTTACCAGTCGACTCATGCTTTGCCGGGACCTTCGGATGCTTCCAGTTGTACCCCAGGCCGCCAGGCCAACGCTATCCTTGGGGCTTGCGACCCAGGTACAACCACGGGCGTCAGCGCCGAGTTCCCAACAGATCGCGCCAGCGGTGCGATCAAAACATGAGGGAGTGTCTTTCTTCAAGCTTAATGCACCTTCCTAATTTGGTTGTACCTTGATGAGTATAGCCCCACACACTCTCGACATCTTTCGCCGGTGTCAGGCGCCACTCCAAGTCTGCAGGTGTAGTGCACTGGAGAATGTTATACGCTGATACAACATCGTTTAGAGAAATAAAGAAAAAAAGAGAAAAAAGGAAAGACAGAAAACGCAATAGGGACCGGATTTGAACGTTACACAGATTCGGCGGAGGCTTGTAAAGATCGTTCGTAATCATTTTTATTAAATAAAAAAAAACGATTTCGTGCCAAGGCCGCGCGAGGTTCAGCAGTTGAAGCGAAAAAAAAAAAGTTAATACTGCGCCGATCAGCGGAGCCAGCATGGCGTGTACCAACTGGTGTTCGAAACGCGCACGCCAAAAACCAAAAGCGGAAGGTGTTCATACCATCCGCTTGATGCGCTACAGTCAATTCGGCCGCTGGGCTGTATGGGAGAGTCCGCTCTTGTGGAAATTTCTTTCTCTGTGCGCACCGTTTCGAAGAAAAGTGGCGTAGTAATAAATGATGCTCTCTCTCGCGTAGGTTTCAGATGTATTCTGCAAGATTTGTGTGCATTTTTTCTATCCCGCATCGATTTGAACGCTGGAAAAACAAAATTGCTATTCTCGTCATATCAGAATAAACGGCTGATGACGGCGCATTTTTCGGCGACAGGCGCGAGCGGCTGCTGACCAAGCGCTTTTTCGGGGCGCCGTCTCCAGCCACTGCCGGTAATGTCGGAGCCGAGCAAAGGCTGAAGCCATAGAGTTTTTAAATAAATACCCCAGAGGGAAATGTGGTACCAGTGTCTGCGGAGGCTCTCATGAGCGTTACCTCAACCTGCATGGGAATGATGGGAAGTACAGGATTCGGATTGACTGCCATCTTTAGACTAGCGGCGTTTGGTTGCGGCTCAGTAAACGAAGTTATACTCAAATATTATCGTGTAAAATTTAATGTTATTTCTGTAGTGTCTTATTTAATGCGCAACACGTTACGTAAACTTTGTATGGCTTTGAGATTGAAGCACTGTTCACTATGGTTTACAGCAGGACACAACAGGGTATGCATCCTTGTGGAATTCTGTTCCCGATTTAGCGCCAGAGAATAATTATTAATTTATTTTTAAAACGGCAATAAGAACCGTGCATGTACTTACATAAAAATACTCATCACGTATTTATGGAAATAAAGATTTTGCATTTTAAGGAAGTCTTGCGCCCTAGAGATGAATGTTACAATTGTCTGCTACGACGCCTGCTCGCTGGGAACGTGAGACTTTTCTCGCAGATGACAGGCACTTGCGAACTCTCTCGCTCTTTCAAAAGGCTGCATCGGCGGTCAGGATTGCTGATCGTCTTCAAGTACTTTTAAGCACATATACTGCACTGCTATTGGGGATGCTTGGGGCCTGCTATGTGTACACTTCATTTTATTTTAGGTTGATGTTCCGCTTCCGAAGGGTTACGGCGCGGCTTTGCATTGACCCAATTTGCGACACTAGACTACTGCTAGGAAGCAGCACCCTTTCCTACCACAAGTAAGTTTGTGTTCTCAAAGTCCTAAAACACGAATTTTAATGACCACATAAACGAGCAGTGCATAATGAAGCCCTCAATAAAATTTGAGTTTCAAGCCACTAGAAGCACAACTGTTTATGTCTTGTATCTGTAGGGCCTTCTTTTTCCTATTCTGAGGTTTTATAATCACGTAACGCTATAGCGCCGACCCAACACGCACAACAAACCATGGTCCAAGGGCTCAAAACATTGTTTCGCCGTTTACGATGCCGCCACTTTCTCGTCAAGGCTTCGACACCACACCGCGACACAAACATCGTCCCAGCCACTGGCCAAGCACGTTATCGCCACCTTAAGCAACAGAACAAAGGCAGAGAACTTTGCGTTGCACTCTCCCACTGCAGGATATAGGAATTGCGCTTGAAGCGGAACCAAAACTGCCAAAAATACTTGTAGACTAGTTCTTTAATCAATGAATGCCAATCCGCAGCCTGTACTTCCCGTCCTTCCCATGATGGTTGAACGATCGCGGCGCCAGGTTTCCCTCTAGATATATCAAAACAAAATCTCAATAAAGAAAGGCGTCAGGCAGGGAGATACGATATCTCCAATGCTATTCACAGCGTGTTTACAGGAGGTATTCAGAGACCTGGACTGGTAAGAATTGGGGATAAAAGTTAATGGAGAATACCTTAGTAACTTGCGATTCGCTGATGATATTGCCTTGCTTAGTAACTCAGGGGACCAATTGCAATGCATGCTCACTGACCTGGAGAGGCAAAGCAGAAGAGTGGGTCTAAAAATTAATATGCAGAAAACTAAAGTAATGCTTAACAGTCTCGGGAGAGAACAGCAATTTACAATAGGCAGCGAGGCACTGGAAGTCGTAAGGGAATACATCTACTTAGGGCAGGTAGTGACGGCGGATCCGGATCATGAGACGGAAATAATCAGAAGAATAAGAATGGGCTGGAGTGCGTTTGGCAGGCATTCCCAAATCATGAACAGCAGGTTGCCATTATCCCTCAAGAGAAAAGTATATAATAGCTGTGTCTTACCAGTACTCACCTACGGGGCAGAAACCTGGAGGCTTACGAAAAGGGTTCTACTCAAATTGAGGACGACACAACGAGCTATGGAAAGAAGAATGATAGGTGTAACGTTAAGGGATAAGAAAAGAGCAGATTGGGTGAGGCAACAAACGCGGGTAAATGACATCTTAGTTGAAATCAAGAAAAAGAAATGGGCATGGGCAGGACATGTAATGAGGAGGGAAGATAACCGATGGTCATTAAGGGTTACGGACTGGATCCCAAGGGAAGGGAAGCGTAGCAGGGGGCGGCAGAAAGTTAGGTGGGCGGATGAGATTAAGAAGTTTGCAGGGACGGCATGGCCACAATTAGTACATGACCGGGGTTGTTGGAGAAGTATGGGAGAGGCCTTTGCCCTGCAGTGGGCGTAACCAGGCTGATGATGATACGAATATGAAACTCTAGGTTGAAGCCCTTTCTGGTACACTCTACACTCTAAGAACAGTTCACACCCTTTGGCGTGCCCCTTCTGCCACACAACAATACACTCTAAGAACTGTTTACATCATTTGGCTTGCCCCTTCTGCCACACAAATATAATCGTCATCTGCCTTGATGCGTTTCCTTTCTTTATCGCTGCAAGCCCGGAACTTTCCAGTGACGAACGGCACGCGCGTTATCAGAAGGGGCACTCCAAAGGGTGTAAACTGTTCTATGCTGATAACGCGCGTGCCGTTCGTTACTGGAAAGTTCTGGGCTCACCGCGATAAAAAAAGGAAACGCATCAAGGCAGATGGCGATTATTTTTGTGTGGCAGAAGGGGCAAGCCAAAGGGTATAAACTGTTCCTAGAGTGTTATCGCCATCTGCCTTGATCAGTGTCCTTTCTTTAACGCCGTGAGCCCGGAACTTTCCAGTAACGAACGCCATGCGCGTTGTCAGCATGACATAGCATTGCTGACAGAAAAGTAGCGGGCGCGGTGTTTTCAAGAAAGGAAAAGTAAGCAAACCAGATGACGATTATCGTTGTGTGGCACATATACGCTCCAAAGGATGTAAACTTTTTAAAGTGTGTAAGTGAAGGGAACGCGCGGCGCTGGCGATGTTTTTACAAATCACCCATGAAAGCGCAGTAATCGCGGCGCATTAGGGCACGCAGAGCGCGCTGTCACGTGGTATTTTTTAAACTCCGCGCACTTTGCTCCCCTTGCGCCCCCATTGTGGCCCCGTTGGGTAATATTTGTGGAGCTCCACAACTTTCCTAATAACGTCTGAACATTTAAAGCTACATTTAAGATGGTAATTATTTTTCTCGAATAATTACACAATAAAGGCGAGAAAAAAGTGGTATGTAAGCTTACATAAACGCTAACAACGGTCACGCGCTTTCTGCTCGGAAGAACGCATAGGTTTTTGAAGAATCTTGGTCCAAGTTAGCTGGGCCAATATATATATATATATATATATATATATATATATATATATATATATATGGTGAGCGCTAGCTGTATGGTATTCATCGTCCTCTTTAAGTATATATATCCTCTATATATCCTGACTCATGATCATCGTCAACGCTTTGTATCGTAGGTACTGACTGAGTGGCAAGCGCGGTTGCGTTGCAATACAAGGGCTGTGTCTGCGCACGTGACGTGGCTTACAAGTTGGGGAGCGTGCGTTGGTTCTGCAGTCCTCGTGCTCTTCTAGACAGCCCTGGAGCTTCGCTGTGGTCGCCGGTCGCCGTTCTCAGCAGTCATAGCACTAACGGAGGAACTGACTTCTGCACCAGTACCCTTCAAAAGACCTCTTATTGGCCACCTGTCAACACCTGACGTTACCCTCTAGCTCAATATGTGCAGAGACGGCCACGGGTACATGACACCTCCGTCACGCTCAGCGGGATTCTTGTTGCCGATCGAGCTTCCTTACTGACCGTGTGAGCAGAATCGGATGGATATCTGCGGGTCTTTCCAACGCCAACATCTAGGGCAAGCTGATCTTCATGGCCACTGACTACGCTATCCACTGCCCGGAAGCAGAAGCCCTACCGGTGGTGCTGCGAAAGTAGGCAAATTGTTTGTCGAATAATACAAACGCGAGTTAATGACATCTTAGTTGAAATCAAGAAAATGAAATGGGCATGGGCAGAACATCTAATGAGGAGGGAAGATAACCGATGGTCATTAAGGGTTACGGACTGGATCCCAAGGGAAGGGAAGCGTAGCAGGGGGCGGCATATAGTCAGGTGGGCGGATGAGATTAAGAAGTTTGCAGGGACGGCATGGCCACAATTAGTACATGACCGGGGTTGTTGGAGAAGTATGGGAGAGGCCTCTGCCCTGCAGTGGGCGTAACCAGGCTGATGATGATGATGATGATGATGATGATGATGATGATGATGATGATGATGATGATGATGATGACCACTGCGACATGGTGCCCGAAAGTGCTGATCATGGACAGCTGATCTGTGTTTACGGCTGATCAAGCCATTCCAGAATACACTTAGACAACTCGCTGCTGGGTGACCGTATACTACTCGTAGAAGAATGCCATTACATATAGCGTCCTAATAACACTCTTGCAGCGATGTTATCCACGTTCGTCGACGTCGAATAGAAAACATGCGATGCCGTCCTTCCGTGCTTTACCTTCGCTTACAACGTGGCGGTGCAACAATCATTGCCGATCGCAACCTTCAAACTGGTTTACCGATGGAACCCGATGACGACTCTCGACGCCATGCTGTCGGCAATCACCGACGACGAGAATCACATGGTCGCCGCCTGCCTGCAGGCATCCGAAGCACGCAACTCTTCGTCCACACATAAAGAGCCAGCAAAGGACCAGCAGTCGAAACCACAATCTTTGACGATGTTAAGTGGAATACCAGCCGCGTGAGCATGTTTGGGTTTCGCACCCTATGCGTCACGAGTCCTTCTTGAGAAGCATTTGCGCCGCTGTTTCCAACACGACAAGATAATCCAACGTAATGGCTTAATGGACTATGAGGTCCTCCCAGACGACATCTTGAAATCCCAGCGACGCCCCGCACAATCTCAAATCTTCAACGTTCTGCGCCGGAAGCATTTCTGCGCCCGCTCACAAACATTGGGACTTTGTCTCGCTTCGTTGCTTTGATGTCTTTTTCCTTTTACTACGGGTGCTTTCGCTTATTGCTTCTGTAGTTGTGTGCAACATCAGGACAATGCTCCTTAACAAAGGGCATTGATTAGAGTGCATTATTTATATATGTCCGGTCGCCGAATTTCTACGGCCAAAAGAGCAGGACGCACCTGCAAGTCTCGGAAATTTATCGCACGCTATATATATTTCTATACAACCTATATTTCTATATTTCTATACCCAACCTGATTCAACCCAGCTACAAGAAATCTGTTAATTGCTGGAAGGCACGAGGTCACCAGCGATTACGATGAAATCTCTGAAGAGTCATGTGCAAAAGCTGACGCGGTTGGCCCTCTTATCAGTTTTTGGACAATCGCCAACTGTGCTCGCCCCTATCTTGGTGCTTGATTGTTACTTGTTTTTCTTGGCGCTTGATCGCTAAATGAAATGTTAGTTATATGATTCGCAGTTATCGCTACTGTGTTCTTCAATAACGCAACTCGACAACGTAAACCCACGAAACCTTTGCACTTACCCAAAGATGGAAAATTTGAGAAGGGCTTGCTTCCTATTTCTGGAGAAATTTAGCTGTGTGAAGATTTCACCGAAGTACGAAAGTGGACAGGATTGTAAGCTTGTCAACCTTCCTAAGACACCGAGTATGCAATGAAGAAATTAAATGAAGATGACCGATCGCCCGATTTCTTGCTCTTTGTTAAAGTTCAAAACACCACGATGAAATAAATCTGTTTTGCATATGGAAAGCGGTGTGCGCTTAAGTCACTTGAGTCATTGTTAGAGATTTCTATAACAATGTTACATGCTCAAAACACCTCTAGTTTTCCGTCAGATATTAGCAGTATCGCCAAATTCTGCCTGCAGTGCTATAAATAAACGCACGAGCGATGGCGTGAGCGAATATCCCTCCGAAAGCATCGCCTCATAAGAATCTAACGAGGAAGCAACGATTGGAGGCATCCCACCACGACTCCGAACGTCGCTCGTCGAACTATCTATCCCGTGCGTCACGTGACAATTTTAGACAATCTTCCGTCCGGTGACAGCGTTCTTTCAACCGCTGTGTTGCGTTACGCCACATTCTGTATTGGTCCATGCTTTCTCCTAAACTGCAAAGTTGGTAGAGCCCGCCCAGAATGCTGTCCTATTACATCGATATGAAAAGGGAAATAAACGTTGAAGAATACACTAGTTGCCGTGCGAAAAAGTAGACACTGCACATTCAGCGAAATGGGAGTAATGTTATTTCAGTCGATAAACGTTGGCGAATATACCGCAGTATATTTTCTTTCGCATTTTTACGTTAGCTTAGCATTACCGCCTAGCCTTAGTCTGCTCCAGTCCATTCTTTGGCAGCCCGACAGGCTACCATAAATGCAACCCTATATCATATCTATATCAAATCATATATGCAACCGTAAGCGTCACGAAGATTCCATACATTGAAGCTGCAACGTTGCACATATACTTTCTAGTCAAAACATCAAGACACTGTCCAAAACTCGCTCTGCCATTAGCGAGCAGAATAAGGCGGATTAAGGAAATCAATATAAGAAAAATTGTAAACGCTTGCAGAACCATCGATGCAATCGATGCAATCAATGATAACATGTTATTTAAAGGGGCGTGTTCGTTTAATGAACGAAATGTGCAATATTTAGAATAAGGGAAATGGAAAAAAGAAAACACACTGAAACACTCCCTCGTGTGATCCCTGCTCGCCTTAATTTCGCAAAGACAAGAAAAAGCCGCGCATTTCCTCTTTACAACGTCCGTTTCCATGAACATTCATAATAACCTAATGAAAACGACTTTGTTAATTCTAAAGAACAACGCGCCACTTTCCGCCAGTAATATCTAACCAGCTGTACCTCCAATATAAAAAAAAACAATATTTACACAACAATATTTGTAAAAGGTATTTTATTTCAGGCCAGACTGCCATCCAGTGCATGAATACTGTGCAATGGCTACATTTAGGGCGCAGAGATATTCACTTCTTTCTCAAGTTGTGGATGCCACCTCCTCCCACACCTCCGCCGAGGCTAGCGAGAGCGTTATTCGGAGCCATGACGATCAAAGCTGAAATGTAAAAAAAAAATCACTTGGAGGTCCAATAAGCGCATTGGCAATGATATCGCATCTTGCAAATAGAGTGTAGTTTCTACAAATAAATTAGAAGCTGCATTTATACAAGGAGAACTTTAGAACAAATGTTCAGTTCTCAGATTAAGCAATAGAAATATTTTTCGAGTAAATAACGAGAAATTTCCACATGAGCAAAAGAAAGCTCTAATTGCATTCCCTCTTGATCATGACAGCTGCATATCTTTTACGTTCGCTACCTGGTCACAGCTTCCCCGCGAGACGCCAAACAAATTTTTCGCTCTTCAATACACCCACCAGGCCACTGTGTTGCTCACAGTGTGCCACGACACCTAGCGCTCCCGGAAGGCAGTAGCTGATGATTTCCTGTTAATGCTTAGACACCACAGCAATATCTCTAGGCTCCAACTGACACTATGGCGGACATATCTTTCATATTTCACATTTACTTTCATAAAGTTTTACAGAATTCAAATTTTAAGGCATGTGAAGAGAACTGTGAGAATACGTATAGACGAATGCAAAAGGATTGATTGTTCTAAGCTAATACCATTTATTCCTGCTGCTGTACAACCTCTTTACCAAGCGCACAAGTGATAAATATTGTTCTCATGAACAGATAATGCTTAGTATAATAGCAGATAGAAGAGTCGAATTCAACTTACAAAGAATGTCCTAAACTATGCCACACCTTCGGGGTATACCTTTATGCGTTTCTTACTGTGTAATCTTAATTTTAGTGCTTAATATTAAGTTAATACAATTATTGGGAACTTACGCAATATTTATGGCAGAAAGAATATATGTTCAAAGCCTTATCAGCAATAAATGATCAATAACGTTCCACTAAATATAATTGCACCAGAAGGGACAGTGGTGGAAAATTTCTTGAAACATATCATTAGAAAAAACATGAAATGCAAGTGTCTGATCATAGAATACGTTAGCTGGCTTCGCTGTAAAGTTCATCGAATTGCATTGCTCTTTTTACTTCAGCATTCATTTCTGATCAGAAGTATTACTTCGAGAAACAGCGCCTTTGCAAGGGCCCCAGCAAAGCATATGATCCTCCTTGCACAAGCAATGGTGAGGTAGGTTCTTATTTTTCTGTAGTCCTCAAGGTTCAATAAAATATAGCGTACACTTCGTGCGGATAATATGTCAGAGAAAAAAAATGTGAAGTGTTTTTTTTTGATGACTCAATATTAAGCGACAAGTTATTATAGAGTTTTTTATGTGTCCTCCATCTACCTCAAATCTTAAGTTTTCTGGCTTTGTAACTGTAGTGCCTCATATTATTGCGCTATGGAGTAAAATATAACACCAAAATACGAATACAATAGTTATGTTTACCAATTACGATTGCGGCAGCCACCAGAAGGTCCACTCCAAACAGACGGTTCATGTTGCCTTGCGCTGCAGAAGTCTACATTGTGTCACCATATCACATGCAGTGGTAAAGTGCACTGACTTCCAATTTATAACCCTTTTTCTCCAAACACCGAAAGCGCTATCATAATTCCGTAATTGCAGTGCAGCAAAATACTAAGAAGTTCGTTGTTTTTAGATTTTTTGACACATAGACCAAGCCCATTCACGTGACCCGAGAATACCCAAGCGAGAAACCTGCAAACAATGTTTCACAACCACGCATGCATCACGCAGTTCCAGCTTCTTCTGTGAAATAGGAAAATACAGCCTAGGTTTCTATTTGTATTTTGCAATCACGCTACTAAGTTCCCGATTGTTTGGGTGTGAGACACACTATTTTGTATTCTAGTTTAACACCTTTGTTTTATCGCACCGCTTATTCATATCTAAAGAGACCATGTCTCCTGATTAGAGTGGGCCTAAAGTATTGTATTATGATCTATATGATGATTTCGGAACTCTCCAAATTTAAAAACTATATTTCCCAAATGGAGCAGACCATAAATTTAAACCTTCAATTTCTACATTTTTAGAAAAATAATAATACCGTCATATGCCTTTGAGTATTATTCTAATCAACGCGGCCATTTTGTATATAAGTTTTGAAATGGAACCTCACAGGTCGCTACATACATTTACACGTTCTTTAGTTTAGGTAGAATACCTGTCACGTATAAAGTCTTATATGGAAACTATCAGAGCTCTATATGTTTTATGAAGTATACCATAAAAGATTTTCGTTCTTTTCCAAGAACGCTTTAAACTAAACTGGCATACGTAGCAGCTGCTCTCTCAATGAAACTTAAGAGCAAGCTTTAGCTCTAATACTCGTATCTAAATAAATGTAAAAGCAGAAATCGTCCTTCTCGGCATCCACTACACCAAAGATGACCAGGTGTGTTGCTATGAAAACTAAACATAAGTTCTAGTTACTTTTTGTTTCCTATTTTTGATTTTCGTCGTACATATTTCTCTAAATATTGGCGAAAATCGAGAATTTTCAGAACAGCAAACTGTCAGTTGTAGAACTATGTAACCTAGCAATGAAAAATGATATCACACTTCTGTAAGTCGCATTTAATAGTTCGTCTAAACCGGAAAAATTGATATTGAACACCATTATGTAAAAACATCTAAAAATCTAAAATATCTAAAAAAGAACCCTTGTATATAACTTAAACACATTCACGTAATATATAGTTTGACATACTAAATTTGCCCGCTTGGAATAATTTATTATACTTCGTTTAAAGAATTGCGATATCTTTTCTTGACGCAGAGCCATTCAGGTGTAAACGTCGTGCTTCTACATTTTTAGCAATTTTCGAAATTTGAAAATTGCTTTAATGAAATTCAAGCTCTCAATCGATAATTTGTTTCCAGCTATCAGAATAACTTGGCTTTATCTCTCAAATGCAGCGAATATCATTAAAATCGGTCCAGGGGCTATCTGAATAAAGTGTTTTAAGGTTTTAAATGCATTTGAATAGGCAGCGTCGGAGTTGGGCCCGCGTTAAAGCATCTTTTTCAGTGCCATGAAAAGCTTAAGATATTGCATTATACCGAAGTTAAATAAGAAAATGTTTGCTCACCAGTGGGTCTCTCGAAACAAGCGTCTGAAATGCGGCTAGGTGAACTTTAAAACTTTGAGGTCTCTCTTATATAGTGCGAAATCTCGTTCGCGATTTTGGTTTGTGCAGCTGTGGCGAGTAAAATAAAATTTTTTGCGGAATGTTTCTGTGATGAAAATTTGAGATTCCCTTCACAATAGCAAACGTTTGTTAAAGAACGTTCATGAAATGTCAGAAAAGAAGGAAAATAAACAAGTCATCCCTGCACCAATAGTACATTATGAAAAACGTAATTATGGCGAAGATAAATTTTCGATTATTGCTTCAAAGAGAAAGTAATTATTTCTTTTCTTACAGAGGGCGAGTGAATGTCCTTGAACCGACCGCACAGGCTTGCCTTGTATTTTTTTTCTGTAAAATACCGTGAGTGTATAGCAGCTTCACCCAAGCAACGATCCCATCAAACCATCATTACTTGCTCTCTATGAATTATATATTGTTTTTGCAATTTCGGTGCATCCGCCATTGTACCGCTTATGTAATATAATTTTACATCCTGGGTAGGTCAGCAACAACATATAACCGCAACGTGACGCGAAAAACTGCTGTAAAATAGACAGGAAATGTGCCGGTCAAAGTTCGCTCGTATGGTATATTGATTTACAATTCCTAGTTTTACTGCCTACATGTAAAAAACAAAAGCAGGTCGTTGCCCGTGACCTCTTTTCTGACCCTTGTTGAAGATCCTCGCTACACAGCAGCGACCAAACGAAGGCGTAGAAGAAAGCCCGCTATAATCCCAGCGTCATTGTACTCTACAACGCTAATAGAACATGGCATTTTGGTACCGTGTATCGGCCTAAATAACGGCGTGTAACAATTGAAGGCACTTAGTGATGCCGCAACACATACAACGGTCGAACCCATAAAAATCGTGTTTCTAAAAAATAAAAAATAATAATATTTGTGATCACAACGTGAAGTGTGTGATGATCACTGAGCTGTGAAGGCACAATTACATATTGAAGAATAAGAAGGGGAAGGAAAGAGTGTCTTCATGTCAACGGAGCTTATCCGACATACAGCGGGTTTCAGCTAATTAGTTGCTTGTTTTGCATAATGATTTACGATCTTGGAGGTCATTTTTGAAGCAACTTTCCTAGCTTAGATTTCCCTAAAAGGTGACTGATTTTAATGGAAGTCGCTAAAAATGTCATCATCATCATCATCATTAGCCTGGTTACGCCCACGGCAGGGACAAAGCCTTGCCCATACATCTCCGACTACCCCTGTCATGTGCTAATTGTGGGCATGTTCTCCATGCAAATTTCTTAATTTCGTCCGCCCATCCAAGTTTGTACCGTCCCCTGCTACGCTTCCCTTCCCTTGGAATCCCGTCCATAACCCTTATTGACCATCAGTTATCTTCTCTCCTCATTACATCTCCTGCCCGTGGCCCCCACCCCCATTTCTTTTTCTTGATTTCAACTAAGATGTCATTAACCCGCGTTTGTTCCCTCACCCAATCTGCTGATTTCTTATCCCTTAATGTTACACCTATCATTCTTCTTTCCATATCTCGTGGCGTCATCCTCAATTTGATTAGAACTCTTTTCGTAAGCCTCCAGGCTTCTGCCCCGTAGGTGAGTACTGGTAAGACACAGCTATTATATACTTTTCTCTTGAGGGATAATGGCAACCTGCTGTTCATGATCTGAGAATGCCTGCCAAACGCACCCCAGCCCATTCTTATTCTTCTGATTATTTCCATCTCATGATCCGGATCCGCCGTCACTACCTGCCCCAAGTAGGTGTATTCCCTTACGAATTCCAGTGCCTCGCTGCCTATTGTAAATTGCTGTTCTCTTCCGAGACTGTTAAACATTACTTTAGTTTTCTGCAGATTAATTTTTAGACCTACTCTTCTGCTTTGCCACTCCAGATCAGTGAGCATGCATTGCAATTGGTCCCCTGAGTTACTAAGCAAGGCAATATCATCAGCGAATCGCAAGTTACTATGGTATTCTCTATTAAACTTAATGCCCAAATCTTCCCAATCCAGGTCTCTTAATACCTCCTGTAAAGACGCTGTGAATAGCATTGGAGAGATCGTCTCTCCCTGTCTGACACCTTTCTATATTGGGATTTCGTCGCTTTTTTATGGAGGACTACGGTGGCTGTGGAGCCGCTATAAATATCTCTCAGTATATTTACTTACGACTCGTCTACACCGTGATTCCGTAATGCCTCCATGACTGCTGAGGTTTCTACTGAATCAAAAACTTTCTCGTAATCAATGAAAGCTCTATATGAGTATCGGTTATAATCCACACATTTCTCTATGACCTGATTGATAGTGCGAATATGGTCTATTGATGAGTAGCCTTTACGGAATCCTGCCTGGTCCTTTGGATGGCAGAAGTCTAAAGTGTTTCTGATTCTATTTGCGATTACCTTAGTTAATAATTTGTAGGCAACGGACAGTAAGCAGATCGGTCTATAATCTTTGAAGTCCTTGGCGTCCCCTTCTTTATGGTGGAGGATTATGCTAGCGCTCTTCGAAGATTCCGGTACGCTCGAACTCATGAGGCATTGCGTATACAGGGTGGCCAGTTTTCCTAGAACAATCTGCCACCATCCATGAACAAATGTGCTGTCACCTGAACCTCCCCAGCTGCCTGTCCTCTTTGCATAGATCCCAAGGCTTTCTTTACTTCTTGCGGCGTTACCTGTGGGATTTAGTTACCTGTAGATTATTCTCTCTTCCATTATCGTCGTGGGTGGCACTGGTACTGTAGAAATCTCTATAGAACTCCTCAGCCATTTGAACTATCTCATCCAGATTAGTAATGACATTGCCGGCCTTGTCTCTTAACGCATACATCTCATTATTGCCTATTTCTAGTTTCTTTTTCACTGTTTTAGGCTTTCTCCGTTCCTGAGAGCTTGATCAATTCTATCAATATTATACTTCCTTATGTCAGCTTTCTTACGCTTGTTGATTAACTTGGAAAGTTCTGCCAGTTCTATTCTAGCTGCAGGGTTAGAGGCTTTCATACATTGGCGTTTCTTGATCAGATCTTTCGTGTCCTGTGATAATTTAATGGCATCCTTTCTAACGGAGCTACCACCGACTTCTATTGCACACTCCTTAATGATGCCCGTAAGATTGTCGTTCATATCTTCAACACTAAGGTCCTCTTCCTGACTTAAAGCCGAATACCTGTTCTGTAGCTTAATCCGGGATTCCTCTGGTTTCCCTCTTAGCGCTAACTCATTGACCGGCTTCTTATGCACCAGTTTCTTCAGTTCCCTCCTCAAGTCTAGGCTAATTCGAGTTCTTACCATGCTATGGTCCCTGCAGCGCACTTTGCCGGGCACGTCTATATATTGTACGATGACAGGGTTAGCTGCGAGCATAAAATTATTTCATTTGTACTCTCGCAATTCGGGCTCCTCCACGTTCACTGCCGGAAATCCCGCTTTCGGAAGAAGGTATCCATTATCCGCATATTATTCTGTTCTGCAAATTCTACTAATAACTGTCCCCTGCTATTCCCAGAGCGTATGCTATATTCTCCCACTGACTTGTCTCCAGCCTGCTTCTTTCCTGCTCGGGCATTGAAGTCGCCGATCAGTATTGTGTATTTCGTTTTGATTTTCGTTTTTCGGTGGGTAAAGTCAAAACAAAACGATAACGAAATGAAATACGCTGAAAATATATCCAGTGACTAAAGGGAAACCTTTGTCGTTAAACAGAGAATAAAGTTGCGAAATGTGGCAACAAATTGGTTGAAAAGGGAACATTGATTTCAAAATTTTAAATAATATAAAACAAGGGTAATTCACATTATCTAGGATGGTTGATTGACTCCTTTAGCAAACACGGCATTACGCTATCGGTGGAAGATAAAAGTGGTTTGAACTTCGCGACAGCCACCTCTGCAATGGAGCCTGGCAAGCTCCATACGGCGTACATGTACGCGGCTCGTACAACCAACAACCGAATCCCCTTACTACTTTGTACGGTCAGCCGGGCGTGATGGGAAACTGCGCATATCTCAAAGCCCGAAAGCCATCCTAGGTGCCCACTGAGGAGATAGCTTGTAAAGCTACCTTGTAAAGAATGAATGACGGCCGTTGATTCCGATCATTTGGATGCCACATCACGCATTCAAACGGGAATCCAACTGGTTTCACCAACACTCCGCTTACACCTGCAAGCGACGACTTCGTAGCCGCAATCTTGGCGCACCGGCACGGTGATAAGCTTGGTCCTTGATGTTAAGTGAAAGCTTTTAATATTCTTGCCACCCATAATTGCGACTTCATCAGCTACCTCGACTCTATTTCTTCCGTTTTTACCCCCCTGCTTTAGCAATGTGCTCAGACGTCTTTCCACCGATTTTGGGTCCGCTCCTTCCTTAAGAAAATCGTTCATTCATTCATTCATTCATTACCTTCAATATGGCTGCGGAGAGTAGTATCTCTACGTTTAGGTATTAACCCCCTGTTTTACATGGACTCTTTGATTTAAAAACAATGTTCCTGTGTTTCATATGGCTAGGCGTCGCCTTAATAATTTCGGAGCAACGGCATAAAGCGTGGTGTGCAATTTTCGATGGGGGTCAAAACAATAGAGGGCCCTTCGTTCCGCTTCTACACCCGGAGCTCAACTCCTTGAGCTACTATTAGCCCCTTTGACGGTAGACCATTCTCGTCGGTAAATGTGAAAGGCAGGAAGGTAAGACGCGTCCCGGAAATGAAGCATCCGGATTAACCCTGTAATCGAAAGCTGGGCCTATGCCAAGGACCCACAATACAGAGCATCTTCAAGTCGGAATCAGCTAAAAGGAGGAGATTAAATGAAACTCTTTCAAACGGATAGGGTTTTGCTTATCCTAGGAATATCTTTGTGGAATTTCACTTCTTCGCAATCAGCGCAAAGCTTATTATTTAGCTTTGAAATTCCTAGTCTATTTCATTCACACTCCTACTCTATCTCATAGTATTCACTCAATGAAAATGTAGCACTTTTATACTGCCACGCTGAAGTGATCTGAAAGACGAGGTAGTTCCAAGCGAGTTAGTCCCGATTCTGCATCATTATTTCGCGAGTTTGCGTTGGGAAAACAACTAGGAAAAGACGCTCATGGACGCCCACGTGTTGTGAAACGAAAGCATTGTCGTCCCTTTTGTGAAATATTTTTCCTCGCGTTCCTTGTTCGCCAAGCAGTCATCTGAGGTTCTAACTATGTCTCGGTAAGGCCACATGAAAAGGCACCGGCTTGCCGCTGACACACAAGATTTAAAGCATATCTCAGCGCCGTTCAATTCGATATTATTGTTTATTATTTACTAAGCTCATTTTACACACTCTAGACTAGCGGCAGCTCTTCTTCATTGGCTACGTCCCACGTTCATTCAGGCTGAGTCGTGGAGCCGCCAAGGCATCAGGAAGCGTTCTAATATTGCATGCTGGAGGGCAGGTTTCGATTCCCACCGAGACCGAAATTTAAAAAATTTTATTTTCAAAGCCAATAATTCACTTTCTAAGGTATCCGCGCTGAGCAAGCTTTCACGTGTATTTAGTCGTGGCGCGGTCGGTCAGATTTAGTGCCATCGCAAGGTATCATCCAACGACTAGTAAGCCAGATTATCACGTAGTTGGTCTTGGAGTTCTGAGCAGTTAATGATGTTAAATGAATATAGGTCGAAGCACCCAGTAACTAAACACGAAGTCGTCCTTCGCCTCAGTCCGATCTATCTATCAGGACATCTTTTTATGAGACTTTACACAGCAGCGCATTCACGGTTGGCCGAATGTCATCGAGAATGCACGCCAGTAAATTGCTTATCTCGCGCAATCTGTCTAGGTATCGCTGTTTCGCTATTGAATCGGTGACAACATTCTGCAAATTTCAAATAGGCTGGCGTATCTTGAGCCAATGGATAACTTTGGAACAGTGGATGACCACTAAAGAAATTTCACAAGGTGGAGCTGCTGCTCCCGTGTGGCCTCCATGGCACGCTGGACCGCCGAAATTTAGTCTTGAAGTTCTGAGCTGAGCAGCCCTCAAGGCGGAAGCATTAGAGAGGTGAGTGACAAAAAAGCGTTTCTGTGAAAAGATGCACTTATAAAAGGACGAGACGAGAGGGGGGTTAACCGAAGGTGGCGATGTTTATTAGTCATATCATAAGTCATATCAGTGTTTGTTGGCTTCTTATGATATGACCTATAAGTGGAGTTATATAATGTACCAATACAATTACAATACAAATTTATTTAACAAATCAAATGAGTAGATGTAACCAAACTACAAAACAATGTAAAATGACTAGATGATACAGGCAGGCACAAGCAAACAAGAAGAAACAACCAAAAATAGCTTGAGGTAACGAACAATTAGGTACTGCTAGTTAAAGCATTCTTGAAGAGCTGATGATATGTAATTTCTGCAGTAGTGGTAGGAAGATGGTTCCACACCTCGCAGATCCTGAAAAAAAATAAATACTGAAAAGTAGTGGTCCTACAAATGTAACGGCTACTTTATATCGGTGGTCAATGCGTGATGATACATACTGGTGAGGAAAGCTGAAATCATTGTGCAGTGAACGATGGTGAAATATGCAATGAAAACGACACAAGCGATGAATCTTACTGCGAGATGCTAGTGATAGTAGTTCAAGGCACGATTGCATTTTATTCACACTTGCGGCCCGAGCACAATTAGACATATTAAGACGTGCGGAGTTATTTTGAAGTGTTTCGTGTGAGTAGATTGGATCGTCAAGGAAAGGGTCCCAAAAAGAGGTGGCGTTTTCCGCCTTCGAACGAATTAGTGTTTTATAAAGTAAAGTTTAAGAACCTAAGGAACGCGTGAGAAATGCCGGCGAAGATGTGCAAGTGTTTTGTTAGCGCTGGCGATTATGGATTCAATGTGTTCCTTCAAGATTAGTTTTGAGGATATAGGGACGCCACGATATCTACATGACGATACAAACTTTCAAAGGAAAGTTATCAAGAAGATATGAAACATTTGCAGTACTAGGTCTAGTTACGCGCATGACTTTGCCTTTTTTAGTGTAATTCTAAGCCCCAAGTCTTACACCAAGCGGACACATCATAAAGATCAGACTGTTAAATAGTAGTATTTATTATAAGTATTTCTCGAAATATTACACAATCATCTGCAAAAAAGTTGATATGGAAAGAGAAGCAGGAAGGTAAGTCGTTAATGTAGATTAGGAAAAGGAGACGGCCAAGCACCGATCCTTGTGGAAACACGACTCGGAGGAGAGTCAGTGTTATTACCAGAGACAAAGTGGGCACAATTTAGTATAAAAAAAACTTCAAGCCGTGCAAGCAATTTGCAATCCAAATATAGTAACTGCTACTTATGTAAAAGGAGATTAAGGCGTACTTTATCGAAGGCTTTTGAACTCTATAGATATACACAGTCAGCTAAAGAAGAGCGAGCGAAGATAGCGTGAAGACTGTGAGTGAAAGTGAGTTGAGTATCACATGAGAATGTTTTGCGAAATCTATCTTGTGAAGGCGAAAAAAAATGAATTCGATTCAAGAAAAAGAAACAAGATTTGAAAATAGATTTGTCTCGAAAATTTTACATGGAATGCTAGTTAGAGAAAAAGGGTGATAATTCACAGGCGAGTGTTTATTACTAAACTTGTGTAGCGGAACCACCCTCCCGATCTTCCTGTCAGTGGGGAATACATTTTTCTCTAGTGAGTGTTGAAAACTTGTTGTTACTATAATTGATGAGTAACAGACTGTATTTATAAGAATCCTAGGAATAATGGAAACGTACCCAGGAGAGGAGGATGCTTTTAAATTTTTATAGCTGTGACGACGCCATTGTAGTCATTTATAATGGGAGACATTACTATTAGTCCTAAAGGTTTAACATGAGGAAGCATTGTATGAGTTGTTGCAGGGAAGTTGCGAACAAAGACTTCATTTAACACATGGGCACACTACACTGTACATCAGGTATAGTATTCCCTACAGAATCAACAAGACTCATTGCTCTATCACTTTTAGGATGAACCACGCGTCAGAACTTTTCTGAATCGGGTGTGAGCATTGAAGGTAACGTGTCATTTAGAAAAAGTATCTTTAGCATTCTTTATGGCTGCTATGTACACGGCAGAAGCTTGTTCGTAGGCTGCCTAGCGGCCGTCATCTAGGGACTGTATTGCTGAGCGGTGTGTGCGTTTTTTCTTATTCGACAAACCTATTGTGTGGTGGTTGTACCATAGTGAATCAGCATTTGCAATTATCATGTCAGTTGGTGCGAATTTTTTTATCTCTTGAAGCTTACATAAAAATAAATCCCAATTTGTTTGTACCGTTCGCTCTTCAAAACCATCGAGAAAGCCGTCAAGGAAAGTGTAAGGTTCCTGGTTGATTAGTTCGAATTTCACACTTTATTAATCTTTTGTTACTTTAGGTTGTTGCATTTTGGACGTGAAATGTTAATGCGAAATGATAGATTGGAGCGGTCCCCTATACCGTGCGGGTAAAAATGAGGGTCAAGACTCGCGTTTCTTTATAGCGTTGCTGGCGGACTTCTACGACTTTGCTTATACCAGAAAACTCGAGGTTCCTCGAGCATGTCACACAGTTAGAAAAATCTTGTCTGTATGTGTTTTAAGGTATAATAACATGACAATACTTAATACGATTTGCCGAGGTCTCCTGTGACCTTAGCACACACCGCTTTCTATTTAGGAATCGAATATTTTTCATTGTGATATTTTTTTCCTCCCTAAAATCAACAAATCTTGCTTACGGTTCCTCTTATCCCATGCCTTCTTCGCGTATTATGTTTGTGAGGAAGGTTGCCACATAATAATTTGGCTATTTATTCGGGTGGAATCTTTACATAGCAAAATTTCTGCAGAAATAATAAGTTAGCTATAACAGAATTTTTCAAATTTGAGGAAGTGTAAAAATTTTCCAATTGTATTTCTTGCCAAGGTCGTATGATGGTGGGGAGCACAGCAGCGCAAACTGTGAATCACAATATTAACGCCTAATTAATCCACCATGGGCCAAGAAAAAAAGTAACAGGCAGGCGCAAAGATAGCAGCGAGCATAGTCGGCGTTGGTTCGAGATTTCATGAGAGGGTCAAGTGCGCACGCTTCTGCACAAGGCACGCCAAACATTTTACCGCAATCGCTGGCGACAGCATGCCCGATCGGCTGCCGCAATGTCACTGATCATGAAGGTGGTGTCCTGTTATCGCTGGAAATCCCGGCACGTCTTGACCTAATGGGTAATGAGGGTGTTCAGGCGTGCCCATTAATGCTACTATTGAATCCATCCATGCGAGTACGCCATTATTGTAGCTGATTGGATGAGCTTTGATCATACATTGAACTCTATATAAATTCCATGAACTTCAGATACCTGCAGGTACTTGCTCTTCCTTTGGCCGGCGAAAAGCGGGGACCGGATACATTTAAATAACATACCCCATTGAATACCGCCTGTTAACTATCATCGTCCCGATGTTGGAAACAAACACAAAAGCGAAGAGGGAAAAACAACGAAATCCCCTGTAATAAAGAGAAAACATCAAAGCAAGAAAGCGAGACAAAGCCCCTATGTTCGTTTGCCGGGCGCATAAATGTTCAAGAGGCACCACGTGGAAGACTTGAGGCGGCTATTCCCCTGGAGATTCCGAAATGCCGTCTTCCGTGACTTCATGGTCCATTGCGCCAATACGTCGGATGATCTTCTCGCTTAGGAAATAGCGGTGCAAAAACTTCTCACCATTTCCTCGTCGGCGTATCGGGTGCCCAAACAAGCACGCTCTTGCGGCTGGTACTTCACGTAGCAGTGTCAAAAACTGTACTGTCGGCTTTTCGCCTTTTGGGGGGCTGACACTTCATGCATAGACCAGCGATATGGCATGCTTCGGCACGTGGCAGGTATGGCGAACACGAGATTCTCATCGTTAGTGATGGGCGGCATCATGCCGTCGAGAGTCGTCGACGTATTCCTTCCGTAAACCAGGTTGAACGGTGTGATCTGCGTTGGTTGTGGCACTGCCGTGTTGCATGCTTTTTGTTCGAAATCCACGTACGTAGGTAACAGTACCGCACGGTAAATTGGGCGATGTATGTAAGGCCAATCGTCTGCGGGTGGTAAATCGTCATCCGGCAGTGACTTGTCTGGCTGTATTCCAGGATAGCATGAGACAACTCCGGCGTAAAGCATTTCGCCTTTCGTTGATGAGAACTTCTGGTGGTGCCATGACGCCTTAGCATTTATTCGGTGAAGAATGTCACTACTTCCACAGCGGTACCTTTAGGTAGGGTATTCTTTTCGCTGCAGAGGAAAACGCAATCTGTTGCCAGGATGATCAGTTGTTCCCAGACGTTAAGTTTGGGAAGGGCTGTAACATATCACTACTAATATGGTGAAACCGTAGGCACGGCAGCCCGATCGCCTGCAGCAATCTCGCTGATCGTGAAGGTGGTGTCCTGTATCGCTGGCAATCCCGACACGACTAGACGTAATCGGTAATGATGGTCTTCAGACGTGGCGAGTAATGCGACTATTGAGTCCATGCGAGCTTTTGGGAAAAGTCGAGATGCGTTGTTATTGGGCCATACTGAAAGACGTGTAGAAATTCTGGCCACTGTGCTGAAGGCACAACGAGAAGGAAGCTGGCGTGGACTCACGAGAAGCTTTTCATTAGAACGACGAGAACGACAAAAATACGTGCCCTAATATCCTTGGGATAAAGACGGGCTTCCTACCCTAGACACTCACATGCCTTCTTAGCTGCGTGTCAGCTGACTATTGCAGAAGGAAGAGTAGCCCTTCTGGTCGTT
Organism: Dermacentor variabilis; assembly: GCF_050947875.1. Lineage (NCBI taxonomy): Eukaryota > Metazoa > Arthropoda > Arachnida > Ixodida > Ixodidae > Dermacentor > Dermacentor variabilis. Next base: position 79,138,343 of record NC_134573.1, on the reverse strand, counting down.
TTGTGGTGGGTCAGCAAGAAGGCTGAGAAATTGACGGCATAAGAGTATTTTTTTTGGCGGGACTTGTATAACACGGTGATGACGTTGTCTTGCAGTCCTAGGCCACATGCTGCTAAGGGTCCTTGAGGGACTGTTAAATTGGCTATCCAAAACAGACTGGGATGATTCTATCCGGCTTTTTGCGGCCTTCCATATAGGTAAAGGCAAAATGTTTGGTAGGCCGAATTATTGCCGGACATTCTATTTCAGTAGTGGAATACTGGACCTCTGCTTTCGTCTGCTGAGGCCATTTTAACTACGGACAAGGCCGGAACACCGTGACTATGTCACCTAAAATTCCGCTTCTTGTGCAGGCGTTCTACGGATGCATTTGCCTCGGATCGCTCACGGGCCACTGCGGCTGCGCACGGGTATCAGGAACCACGCATTTTCGACATTAGACCGACAGGCCGGACTGCAAATGGATGATCCGGGTGACGCCTACCTTGCTCGCGGAGATACGTCAACAAATGCCCATGTGATCACCCGATCGACACCTTTGAAAGGGATGCAGGCTTCATTCACCAGCAATGGACACGGCACAACCGCTGTGACTGTCACCTCATGTTTAACTTCTTGTGCAGGTTGGTAAATGCAAATGTAGTTTTTGCAGTGATTATATCAGCGGGCGGAAACTGCCCTGTTTTGGTGGCGGAGGATATATGCGTCATCAATGTGCAGTCATCTCATGTATGCCGTCCTAGATCGTCGCGCGGCAACGGCGGCTACATTTCGATGGGGGCGATATGCAAAAACACCCGTGAACTTAGATTTATGTGCACATTAAAGAACCCCAGGTAGTCGAAATTTCCATAGTCCTCCACTATAGCGTGCCTCATTATCAGAAAGTCGTTTTGGCACGTAACCCCCCCCCCAAAAAAAAAAAAAAAAAAATAATAGATCGTCGCGCGCACGCGCGTCGATCCAGCTGGCCGAGCCCTTCCCCCTCAGTACCTCTCCCCTCACTCTCCCTGGTAACTCCCTTGCAACACCCTCACCTTTGACTCTCACCACGCGCGCGTCGTGCGGCCCCGGCAGCCCGACGGCGAATTTTCCTTTGCGCGGATGATCCCGCACGCGATAGAAAAAAAGGAGGGCGACGAGGACGGCGCAACGCCAGCGGACACCCTTGCGCACTATTGGTTCTCCTATTGACGTGACGTATTGACTGCCGACAACTGCCTACTAAGGCGTGCGTATAAATGTCGTAAACAAATCGCTCACGTGACCTGATCCTCGGTGCATAGGGACAGGATTGTTTAGGAACTTTTGAGAAGGCGCGATGACGGCGCCAACCACATTTTCACTCAAGCGCCAAGTGATGCCGTCATGCCAAATTTGGTTCTTCATTCTATGGTGGCGTTATACGTGGCGTGTTGAATCTTCGGCCCACGCTGACCGCTGGTCGTGTGATGTGGTCTCCGCAGGGGGTTCAGTATTTGTTGGCTAAAAGTCGCGCAGTAGTAGTGGTGTGGCTGCTCGGCTTTTAGTCTCGGTGAACTCTGTGTGACCCGTAGTTCTGAAGAATTCATTGGTGCTGACGATCGAAATATTGAAGTGGCGTAGTTCCTGGGCAATGCAATTTGCGGACCGGCGCTGTGCAGCTGCGTGTTCCCGTTACCCTGAAGATACTGCCCCGCCCGCTTTACTATAAGCTCAGCTTCTCTTGAACTCTCTATTTACCTGTATCTTTATTTTCACATGCGGAGTGGTCCCTCGGCAATACATTTATGTAGAGAGGTGAAGCTTATTAAAGTTACCAAATGCTTTGACAGTGTCAGACAAACAGATTTAGAATGACATGGTCAATATAGCTGCCCCGACCTTTCCTTTACCAATTGTATCAGGACTGTCAAACTAATCTTACAGCACAGAAAAACAATATAAACACCTAAAGAGGTAATTAGAAAGTAATACTGGAAAGCACAAGACTAGTGGGCAAGGGTGTGTTGAACTGCTTTAAACACCCAACCGACACACCTTAAGTGCTTAAGTAGTTCTAGCGTATTGGTGATGGTTGGTCAGACTTACTGCGATAATGGTTGCTTTACAATGAAAACAATAGCACTGGATAACCGGATGCCAGCGACTCGTGTGGTGCTTGGTTATGCGAACCATATGGGTCCCAGAAATAGCGAAACAGCGCTTTTGTTTACAAATGCTTCTTGCGTCCACTATTCTGAAGCTCTCTAATGTCAGCAATATGAAGAGAGGCTGTAAAAATAGGGCTTTGAACTTCACAACTCCAATTTTGTTTCTTCTATACTCATACAACCTGAACACTACGCTGTCGTGAGGGCATCTGCCTAGCTCATTGCAACATTTGGCGACAGAAGCGGTGATCACTCAGTTAGGGTTGCCTGTTCTAATATTGCTCCAAGAAGAACAGTTCATTTTTTAAGCAGGAAGCATGGCATGCCCAACTAGAAAATTAACCCCGCAATAAGCTCCTAGAAGTAGCTAAAAACTCAGCAATCTTCTGAAGTCAGCTTGATTTGCAGTTCCTAAAATTAGATATTATTGAATTAGGGGATGGATAGAACAGCTTAAGTAAACATGTGTCTGATCAGAAAACTGTGAAGGTGTGTTGTAGGCTAAGGCAGTAAAAAGACGCAATTTTGGCATTGGTCTACCTCTGTTCCAAAACCAGGCACCACAGCCGAGGCGACTTCACTTCGCTTTGTCTTCAAATTCACTTTCCCCTGCACAGAATACTCAGCCGAGGTGAGCTCAATTCACTTCTCCCTCATTGAGAATACAAAGACGCACGACCAAGAGGATGCCATCTTGACAATCCAGACGCCAAAGACCTCAAATTAACAAATGACAGCAACTATCCCAACTGCCATACCCTCCATTAAAACCAGCATGTGCAACTGGGGCCTTCATCCAGAGCGTCAGTGATACTCTGCCCCTAGAGGCAGCGACATTCACAAAATCAGGGTTTCAGGCTAGGACCATTTCCATGATGCACTTGAGTCTGCAGAATGTGAAGGTGGTGATGAATCGTTAGCAACACGCATCCTTTACAAAGTGCAACATGAGACATGCCAACTAGAGCTTACTAGGGCAACATCCAGCCCTGACAAGCACCTGCTGCAACTTTGTGCTGAGCTAGCCAAACTGCATACTGTGTACTTAAACTGTGGCTGCAAGCAACAAACCCTGATCAATGTTCTGCACAAGACATAACAAGCAAAATGCCATAGTAAGAAACTTGCCAGAAACTAGTTTGGTGGACCTTTGCGTGTCATTTGAACGTACCGGTCTCAGTAAGATGTGACACATTGTCCGCTATACCAGCATGAAGCAAATTATGCAATACTATGGTGGTCTACTACTACTATGATGGTCAGTCACCTCTCAGTGACTGACCATCAGCAGAGTTGTACGCACTCTAATGACCACTTGCCGAGGAAGCAATGGAAAGCCTCTTTACGATGGGAGAACCTGTTGTTGCTCTCGAACATGTCAACACTTAATGTACACGTGGCAAAATGAAGTCATTTTGCAGATGTTGAGAAATCTTGCCGAAACGAGAAAGCAAGCACTGTTGCTTGTAATCAATGAAATCTGGAATATTTGAATTCGCCACAGAGCGAAAACACTTTGTCATGAGGCCACTACCGAAACCAGGCAAGAAACCTGACACAGTAGCCAACCTTTGATCAGTCTCACTCACCGTGACAGTGTGCAAATTGATTGAAGAAATATGCCTCGCGAGGCTACACCACCATATGGGAAAGACAAGACTATTTCCACCTTTGTCCGATTGGTTTCCGGCCTAAGGTCGACATGTGCGACAATAGCCTCTTTCTGCGACAAAGCATTGCCCATACCAGCCGCCTTGGAGGAAAGATATGTGGGTTCTTAGTCACAGTCTAACCAAGAAGAATGACAAGCATAGTCTGCAACGAGAAAGTACTGGTGGCCTTTCATGAAGCCTGCCCAGGCATTAGGATTGCCAGTGTTGCCAAAGCTTCTTACGCAACCAAATATTTGAAATATGAAGTTACTGTAAACAACGAGAGGCTTTTACCAACTGCACAGTTGGAAATGCAGGTAAAACCCGGACCGGCATAATTGGTTGCAGGAATGATTCGCTGATGAGGTAAGAAGGTGAATGAACAGTTGATGACCAGGTATACCAAATGCAAGTATGTGCAGTATGTATATGTACTGTTAGGCCGAGACAGATAAGTTTTCTCCATAGCAATATCAAAAGCTCATCTTTTTTTTCAGGATGCCACTCATGTGCTTTAGGCAAGTGTGGACAGGGTTATATAAAGCTGCATGGGCAAAATGATACAACTAGATACAGCTGTTAAGTGTAATATTTTTCTAGGTTAAATTCTCGCTCATTGAACTCATTCAAGGTCGATAACTCTTGCACCAACGTAGTGGACCACTACCAGAACCAAAGGCATGTAGTGTGCCCAACTGAATACTTGTGCTTATGTCACTCTTCTTTTTTACAGCAATAGCTGTTATGGGCTAACTCCCCGTGTTGTTCTAAAGAATACTGGTGTTGTCACTGGAATTCCCAGATTTCTTGCTAAAATATCGCAAATAAAGTTCTCATTGTGCTGCGAGGATTCAAACATACGATCAAAAGCTTGGCATTCCACAATTATATATTTAAGCCACTCTGCTAAATGTACAGTCGTGGTGAATACTGATCCTGGAGAGCGCCATCAAGCCAACAGGTGCCATCATTGGCTAACACCTACTTAATGTCTGCGTACTGCGTATAGAGCTCGCGTCCACACCTTCAAGTCCTGACACATCATCTTCCCACTTCTTAGGCAGCCCAATGTTAATTTTTCTTTTTTGTTCCTACATGTAATGACAGTGATTGGGTGCATCTGCTTCATTAATCTTTTCCTACTGCTTGGCTTCTCAGATTTATTGGATGGGGCTGTTGGTGTCTTGTTTTCTTCAGCACAGTGCGAGACCTAGAAATGGGTAGCCCATATATAGATTTGAGAAAACCAAAACAAGTTCAGCAGTAAGAAGCTAAAGGGTTGTTTTGGTCGAGACCAGTGGCCAAGTCCGGATATGAAAGAGGAGGAAGAAAAGTCGCATTCAGCCGCATTGCCAATGCGGGTGATGTGTATTGAGCTCACCTCGACTGAGTATTCTGTGCAGGGGAAAGTGAATTTGAAGACAAAGCGAAGTGAAGTCGCCTCGGCTGTGATGCCTGGTTTTGCAACAGAGGTAGACCAATGCCAAAATTGCGTCTTTTTACTGCCTTAGCCTACAACACACCTTCACAGTTTTCTGATCAGACACATGTTTACTTAAGCTGTTCTATCCATCCCCTAATTCAATAATAGCCAATTTTAGGAACTGCAAATCAAGCTGACTTCAGAAGATTGCTGAGTTTTTAGCTACTTCTAGGAGATTATTGCGTGGTTAATTTTCTAGTTGGGCATGCCATGCTTCGTGCTTAAAAAATGAACTGTTCTTCTTGGAGTAATATTAGAACAGGCAACTCTAACTGAGTGATCACCGCTTCTGTCGCCAAATGTGGCAATAAGCTAGGCAGATGCTCTCACGACAGCATAGTGTTCAGGTTGTATGAGTATAGAAGAAACGAAATTAGAGTTGCGAAGTTCAAAGCCCTATTTTTACAGCCTCTCTTCATATTGCTGACATTAGAGAGCTTCCGAATAGTGGACGCAAGAAGCATTTGTAAACAAAAGTGCTGTTTCGCTATTTCTGGAACCCATATGGTTCGCATAACCAAGCACCACACGAGTCGCTGGCATCCTGTTATCCAATGCTATTGTTTTCATTGTAAAGCAACCATTATCGCAGTAAGTCTGACCAACCATCACCAATACGCTAGAAATACTTAAGCACTTAAGGTGTGTCGGTTGAGTGTTTAAGGCACTTCAACACACCCTTGCCCACTAGTCTTGTGCTTTCCAGTATTACTTTCTAATTACCTCTTTAGGTGTTTATATTGTTTTTCTGTGCTGTAAGATTAGTTTGACAGTCCTGATACAATTGGTAAAGGAAAGGTCGGGGCAGCTATATTGACCATGTCATTCTAAATCTGTTTGTCTGACACTGTCAAAGCATTTGGTAACTTTAATAAGCTTCACCTCTCTACATAAATGTATTGCCGAGGGACCACTCCGCATGTGAAAATAAAGATACCGGTAAATAGAGAGTTCAAGAGAAGCTGAGCTTATAGTAAAGCGGGCGGGGCAGTATCTTCAGGGTAACGGGAACACGCAGCTGCACAGCGCCGGTCCGCAAATTGCATTGCCCAGGAGCTACGCCACTTCAATATTTCGATCGTCAGCACCAATGAATTCTTCAGAACTACGGGTCACACAGATTTCACCGAGACTAAAAGCCGACCAGCCACACCACTACTACTGCGCGACTTTTAGCCAACAAATACTGAACCCCCTGCGGAGACCACATCACACGACCAGCGGTCAGCGTGGGCCGAAGATTCAACACGCCACGTATAACGCCACCATAGAATGAAGAACCAAATTTGGCATGACGGCATCACTTGGCGCTTGAGTGAAAATGTGGTTGGCGCCGTCATCGCGCCTTCTCAAAAGTTCCTAAACAATCCTGTCCCTATGCACCGAGGATCAGGTCACGTGAGCGATTTGTTTACGACATTTAGACGCACGCCTAAGTAGGCAGTTGTCGGCAGTCAATACGTCACGTCAATAGGAGAACCAATAGTGCGCAAGGGTGTCCGCTGGCGTAGCGCCGTCCTCCTCGCCCTCCTTTTTTTCTCTCGCGTGCGGAATCATCCGCGCAAAGCAAAATTCGCCGTCGGGTTGCCGGGGCCGCACGACGCGCGCGCGGTGAAAGTCAAAGGTGAGGCTGTTGCAAGGGAGTTACCAGGGAGGGCGAGGGGAGAGGTACTGAGGGGGGAAGGGCTCGGCCAGCTGGATGGGCCTGCGTGCGGGCGACGATCTATTATTTTCTTTTGGGGGCGGGGGGTTACGTACCAAAACGACTTTCTGATAATGAGGAGCGCTGTAGTGGAGGTCTACGGAAATTTCGACTACCTGGGGTTCTTTAATGTGCACATAAATCTAAGTTCACGGGTGTTTTTGCATATCGCCCCCAACGAAATGTAGCCGCCGTTGCCAGGCGACGATCTAGGACGGCATGCATGAGATGACTGCACATTGATGACGCATATTACCTCCGCCAACGAAACAGGGTAGTTTCCCCCCGCTGATATAATCACTGCAAAAACTACATTTGCATTTACCAACCTGCACAAGAAGTGAAACATGAGGTGACAGTCACAGCGGTTGTTCCGTGTCCATTGCTGGTGAATGAAGCCTGCATCCCTTTCAAAGGTGTCGATCGGGTGATCACATGGGCATTTGTTGACGAATCTCCGCGAGCAAGGTAGGCGTCACCCGGATCATCCATTTGCAGTCCGGCCTGTTGGTCTAATGTCAAAAATGCGTGGTTCCTGCCGCAGCCGCAGTGGCCCGTGAGCGATCCGAGGCAAATGCATCCGTAGAACGCCTGCACAAGAAGCGGAATTTTAGGTGACATAGTCACGGGGTTCCTGCCGTGTCCGTAGTTAAAATGACCCCTGCAGACGAAAGCAGAGGTCAAGTATTCCACTACTGAAATGGAATGTCCGGCAATAATTCGGGCTGCCAAAAATTTCGCCTTTACCTATATGGAAGGCCGCAAAAAGCCGGATAGAATCATCACAGTCTGTTTTGGATAGCCAATTTAACAGTCCCTTACGGACCCTTAGCAACATGTGGCCTAGGACTTCAAGAATACGTCATCACGGTGTTATACAAGGCCCGACAAAAAAAGCTCTTATGCCGACAATTTCTCCAGCCTTCTTGCTGACCCACCACAAAACGACCAGAAGGGCTACTCTTCCTTGTCCAACAGTCAGCTGACACGCAGCTAAGAAGGGATGTGAGTGTCTAGGGTAGGAAGCCCGCGTTTATCCCTAAGATATTAGGGCACGGATTGTAGTCGTTCTCGTCGTTCCTATGAAAAGCTTCTCGAGACGCCACGCCAGCTTCCTTCTCCTTGTGACTTCAGCACGGTGGCCAGAATTTCTACACGTCTTTCAGTATGGTCCAATAACAACGCATCTCGACTTTTCCCAAAAGCTCGCATGGATTCAATAGTCGCATTACTCGCCACGTCTGAACACCATCATTACCAATTACGTCTAGAGGTGTCGGGATTGCCAGCGATACAGGACACCACCTTCATGATCAGCGAGATTGCTGCAGGCGATTGGGCTGCCGTGCTTACGGTTTCACCATATTAGTAGAGATATGTTACAGCCCTTCCCAAACTTAACGTCTGGGAACAACTGATCATCCTGGCAACCGATTGCGTTTTCCTCTGCAGCGAAAAGAATGCCCTACTTAAAGGCACCGCTTGGACGTAGTGACATTCTTCACCGAATAAATGCTACGGCGTCATGGTACCACCAGAAGTTCTCATCAACGAAAGGCGAAATGCTTTACGGCGGAGTTTTGTCATGCTATCCTGGAATACAGCCAGACAAGTCACTGCCGGATGACGATTTACCACCCGCAGACGATTGGCCTTACATACATCGCCCAATTTACCCTGCGGTACTGTTACCTACGTACGTGGATTTCGAACAAAAAGCATGCGATGCATTGTTCCGTGCCTTACCTTCTCTTACAAAACGGCAGTGCCATAACCAACGCAGATCACACCGTTCAACCTGGTTTACGGAAGGATTACGTCGACGACTCTCGACGGCATGATGCCGCCCATCACTAACGATGAGAATCTCGTGTTCGCCATACCTGCCACGTGCCGAAGCATGCCATCTCGCTGGTCTATGCATGAAGTGTCAGCCCCCCAAAAGGCGAAAAGCCGACAGTACAGTTTTTGACACTGCTACGTGAAGTACCAGCCGCATGAGCGTGCTTGTTTGGGCACCCGATACGCCGACGAGGAAATGGTGAGAAGTTTTTGCACCGCTATTTCCTAAGCGAGAAGATCATCCGACGTATCGGCGCAATGGACCATGAAGTCGCGGAAGACGGCATTTAGGAATCTCCAGGGGAATCGCCACCTCAAGTCTTCCACGTGGTGCCTCTCGAATATTTATGCGCCCGGCAAACGAACATAAGGGCTTTGTCTCGCTTTGTTGCTTTGATGTTTTTTTTTTAAACAGGGGATTTTGTTGTTTCTTCCTCTTCGCTTTTGTGTTTGTTTCCAACTTCGGGACGATGATCATTAACAGGCGGTATTCAGTGGGGCATGTTATTTATATGTATCCGATCCCCGCTTTTTGCCGGCCAAAGGAAGAGCAAGCACCTGCAGGTATCTGAAGTTCATGGATTTTATATAGAGTTCTATGTATGATCAAAGTTCATCCAATCAGCTACAATAATGGCGTACTCGCATGGATGGATTCAATAGTCGCATTAATGGGCACGTCTGAACACCCTCATTACCCATTACGTCAAGACGTGCGGGAATTGCAAGCGACACGGGACACCACCTTCATGATCAGCGACTTTGCGGCATCCGATCGGGCATGCTGTCGCCAGCGATTGCGGTAAAATATTTGGCGTGCCTTGTGCAGAAGCGTGCGCACTTGATCCTCTCATGAAATCTCGAACCAACGCCGACTATGCTCGCTGCTATCTTTGCGCCTGCCTGTTACTTTTTTTTCTTGGCACATGGAGGATTAATTAGGTCTTAATGGTGTGATTCACACTTTGCCCTGCTGTGCTCCCCACCGTTATACGACCTTGGCAAGAAATACAATTGGAAAATTTTTACACTTCCTCAAATTTGAAAAATTGTGTTATAGCTAATTTATTATTTCTGCAGAAATTTTGCTATGTAAAGATTTCACCCAAATAAACAGCCAAATTATAATGTGGCAACCTTCCTCACGAACATAATACGCGAAGAAGGCATGGGATAAGAGGGACCGTAAGCAAGATTTGTTGATTTTAGGGAGGAAAAAAATATCACAATGAAAAATATTTGATTCCTAAATAGAAAGCGGTGTGCGCTAAGGTCACAGGAGACCTCGGCGAATCGTGTTAAGTATTGTCCTGTTATTAAACCTTAAAACACATACTGACAAGATTTCTCTAACTGTGTGACATGCTCAAGGAACCTCGAGTTTTCTGACATATATAAGCAAAGTCGTAGAAGTCCGCCAGCAACGCTTTAAAGAAACGCGCAAACGATGGTTTGACTTAATCTCTTTTTGACAGCATTGAATCTCAAACATCCAACGACGAACCCACGATCGCAGGCATTCCACTTTGGATCCGAAAGCCTCTCTTCGAAACATCTGATTCATGCACCAGGTGCCACTTCCTGAGAATCGTCCATCGGCACGGAGATATCTTTCAGCCGCTATGTTTCATTGCACCGCCTTCTCGATTGGCCCATGCGTCCTGTTTATTTCAAAGAAGTTTGTCGAGCCCACCTGTAATTTTGTCGTATTCAACCGAAATTGAAAAGGAAACAAACGTTGAAGAAAATACATGTCGCCGCTCCCTGAAAGCCAACGCTGCACAATCAGCAATATGCGTGTACCCTTATTTCATTCGACTAACGGTAGCGAATGTGCGACAGTACACTTTGTTTCGCATTTTTGCATTACTACACAATTCAAAATCTTGCAGCAGCCAGCCTAGTCCCTGCTTTGCCAGACCGACAGGTACGATATGTCCAGGTTTTAAACGTTAAATCCCCAAATTCGCGCATAAATTTTCGTATCTAAGCATCAAGATTGGAAGTTGAAAACTCGCTCTCTCATGAGCGAGGAGAATAAGGCGGATCAAGGGAATTACTATAAGAAAATTTGTAAACGCATTCCAAACCATAGCTGCAATCAATGTCATCAATGATGCCATGATGTTTACGGCGACATACCTTGCATAATGAGTTATATGGGGAATATTTAGATAAAGAAAAATTACCCGAGCCGAACGGACTCATCGCCCTCTAGTGGCCTTGTTTCGCAAAGAATGGACACTGCGTCCCCTCTTCACAATGTCCGTTTCCGTGAACATGGACGACACCGTTGTCATAGCGACTTCGTAAATTGTACAGAACTCGCTTCTTTCCTTTAGTCATATCTAACAAGCTGTGCATCTTATATAAGAAATGAATGTTTACACAACAATATCTTGAAGAGGCATTTATTGCAGGCGTAGCGGTCATGCAGAGCATGAGAGGGGTGGAATATCTTGATTCAGGATACGCAGTAATTTACTTCTTGCCCCCCGACAAATCGGGAGGGCCGATTCCTCCAATACCGCCAAAGATGGAAGCAACTTCATTCGGAACGATGACGATCAAAGCTGAAACGCAGAAGAAAGATATTTGAATTATAATAACGGCGTTTTTAACGACAACCGCTCTTCAAGATCAGGTGTAATTTCTTGCGAAAAATGAAAAGCTGCATTTATATTTCCGAAGGAAGGATTTTAACACACACTTTCGCTTGTCAGAGGAAGCATTAAGCACGATTCTATATCCATATCATCAGGGTCACAGATGAGGCATAATTTTTACGTTTACTGCAAGGACACAGCCTCTCTGAAAGATACCAAAAATTTTTTGCAGTTCAGAAGGGCCACTCGGTGTTTGTCTAGCTCACAGCATGCCGTGAGACAAAGAGTTCCCGGAATACCGTAGGCGCTCATTTCCTGTTAAGACTTCGCCCACCACCAAAAGCGGTGGGCGAATTCACAAAACGGCGCGCACATTTCTCGTATTTCGGTTTTGCTTACACTTTATTTCACAGAATGCATATCTTAAAGCATGTCCAGTAAATTCGACAACGAAGTGTGGTCGGATGCAAAAGGCTTGAGTGCTTTAAGCTAATAATGGATATGTCTACTCCAGTATAACTTGATTCCATGCATACAGGAGCGCAAGATTCTTTTATTCGCCATGTATTGCTTAGTATGATGGCCGATCGAAGAGTCAAATTCAACGTGAACAATGTTAGCCTAAACTGTGCCGCAACTGTGAGGTTTGTATTTGTACGTCGCTTACATTATAAGTTTAGTGGTAGTGGTTGAGGTTTAGGTAATATGTTTATTAGAAGTGTACGCCGTAATTTGGGCATACTTCTTTTATTTGCAAATACATATCAGTGATCAATGATTCCTCAATAACGCTGCACTAAATATAACTCAACCAGATCCAACACCGCTGGAAAAATTCTTTGAATATGTCACAAGAAAATTACAGAAAAAGCGAGGCTTTGATCATAGTACATGATTACTCACTTCGCTATAACGTTCATAAGGATACATTACTATTTTAACTGTACTTATGTTTCGCATTAGAAGTATTACTCGAAAAAACAGCGCCCCTGCAAGCGCGCAGCAAAGCATTTGATTCTCATTGCATTGGCGATTGTAAGCAAGCTTCTTATTGTTCGTGTAGTCCTCGAGGTTCATTGAAATCGCAGGGCGCACGTTGTTCGAATATTCTCTGAGTTACATCAGTGCATAGTGTCTGAGCGGCAAATGTTAATCCTTTGTTCTTTAAGTGGCTCAATGATAAGCATCAACACGTTCAAAATCTTTAATCGCACGACATCTATCTAAAATCACTGGAAGATGTTGCGGGATCGGAAATGTAGTGCACGATTTTGTTCCACCATAGTATGAAGAATCTACAAAATATGAATACAATAGGCAATCTTTACCAATAACAATTGCGGCAACCACCAGAAGGTCCACTCCAAACAGACGGTTCATGTTGCTTTGCACTGCAGAAAAGTATGTGGAGTAACAACAGGAGTAAATTTGTTTTCATACGAAAGTAGTCCAGCGCTACTTTTTCAGACGAAGACACAGGAAGACTTGTCGGAACGGCCGCTGACGGGATGCAGCCGTCCACTCGAGCCTTTTTGTGTCCTCGTCTAAAGAGTTGAGCTGGACTGCTATCGTATGAAAGAAAAATTATGCATCTGCAACTAGCCGTGCAACGAGTTC